>NC_091978.1:239184684-239484684 GCF_044704955.1 Pristiophorus japonicus | reverse complement strand
AGTTTGGTTCGTATGTGGCCTTGACTGTAATGAAGAATCCTCGCACATCATGGTTGTCGGCCAGTTGTTGTATCTCCTGTGCTTTCTCCAACCACCACCTGTTCTTTAGGTCCCGGGTTTTTTATTGGACCTCAGCCTTGAGCCATCTGTAATGCTGCTTTGCTGCTCCTGAGTTGGGTTGTTGCTTATGACTCAGAAATGCTCTGTACTTGCGATCTATTAGCTCTTGGATCTCTGGATCTCCTGATCATTCTCATCAAACCAGTCCTGGTGTTTCCTGGTTGAGTGACCGAGCGTCTCTTCGCAGGCACTGGTTATGGAGTCCTGGAGGGCAGACCAAGCGCTGTGGACATTCTGCATCTCAGGGTCATCAAGGCATACCAGGTTAGCTGTGAGGCGCTGACTGTATAGGGCTCTCTTAGCTGGGTCTTTAAGTCTTTAAGTGCTGCGGCATTGACTTTTTTGCAGCACTGCTTCTGCTGTCCCCTCCGCTTTGGGGCTATGTTGATATCAATGATGGATCGGATTAGGTGCTGGTCCGTCCAGCAGTTGTCAGCTCCTGTCATGGCGCGGGTGATGCGCACATCCTTTCGATCCCTGGCTCGGACGATGACATAGTCGAGCAGATGTCAGTGTTTGGAATGAGGGTGTTGCCACGATGCCTTGTATTTGTCCCTCTGGCAAACAAGGTGTTGGTGATGAAAAGTTCATGTTCTAGAGGAATAAGGTACGCCTCCCCAGAGGGTTGTGCCTTTGCCGACCCTGGCATTGAAGTCACCAAGGAGGATCAGTTTGTCGTCCGCGGGGACGCGGAACAGGGATTTTTCGAGGTTGGAGTAAAAACCCTCTTTGGTCTCATCTGTTGCATCGAGTGTTGGGGCGTACACGCTGATTGATGACTGTGGTGCATTGATTCCGGGATAAGGTGAGTCGAAGAGTCATGAGGTGTTTGTCAACCCCGCAGGGGGACATGAACGTTGAGGGTAGCAGTGACGTTCAGTGCAACCTGTACTGCCAGTGCAGATGGTGACTGCAGATCTTCACGGATCAGCCAGCGCACTCAGTCAGAATCTTCCTGTTGAGCCTGAGCCTCATCATGCACGGTTCTCCATCACACACAAGTAACTGACTCTGCTGCAGTGCATTCACTCTCTAGGGTTGCTTATTTTCCAAATGGCATGCCTTATAGCTCTCTGCAACCTTGAGCTGCCCTCCTTCCACAGTTGCTGCTGCTGAATGGGATCACAAGCAGAAGTCACTTAATGAAAAATGCGCAGATGGAAAATCTGTGCACAATTCATTTGTGACAATGCTATACCAAGCCATTGAACTCCTCCGATTCTTTTTTTAGTGCCTATTCCCAATCCAAATAGGAGCAACTATTCTCTTTGATATACCTCAAAGATCAAAATTACACATCTTTCTTAATAGACCCATAGCAAGCTTTATTTAAAAACTATTTTATTACACCCACTTCAGGATATAAGGAAAACTGAAGCTAGTAATATAGGAAAAAACTGTAACTAGTTTTCCTTCCTAGTTTAGTCCTTTTTAAATTAAACTTCACACATAAAGGAAAATATCCCCAAAGTCTGTATTTAAAAAACAATCTATGTACTTTAGTAAATGTGCAGTTTACTGAGAGAAAATCCTCCACACTTTGCCCATTCTTACCTGCAAATGTTTACAGGTGAGCAGCGAAATATTTAATAGTTGACAGGAAATATCTGATCATGATCTCGAACCTCTAGTGGAATCAGGAACAATAACGATGCAATATATTTATATAAAGATAGCATTTTTAGAATTACGGACTTATGGTCATCTCTAATAAAATACACGAATATGTGTACACGTTTGACAAATATAGATGAGGTGTATGCTGAATGGGTTTTTATTCCATTTTTAGTTTTATCACAGTAGGCGGAATTTCACCAAAAAAAACATTCCTACTTTAGTTAGTAGCTGAACCGCACTAAAGAGTGTGTTCTGTGTGATTTTGTGGAGTCTGTCGAATTGCAACTGTGGCGAACATCCCTTCTCTTTGGTGCGGCTTTGTGATAACCTGTAATTGTAGACCAAGGCGGGCAATTCAGCAACTCTTCATAGAAAACCACAAAAATTGACTGCAATGACCAGACTGCATCACTTCCCCAGTGATTGTGTATATAAAGCAGGCTCCGAGTGAACTGGTCCCCTGGGTTCCCGAGCGCTTTCTGCTTTCTGTCGCAACTGAGGAGAAAGGGTCACTGAAAGGTTAAGGTAAAAATAAGATGCATATATCTATATATGTAAAGTTCGCAAAATTGTTGCACTGTGTTTTGAAGTATGTTTGTAAAATTAACAAAATTGTAGCACCGTTTTTATGAAAGCTTTCCTTTGGACACATGTAAAAAGAATATTGAGATCTTAAAGGTTATGGTGAAATCATGAAGCTCTGGGCGGTTGCTGTAAATACAGAAACATTGTGCAGGTTCCCGTTACAGGACAGCAGAGTGAATGACACGGAGAGAAGTTTGTGAACATGTTTTTAACTTGGTTAATATTTCGATGTATGCTTAAACATATTTTATTAATTAATAATAGTAGAAATAGTAGAAAAATATAACTTCTACACAGTAAGTTATGCTCAATAATTGTTGCTTCACTAAGTGCACTGCCTCAGTCCAGGGAGGGATGGGATGACAGTGTTGGTAAAGGATTCCATCGTTGCGCTAGAAAGTAAGGATGTCCCAGGGAGTTGTGTCAAGACAGAATCCATATGGTTAGAGTTACAAAATGGAAAAGGAAACGGTACAATTCGGTGTGTGCATTACAGCCCACTAAACAGTTGGGATGAGATCTGCATGCAGCTTGGAGCGATATATAGGAACAGCAGGGAATATTGGGTGGTAGACTGGCATTAAGATAATCCATGCGGTCAAAGTTGACAATATTTTGTAGAATGTATCCAGGATTGCCTCCCAAATCACTGTGTTAATATTCTAATAAAGAAGGAAGCATTGCTTGATTTTAGTTCCGGGAAATGAAGCTGGTCAGGCAGCATCTGTGGAGAGAGAAACAGAGTTAACAGTTCAGGTCAATGACCTTTTGCCAGAATTGGAAAAAGTTAGAGATGTAACAGGTTTTAAGCCAGTGCAAGGGGCAGGGAAAGGGGAGAATGGAGGAAAGAACAATAGGGAAGGTCAGTGATAGGGTGGGAGGCAGGAGTGATTAAATGACAAAAGGTATGATAGTACAAAGCAAAAGGAGATGGTAATGGGACAAGTAAAGAAACAAAAGATGGGTCTAGAAGAGGTGTAAATGGGAATGGCAGAATCATCAACAGCTGCCACCTGTATAAATAGAGGCAGAGGTTATGGTGTGAAATTGTTGAGCTCCATGTTGAGTCCAGAAGGCTGCAAAGTGCATAATCAAAAGATAAGGGGGTGGAAATTCGATTGGAGGCTAATTCATCATAGGCAGTCCCTCGGAATCGAGGAAGACTTGCTTCCACTCCTGAAGTGATGTGAGAGAGCCACAGACTCTGTCACAGATGGGACAGAGAGTCGTTGAGGGAATGGGTGGGTGGAACTGGTTTGCCGCACACTCTTTCCGCTCTATGCGCTTGATTTCTGCATGCTCTCGACGTTGAGACGTTGAGACTCGAGGTGCTCAGCGCCCTCTCGGATGCACTTCCCCCACTTAGGGCGGTCTTGGGCCAGGGACTCCCAGGTGTCAGTGGGGATATCGCACTTTATCAGGGAGGCTTTGAGGGTGTCCTTGTAATGTTTCCGCTGCCCACCTTTGGCTCGTTTGCCGTGAAGGACCTCCGAGTAGAGCATTTGCTTTGGGAGTCTCGTGTCTGGCGTGCGGACCATGTGGCCTGCCCAGCGGAGCTGATCGAGTGTGGTCAGTGCTTCAATGCTGGGGATGTTAGCCTGAGTGAGGACGCTGATGTGGGTGTGCCTGTCCTCCCAGGGGATTTGTAGGATTTTGCGTGAGACATCGTTGGTGATATTTCTCCAGCGACTTGAGATGTCTACTGTACATGGTCCATGTCTCTGAGCCACACAGGAGGGCAGGTATTACTACAGCCCCTGTAGACCATGAGCTTGGTGGCAGTTTTGAGGGCCTGGTCTTCAAACACTCTTTTCTTCTGGCGGCCGAAAGCTGCACTGGCGCACTGGAGGTGGGGTTGGATCTCGTCATCAATGCCTGCTCTTGATGATAGGAGGCTCCCGAGATATGGGAAGTGGTTCACGGTGTCCAGGGCCACGCCGTGGATCTTGATGACTGGGGGGCAGTGCTGGACGGCGAGGTTTGGCTGGTGAAGGATCTTTGTCTTATGGATGTTTAGCGTAAGGCCCATGCTTTCATATGCCTCAGTAAATACGTCGACTATGTCCTGGAGTGCAGCTGATGTGTGTGTGTGTGTGTGTGCAGACTCAGGCGTCGTCCGCATACTGTAGCTCAAGGACAGAGGTTGGGGTGGTCTTGGATCTGGCCTGGAGATGGCGAAGGTTGAACAGGTTCCCACTGGTTCTGTAGTTTAGTTCCACTTCAGCGCGGAGCTTGTTGACTGTGAGGTGGAGCATGGCAGCGAGAAAGATTGCGAAGAGGGTTGGGGCGATGACACAGCCATGTTTGACCCCGGTCTGGAGATGGATTGAGTCTGTGATGGATCCGTTTGTAAGGATCACGGCCTGCATGTCGTCGTGGAGTAGGCGGAGGATGGTGACGCATTTTTCAATACGGGAACCACAGTACCTGTCACTGCTGGGACAGATAGTCGTTGCGACGAGGGGTGGGTGGGACAGGTTTGCCGCACACTCTTTCTGCTGGCTGCGCTTGATTTCTGCGATGAGACGATGAGACTCGAGGTGCTCAGCACCATCCCGGATGCACTTCCTTCACTTAGAGCGGTCTTTAGCCTGGGGCTCTCAGTTGTCAGTGGGGATGTTGCACTTTATCAGGGAGGCTTTGAGGGTGTCCCTGTAACATTTCCTCTGCCCATCTTTGGCTCGTTTGCCGTGAAGGAGTTCCAAGTAAGCGCTTGCCTTGGGAGTCTCGTGTTTGGCATGCGAATGATGTGGCCTGCCCAGCGGAGCTGATCAAGTGTGGTCAGTGTTTCAATGCTGGTGATGTTGGCCTGGTTGAGGACGCTGATGTGGGTGTGCCTGTCCTCCCAGCGGATTTGTAGGATTTTGCGTGAGACATCGTTGGTGATATTTCTCCAGCGACTTGAGATGTCTACTGTACATGGTCCATGTCTCTGAGCCATACAGGAGGGTGGGTATTACTACAGCCCTGTAGACCATGAACTTGGTGGCAGTTTTGAGGGCCTGGTCTTCAAACACTCTTTTCCTCAGGTGGCCGAAGGCTGCACTGGCGCACTGGAGACGGTGTTGAATCTCGTCGTTAATATCTGCTCTTGTTGATAAGAGGCTCCCGAGATATGGGAAATGGTGCTGTGGATCTTGATGACTGGGGGGCAGTGCTGTGCAGCGAGGACAGGCTGGTGGAGCACCTTTGTCTTACGGATGTTTAGCGTAAGGCCCGTGCTTTTGTACGCGTCAGTAAATACATCGACTATGTCCTGGAGTTCAGCCTCTGTATGTGTGCAGACGCAGGCATTGTCCGCGTACTGTAGCTCGGCAACAGAGGTTGGGGTGGTCTTGGACTTGGCCTGGAGACGGCAAAGTTTGAGTAGGTTCCCATTGGTTCTGTAGTTTAGTTCCACTCCAGCGGGAAGCTTATTGACTGTGAGGTGAAGCATGGCAGTGAGGAAGATTGAGAAGAGGGTTGGAGCGATGGCGCAGCCCTGTTTGACACCAGTCTGGATGTGGATTGGGTCTGTAATGGATCCGTTGTTAAGGATCACGGCCTGCATGTCGTTGTGGAGCAGGCGGAGGGTGGTGATGAACTTTTGGGGGCATCTGAAACGGAGGAGGACACTCCACAGACCCTCGTGGTTGACAGTGTCAAAGGCCTTTGTGAGGTCGAAGAAGGCCATGTATAAGGGCTGGCGCTGTTCCCTATATTTTTCCTGCAGCTGTTGCGCTGCAAAAATCATGTCAGTTGTGCCCCGTAGGGGACGGTTGAGGAGGAATAGGCGTTAATGATGGCGGGGCGGTAAATTTTGCATTGGAAATGGTTTGCATCTGCAGCCACATAATTAATCAGCTGGGACCTGAGTGTGAAGTGTAGCACTAAGGGAGGTAATACACACCTCTCTTCGGGCAGGTGGTACAGCTCGGACTACCCGCTTTCCCAGGTGGTCCTATTAGGGGGCGCTATGGGTCCCACTGCAGCCAAATTTCAGAACAGTGTCGCAACCGGGGGCGTTGTACACCAGCTCGACTCTCCCAGGCGGTCCTGCTCCGTGCCCCCAGAAAATCGGCATCAAGCTGGTCGCCTGCCCGTAATCATTACCATCGCCATTACCGCCCCCATGGTGCTGTTCCTTGAGCTTGCTTTGAGCTTCATTGAAGCAGTGTAAGTGGCCAAGGACAAAGTGATGAGAGTGGCGAGGAGAATTAAAGTAACTGCCGACCGGAAGCTCGGGGTCATGTTTGTGGACTGAATGGAGGCAAAGTTTTCACCCAATCTGCATTTGGTCTTCCCAATGTAGAGGAGATTGCATCGTGAGCAGAAAATACAGTATACTAAATTGAAAGAAGTACAAGTAAATCGCTGTTTCAACTGGAAGGAGTGTTTGGGGCCCTGGACAATGAGACGGGAGGAAGTAAAAGGGTCTTTTAAAAGGGACTGGCACACTTGCTGCTCCCTGGCCATGGTTTTCTAGACCAATATGTCAAGGAACCAACTAGGGGGGAGGCCATCTTAGACTGGGTCTTGTGTAATGATTAATTAGCAATCTCGTTGTGCGAGGCCCCTTGGGGAAGAGTGACCATAATATGGTGGCATTCTAAATTAGGATGGAGAATGAAAGAGTTAATTCAGAGACCATGGTCCAGAACTTAAAGAAGGGTAACTTTGAAGGTATGAGGCATGAATTGGCTAGGATAGATTGGTGAATGATACTTAAGGGGTTGACAGTGGATGGGCAATAGCAAACATTTAGAGACTGCATGGATGAACTACAACAATTGTACATCCCTGTCTGGCATAAAAATAAAAAAGGGAAGGTGTATCAACCATGGCTATCAAGGGAAATCAGGGATAGTAATAAAGCCAAGGAAGTGACATACAAATTGGCCAGAAATAGCAACGAACCCAGGGACTGGGAGAAATTTAGAACACAGCAGAGAAGGACAAAGGCTTTGATAAGGGCAGGGAAAATAGAGTACGAGAGGAAGCTTGCAGGGAACATTATAATGGACTGCAAAAGCTTCTATAGATATGTAAAGAGAAAAAGGTTAGTAAAGACAAACGTAGGTCCCCTGCAATCAGAATCAGGGGAAGTCATAATGGGGAACAAAGAAATGGCAGACCAATTGAACAAGTACTTTGGTTCGGTAGTCACTAAGGAGGACACAAACAACCTTCCGAATATAAAAGGGGTCAGAGGGTCTAGTAAGAAGGAGTAACTGAGGGAAATCCTTATTAGTCGGGAAATTGTGTTGGGGAAATTGATGGGATTGAAGGACGATAAATTCCCAGGGCCTGATGGTCTGCATCCCAGAGTACTTAAGGAGGTGACCTTGGAAATAGCGGATGCATTGACAGTCATTTTCCAACATTCCATAGACTCTGGATCAGTTCCTATGGAGTGGATGGTAGCCAATGTAACCCCACTTTTTAAAAAAGGAGGGAGAGAGAAAACAGGGAATTATAGACCGGTCAGCCTGACATCGGTAGTGGGTAAAATGATGGAATCAATTATTAAGGATGTCATAGCAGCGCATTTGGAAAGAGGTGACATGATAGGTCCAAGTCAGCATGGATTTGTGAAAGGGAAATCATGCTTGACAAATCTTCTGGAATTTTTTGAGGAAATTTCCAGTAGAGTGGACAAGGCAGAACCAGTTGATGTGGTGTATCTGGACTTTCAGAAGGCTTTCGACAAGGTCCCACACAAGAGATTAATGTGCAAAGTTAAAGCACATGGGATTGGGGGTAGTGTGTGACGTGGATTGAGAACTGGTTGTCAGACAGGAAGCAAAGAGTAGGAGTAAATGGGTACTTTTCAGAATGGCAGGCAGTGACTAGTGGGGTACCGCAAGGTTCTGTGCTGGGGCCCCAGCTGTTTACATTGTACATTAATGATTTAGACGAGGGGATTAAATGTGGTATCTCCAAATTTGCGGATGACACTAAGTTGGGTGGCAGTGTGAGCTGCGAGGAGGATGCTATGAGGCTGCAGAGTGACTTGGATAGGTTAGATGAGTGGGCAAATGCATGGCAGATGAAGTATAATGTGGATAAATGTGAGGTTATTCACTTTGGTGGTAAAAACAGTGAGACAGACTATTGTCTTAATGTTGACAGATTAGGAAAAGTGGAGGTGCAATGAGACCTGGGTGTCATGGTACATCAGTCATTGAAGGTTGGCATGCAGGTACAGCAGGCGGTTAAGAAAGCAAATGGCATGCTGGCCTTCATAGCAAGGGGATTTGAGTACAGGGGCAGGGAGGTGTTATTACAGTTGTACAGAGCCTTGGTGAGGCCACACCTGGAGTATTGTGTACAGTTTTGGTCTCCTAACTTGAGGAAGGACGTTCTTGCTATTGAGGGAGTGCATGGAAGGTTCACCAGACTGATTCCCGGCATGGCGGGACTGACATATCAAGAAAGACAGGATCAACTGGGCTTGTATTCACTGGAGTTCAGAAGAATAAGAGGGGATCTCATAGAAACGTTTAAAATTCTGACGAGTTTAGACAGGTTAGATGCAGGAAGAATGTTCCCAATGTTGGTGAAGTCCAGAACCAGGGGGCACAGTCTAAGGATAAGGGGTAAGCCATTTAAGACCGAGATGAGGAGAAACTTCTTCACCCAGAGAGTGGTGAACCTGTGGAATTCTCTACCACAGAAAGTTGTTGAGGCCAATTCACTAAATATATTCAAAAATGAGTTAGATGTAGTCCTTACTACTCGGGGTATCAAGGGGTATGGCGAGAAAGCAGGAATGGGGTACTGAAGTTGCATGTTCAGCCATGAACTCATTGAATGGTGGTGCAGGCTCGAAGGGCCGAATGGCCTACTCCTGCACCTATTTTCTATGTTTCTATGTTTCTATGGAACAGCACATCATTGCCATTGCCTACGACATGGTGGTGTTTATGTTGGAGATGGACGCTTCCATTTTCTGCACATTTGCAGACATCGTGGCTGCAAAAGATGCCAGAGCCTCATGCAATTATTGCTGCTCCTCCAAGATTACCCTCTTTCTCGACAGCACCTGAGGTATGCAGCTCACTAGAACTCGGAGCATCCTGTGCCCTCCGGCAAGGAGCCTACGCTGCTGATCCTGTCACCACCACCTGCTCTTGCTCATTTGTGAAGTGTGAGACACCAAGTGACAACTCTATGTCTCACAGGAGCCACCGAGGTGTGTGTACCTGTGTTGGTGCTGGGTACGTTTGAGTCTGCTGACAGTGCACCCTCAGAGGCTGGAGCTTCCTCTGAGAAGTTGTCTTCTTCCTCCAGCTGGACAGTCGGGGGGTACTTGATTGACCCATGGGAGAGTAAAGAGATGAATTAGAAGTGTTATATTAAGAATGGGTCACGTTACCAATATGCACTTCACTGGCTGCTGACATCAATCACCATGTGAGTGACTGCTGTATGCCATGTGGCTGTATGAGATTTGATTCTGTCACCAGGTTGCTGGGATTTCCCCTTCTCTCTGACTCCCATCTCCAGCAGCTCTGCAACTCCCAAGATCTCCAGAGCCCCCTCCTCTGCTGGAGTCAGTTGGGTGAAGACTGGAGGGCCACTTTCAGTTCTCTACCTTTCCCGCATGTTGTGGGCTCTTTTCTCCTGCCAAATGGCCTCCATCTGTGGTGTTACTTGCTATGATTGCATTAGGCTGAATGTGAGTGTCAGTGTCAGTTGTGGTTTGTTAGATGGGAATGTGAGTATGTACATAGCCATTGAGGGATGGGTGGATATGCAAGGTAGTTTGGTGTGAGGAATGATGTGAAGGAGTAGGCTTGGGAAGGCAGAGTGATGGGGATGTGGTGACAGGCACAGCAGGATGAAGGTGAGTGTGGCATTGCACTCACCTTTCCTGACCTCATGAGATCATTGACTCATTTCCTGCACTGGATCAGCTCCTCCTGACCACATCCCTGCTGCTGACCCTTTGGTGTCTTTTTGAGGTCTCTTGTGCCTATCTGCAGGGAATAGGATCTCCCTGCGTACTCTAACCGCCTCCACCAGAGTATGCAGGGATGCATCAGAAAATCGAGGTGTAGCCCTCTGCCTTTGAATATCCATCATTGATAGTTTAGAACAGTACTCAAACCTTTGTTTTTCACCTTCCACCTTCCTCTAGCAACCTTCAGATAAGTTGAGTGCAAGGCTATTTTAAATATCGGCACTGGAAATGAGTCATCAATGACATCATCAGACCTGCTCCATTTAATTGGGCCGAGAAACGCGTATGACTGCATTAAGTTAAAGTCACCCTGAACAACAGCTGAGCAGAACATAATGTTCCCGACCTGCTGCGCAGCCCGCGAACACCTGACCCGACTCTACAGTAAAAATTTCAGCCATGG
The DNA here is from genome assembly GCF_044704955.1 of Pristiophorus japonicus. Taxonomy (NCBI): domain Eukaryota; kingdom Metazoa; phylum Chordata; class Chondrichthyes; family Pristiophoridae; genus Pristiophorus; species Pristiophorus japonicus. The sequence goes on along the minus strand of NC_091978.1, from coordinate 239,474,014 downwards.
TTTATGGACACCTTTGCAAACATACGGTTTAATCTACCCTTAGCTTTCTGAAATGTTCTTCCTCTAATGATTTTAAGTTAATCTTTGCAAATTTATTGCCGCCATTTTCTTTAATTCAATTTGTAGAAATGGTGGGGTGATTTTCACTTTTATCACTGGACGGCAAACGGACGGTCATGGATCAACCTCCCATTTTACAACGAAAAACGGGCAGTCATTTTCCTCTTGGTGCTACAAGTAAAAATTTGCCCAATGTTTTAATCTTATCCTTTTTTTGTACTTTTCTACCCTACTTTTGGGCTCCTTCACAACATCCACCTGGAATGATGGGTAAATGTCCATCATTGCGGCTCTTCAGTGAGTTGCTATGAAGTCCATGAGACTGGAGTCCGAGGTATAGACACTGCAGGGCATCAGGAAGGGGGGAGTTATCTGGACACTTTGCAGGGACAGGAGGCAGTCACACCTCTTAGGTTAGGTAGTGGTACACGTCTGGTTATTGGTGAGAGACAAGAAGGTGTGACTGCAATTCAGGCAGGTAAGGGAACCCCAGGTGCAATGTTGACCACACTTGATCAGCCCCGCTGGGCGGGCCACATTGTCTGCATGCCAGACACGAGACTCCCAAAGCAAGCACTACTCGGAACTCCTTCACGGCAAACGAGCCAAAGGTGGGCAGAGGAAACGTTACAAGGACACCCTCAAAGCCTCTCTGATAAAGTGCAACATCCCCACTGACACCTGGGAGTCCTCGGCCCAAGACCGCCCTACGTGGAGGAAGTGCATCGGGAGGGTGCTAAGCACCTCGAGTTTCATCGCCGAGAGCATGCAGAAATCAAGCACAGGCAGTGGAAAGAGCATGCGACAAACCTGTCCCACCCACCTTTTCCCTCAACAACTAGCTGTCCCACCTGTGACAGGGACTGTAGTTCTCGTATTGGACTGTTCAGCCACCTAAGGACACATTTTAAGAGTGGAAGCAAGTCTTCCTCGATTCCGAGGGACTGCCTATGATGATGATGGCTGGAGGAACCTTGGCCTTTGCCCTTATCCAACAGGTATGATGAAGACCAAGGTAATAGTTTGGAGAAAAGTTGATTTTGAGGGGCTGAGAATTGAACTTGGGAAAATAAAATGGACAACAATATTGGCAAACAATGACATAGACCAGCAATGGAAAACAATTAAAACGGTGTTCAACAGAGTCCAGGAAAAATATATTCTGCTAAAAAACAAGAACTGGTCTTCATCATACTTATGTTCTTCTCATTTATTATCTTAAAGCATATTATATTATGGTCACTATTGCCTAGATATTCCCCTAATTTGACTTCTCTTATCTGCTTTGGTTCATTCCCCATTACTAGATCCAATAGTGAATCCTCCCTTGTTGAGCTTCTTAGTTATTGGATTAGAAAGGAGTCTTGCACAAATTGTAGGAACTCCATTCCCTTATCCCCTTTACCTACAGGGCAGATACCATGGATGAATAATGCCACAAGGGAACAATTGAGGGTAAGGAAAGAGGCATACACTAAGTACATGGACAGCAGAGGAAAACATGACAAGGGAGAAAACGAAGAAATTAGGAGAGAAGTCAAAAAAATTAGAAAATTAGAAGGACTTTGAAATTACATTATCAAGGAACATAAAACAAAAAGTAAAATATTCTACAGGCACTTAAATAAAAAAAGAAGTCGGGATGGGAATAGGGCCAGCGATAGCGAAATGGCAGAAATATTAAATAATTACTTTGATTCATTATTTACAAGGAAACAGATCAGGTGGACATAACATCAGAAGATGAGATTAGAAATGATATAACTGCATTTAAAATAAAAAGAAGAGAAATATTCAATAAACTAATCAAACTCAAAGAGGATAAAACCTCTGGTCTGGATGGATTACATCTGCGCATTTTAAAAGAATCTAGGGAAGAGATAGCAGAGGCACTACTACACATATTTAATAATTCGTTAGAACAAGATGTAGTGCCAGAGGACTGGTGGAAAGCTAGTGTAATACCTATATTTAAGAAGGGAGATAGAACATGTCCAGGGAACTATAGACCAGCTAGCTTAACATTGGTGGTAGTAAAAATAATGGAATCCCTACTAAAGAAAAAATAGAAGAACATCTAGAAACCAAAAATATGATAATAAACAGTCAGCATGGATTTCAAAAGGGAATGTCTTGCTTTACTAACCTCATTGAATTCTTTGAAGAGAGTCACCTCACACTATAACTGAGTACATTATAATGAGCATAAAAGGTATACATTTCCTCTGCTTTATGTATCCCACTTTTGAAAATGAGAGACTGAGTGAATTTTTCCTGAATTCAGACAATCTTGTGTTTGGGCTGCGTTGATTATACTGTTGAAGTTGTCTCTTCTTACTTGTTTGTCTGTGATTGACTTCATTATGTACTCTGTGTTACAATTATATCAAGTACAGGATGCTATAATGTCAAGCCTCTGAGTGGTACTTTGGTTGGAAGAATGTCTGACCATGGATTGATGTGTCTCAGTAGTAACTAGAACATAAGAATCCTGTGATGAAAGAAAAAGAAGCAGGTCTAACAATTAGCTGAAGAAATGTGTATTTTTATTCAAGTTTTAGTGAGATGCACAATATCATAAATCAGCCTAATTGCATGAATGTTCTGGGTGTGACCCTCATGCAAATACAGACCTATATTTAAATGTTATTAAAATCCTCCATGTTATCTCTGGTGCAGTGGGCATATGTACCTATAATCAAGTTCTGAGCCATAGAGAGACAAATGGTGCCAAGGACAATCCATGGTCTGTATTAAGCCCGGTTGAAAGTAGAAATGCAACAGTTGGACTTGGCTACAAACTTGAAAAGGAAAAAAATGAAAAGCTATGGGAGAAGAGCTGGGGAGTGGGGCTAATTGGATACCTTTTTCAACAGGCATGATGAGCCAAATGGCTTCCTTCTGCGATGTAAAATTCTATAATTCTAGTTGGATCTCACATCCCTAGGCTGGAGAAAGTAAGAATTGTCCAGTGTTATTGCTGCTTTCTGCCTCTTCCCACCTCAGCCTATGAGCACCGAGGCCAGTTGTAGAACCCCTATTGTGTAGGTCAACTAATTCTACATAAGGCCTGGGACCTTACGAATGCTGTATGCCTCAGCTCCAAACTGGGAAATGCAAAAATACACTGCTTTTGAGCTCTCCAAAGCTGGAGAATAAACTGTCTGTTAACAGTGGGACTTTTCAGCTGTTATCCAGAAACACAACAAATGGAATTTAGGACTATTTTTGCAGCAAACAAAAGCACCAAATGTTTACTTTTTTGCTGTGGAAAATAAAATAGGGCCTGCAATTCCACAACACTTGCAATGCACTCCCACCACAACATTGGCAGGAGTTGAGTAAAGGTCTGGAAAATTGGTAGGGAATATGCCTGGTCTCGGACTGCCTTACCAGTATCGGTGGAGCTTTGGAAGGGGCAGATTCTCATTTTGTCCCTTACAAAGAGAACCATGTCAGAGGGATGGGGTGTTCCCATGTCCTCGACCTCATAGGAGCCAGGTGTTGGAGGCTGGTATATCAAGTGAGAAGAGATGTACAAGTTTCCTCAATAGCGCAAGTAAAAACAACCATGGGAGTCCAGGCCTGGAAAGTCTCCTCAACTCCTACAGGTTTTCAGAAATTCATTTTGTTTTTGCTTAATGTGGTCTTTTATAAGGGGGGCTGCTTGGAGCCAATTTTACATGTTTCTGGGGTGAGGGCCCAATAACCACCCAGCAACACTGGATCAGGAAGCAGCTCGGGGAAGTTGGGCACCCAGGATGTACCCCTGATAGCATGGCAATTGCCAGACCCATACCGCTCGGATGACCTCTGCCCGACCCCTGCATACTGTGGCAGGGTCAGTGCTGGTAGGCACGCTCTCAGTGTGAGTGCCAGGATCGTAGACTGCAGATCTTTGGGGCTATATTCTTTTGTATACATATATTACAGTTAATTTTAGATCCTCTGCTACAGACTGTAACATATTTATTTTATATTTCTTGCTGTTTTGTTTTGTAGAGTTCTCATCCTTGACGACATTCTTAACTGAGGAAGAAAATGTCATCCACATGGGTAAATTAGAAATAATATTCAATATAAAGTCTGTCCAGGGAGTAAGATCTACCAGTTTTGACTAGTATTGAAAGAAACCATCCTCCCAGGATGGGGTGCTTGTTGTCTGAACCGAGACCTCTGAATTACAGCAGTTTGATTTAAAGGAGTATCTTTGCCACTGAAAATGTTTTGGACACTTTTTCATGATTTTTTTTAGGTAGACACAAGAAGAATTATAGAAACATGGGGCCCAAGTTTCCACAAGAAAAAAAACAGGCGCCCCTCCGAGCTGGGCGCCCGTTTTTCGCGCCTAAAACGGCGCCTAAAAAAATCCTCGGTAGTCTGCACCTACTTACAGGTCCTCTGGCCCTCGGCGCAGTCAGCACGAGCTGTGGGGGGGCGGAGCCAGGTCCCGGCGCTGAAAACAGTGCCGGGACCTCTGCACATGCGCGCTACAGTCGGCACGCAAGTGCAGTAGCTCCAGGCGCCGAACTGTGTGGGAGGGGCCCGAAGCACACAGCCCCTAGCCCTGGCCCAATGGCCTCGCTGGGGCTCCTCCCACAGCCAGCTCCTGCTCCCCGCCTGACCAGACCCGACACTCGCTCTCCCCTCCCCGCCGACCAGACCCGACCCGACCCGACACCCGCTCCCCCCCCCCCCGACGACCCGAGACCCGACACCCGCTCCCCCCCCGACCCGACCCGAGACCCGACACCCGCTCCCCCCCCCGCCCCGAGACCCGCTCCCCCCCCCCCCCGCACCGACCCGAGACCCGCTCCCCCCCCCTCCGACTGACCCGACCCCCGCTCCTGTTCCCCGACCCGACGCCCCCCCTCTCTCTCTCTCCCTCCCTCTCTCTCTCCCTCCCTCTCTCTCTCCCTCCCTCCCTCTCTCTCTCTCTCTCCCTCCCTCCCTCCCTCTCTCTCCCTCTCCCCCCTCCCTCCCTCTCTCTTTCCCCCCTCCCTCCCTCTCTCTCTCCCCCCTCCCTCCCTCTCTCTCTCCCCTCCCTCCCCCCTCTCTCTCTCCCCCCCTCCCCCCTCCCTCTCTCCCCCGCTCCCCCCTCCCTCTCTCTCTCCCCCCCTCCCCCTCTCTCTCTCTCCCCCCTCCCCTCTCTCTCTCTCCCCCCCTCCCCTCTCTCTCTCCCTCCCCCCCTCTCTCTCTCTCCCTCCTCCCCCTCTCTCTCTCTCCCTCCCTCCCCCTCTCTCCCTCTCTCTCTCTCTCTCCCCCTCCCGCTCAGCGGCACGAACGGCTGCAGAATTCTCACTGGCTGAAGCACTTTCACACAGGTAGGAAGATGGTTTATTTAATCTTTTCGTGGCTTATAAATGTTTATTCAGGTTGGATTTATTTGTATAATATTTGTAGAAGTAGAAATAAGGATTTATTGTCGAATTTAATGAGTTCCCTTCCCCTCCCCCCCCACCTCGTTCTGGACGCCTAATTTGTAACCTGCGCCTGATTTTTTAATGTGTAGAACAGGTTTTTTCAGTTCTACAAAAATCTTCACTGGCTCCATTCTACTTTAGTTTGGAGTACATTTTCACTGTGGAAACTTTCAAATCAGGCATCAGTGGCCGGACACGCCCCCTTTTGAAGAAAAAATTCTGTTCTAAACTAGAACTGTTCTACTTGACTAGAACTGCAGAAAAAAAATGTGGAGAATTGCGATTTCTAAAATAGTCCGTTCTCCACCAGTTGCTCCTAAAAATCAGGCGCGAGTCATGTGGAATCTTGGGCCCATTGAAACATAGAAAATAGGTGCAAGAGTAGGCCATTCGGCCCTTCGAGCCTGCACCCCCATTCAATGAATTCATGGCTGAACATGAAACTTCAGTACCCATTCCTGCTTTCTCGCCATACCCCTTGATCCCCCTAGTAGTAAGGACTTCATCAAACTCCTTTTTGAATATATTTAGTGAATTGGCCTCAACAACTTTCTGTGGTAGAGAATTCCACAGGTTAACAACTCTCTGGGTGAAGAAATTTCTCCTCATCTCAGTCCTAAATGGCTTATCCCTTATCCTTAGACTGTGACTCCTGGTTCTGGACTTCCCCAACATTGGGAACATTCTTCTAACCTGTCTAAACCCATCAGAATTTTAAACGTTTCTATGAGATCTCCTCTCATTCTTCTGAACTCCAGTGAATACAAGCCCAATTGATCCAGTCTTTCTTGATAGGTCAATCCCGCCATCCCGGGAATCAGTCTGGTGAACCTTCGCTGCACTCCCTCAATAGCAAGAATGTCCATCCTTAAGTTAGGAGACCAAAACTGTACACAATACACCAGGTGTGGCCTCACCAAGGCCCTGTACAACTGTAGTACCACTTCCCTGCCCCTGTACTCAAATCCCCTCGCAATGAAGGCCAACATGCCATTTGCTTTCTTAACCGCCTGCTGTACCTGCATGCCAACCTTCAATGACTGATGTACCATGACACCCAGGTCTCGTTGCACCTCCCCTTTTCCTAATCTGTCACCATTCAGATAATAGTCTGTCTCTCTGTTTTTACCACCAAAGTGGATAACCTCATATTTATCCACATTATACTTCATCTGCCATGCATTTGCCCACTCACCTAACCTATCCAAGTCACTCTTCAGCCTCATAGCATCCTCCTCGCAGCTCACACTGCCACCCAACTTAGTGTCATCTGCAAATTTGGAGATACTGCATTTAATCCCCTCGTCTAAATCATTAATGTACAATGTAAACAGCTGGTGCCCCAGCACAGAACCTTGCGGTACCCCACTAGTCACTGCCTGCCATTCTGTAAAGTACCCATTTACTCCTACTCTTTGCTTCCTGTCTGCCAACCAGTTCTCAATCCATGTCGCACACTACCCCCAATCCCATGTGCTTTAACTTTGCACATTAATCCCTTGTGTGGGACCTTGTCGAAAGCCTTCTGAAAGTCCAGATACACCACATCAACTGGTTCTCCCTTGTCCACTCTACTGGAAACATCCTCAAAAAATTCCAGAAGATTTGTCAAGCATGATTTCCCTTTCACAAATCCATGCTGACTTGGACCTATCATGTCACCTCTTTCCAAATGCGCTGCTATGACATCCTTAATAATTGATTCCATCATTTTACCCACTACCGATGTCAGGCTGACCGGTCTATAATTCCCTGTTTTCTCTCTCACTCCTTTTTTAAAAAGTGGGGTTACATTGGCTACCCTCCACTCCATAGGAACTGATCCAGAGTCTATGGAATGTTGGAAAATGACTGTCAATGCATCCGCTATTTCCAAGGCCACCTCCTTAAGTACTCAGGGATGCAGACCATCAGGCCCTGGGGATTTATCGGCCTTCAATCCCATCAATTTCCCCAACACAATTTCCTGACTAATAAGGATTTCCCTCAGTTCCTCCTTCTTACTGGACCCTCTGACCCGTTTTATATCCGGAAGGTTGTTTGTGTCCTCCTTAGTGAATACCGAACCAAAGTACTTGTTCAATTGGTCTGCCATTTCTTTGTTCCCCATTATGACTTCCCCTAGCGATGAAGGAACATCATTCATATGATGTAATCTGTCGCCACAATTATTCTGAAATATTTAAAAGAATTTACATGATCTTGCAGAAGTTGCATTGCTAAAGTCCTCGCTACAAACATTATTGAATTTCCTGTGGTGCTGATCTGCCTATTGGCCAATGATGGTTCCAATAACAATGTATTTTTCATCTGTCTGTTTGTGACCATCCAGGAACTGAAGCAGCCTGAATAGTTGATGACTCTTTAAAATGTATTGTTGATGGTGCTTCATATCAATTTGTTATTCCTGGCAGGGTTAATCTTATGTATTCATTAGAAATGGAAATCAAAGAGCGGGACTTGTTTAGAAAATTTAGGGAGTCAACTTTTCAATTTACAAAAGCAGAGGTAACACTAAACCTATACAATCTTTGGTTAGAATTGTGTCCAGTATTGGGCACCTTACTTTAGGAAAAATTTCAAAGCCATGGAGAAGGTTGAAAGGATGGTGCCAGAGATGAAAAGTTTTAATTATGAGGAGAGACCAGAGAAACTGGGGCTCCTTTCATGAGAACAGAGGTTAAGGAGAGATATCTGATTGAAATATTCTAAATAATACAGTAAATCAGAGAAAACTATTTCCACTGATCAGTGAGGCAGTAACTAAAGGGCATCAATTTAAAATGATCACCAAAGGAATGAAGAGAGAGACTAGAAGATTTTGTTTTGCACAAAGGTTTGTTAGGACCAAAGATAGTGATAGAAGCGGAATCCATCATCATTTTAAAAGGGAAGTGGATAAGTACTTGAACAGGAAAGAATAAAAAGGGTATAAGGAAAGGGCAAGGGAGTAGGGTTAAATACATCAGCTCTTTTCAGAGAGTTGGCACAAAGGTGATTGGGTGCATGACCTCCTGTGCTGTAAAATACTATGATTCTGTTTAGTGATAAATAAATAGCATTCATCTGAATATAAATTTTGGTTGAACTATATTTAGGAGAATTTTGTGAGATACTAGAAATTACAGGAGTACAGATCCACTTCAGCAAAGTGGCTTATTATGTGGCATTTGGGTTCTTCACCATACTTGGATGTGGAGAATGCACTGCCCTCCGATCAGATACATCAAAGCATTTAATAGTATGTCTTTGCTTCAAAGGGCTCAGTCTTTTCTGAGAGAACATGGAACCAATTTTTCCGAATTATCCTCTCCTAACATTGAAAGATAATTACTAATGGAAACTATGATTATTTGTTCTTTATTTAGACTGGTTGAAGATACTACTTTGTATGTTTCGCATGTTTCTTGTTCAAATTTGTTCCTTTCTAGCCCAGGAGTGTTTTTTAATTTATTTTTGTTCTGTCTGTATAAATAATTATACCTGAAGATAATATTTGTACAATTTGTTTGTCAGCAGTTTATTCTGTTCTGTTGAACATTATGCTTTGCAACGTTTCATTTACCTTGTAGCACTGCAGGGACAACACCGTATAGGTATTGGGCTGTTAGAAAAAGTCTCTGTTCTACACAACACCATTTCCTTTTCCCTTTTCACATGTGGGGAGAGTGTCCAATAAAAATGTCCTCTTTGACACAGCAGCAATTATATATATGGTGAAATAGTGGTGATGGTTGGCGGGGGTGGGCTCGGGCGGAGCATGGAACCTTCATAGAATGTATCTGATTTTTAAAAACTAAATTTGCAAATTATTTTTTATTACTAGCAGTCTACTGGTGGGGCGTGTGATTCCTGGTGGCCCAATGGTGGATATGCGCCCGTGGGCTGTGGTGGTGTTGGTGAGCAACTTATCCCGGGAGGAGAGCTGGTTCCAGTTCCCGGTAGTGCTTTTGTGAGTATGTTTCAGTCTTCCTTAGTGGTGTGTTTTTTTTAAATGCTGAAATTGCACAGTATGTTCACTAGCACATGGAAAAAAATGTGTTAATGTTTCAGGCAAATACCTTTCATCAAAACTTTCTAATGAGCAAAGGGAAAAAACCCACCAGAAAGCAACTCCATACTTACCTGAACAAACAGAACTGATGAATAAGACTTGAAATGTTGGACCGTAAATCGCGGCCTCTCCGGGTGCGTACGATGTGCGCACGTGCCGGAAGAGGCCCCGTAAGTTCCGGGTTTAGGCGCGCAAAGCCTAATCTGTCAAAATGACTTTTGCCAGATCGCATGCATCCCCGGGCAAAGGGCCTTCGCGGGTGGAGATTTGGGCTATTTGCTCAATTCCTGCTCAGCGAATGTCCTTAAAATTCTTACGCCTGGTAAAATCAGGCATAACCATCATAAGAGTTTTAAAAGATAGAAAAATTAAATGTTATCACTAAGTTTTATATTAAAAACCCTGTCTATAATGGTAAGTTTATTTTTTGCCCTATTAAAACACATTAAAAAATTCTAAAAACATTTTTTTTTTCTACAACATTTAATTTAACTCAATTTCAATTAATTTTAAATACAGGTATATGAGGTGTTTTTTTAAATTTATGTTTTGTGTTTCTGTGTTTTGGGGGGTATTCTCATTGATCGTCATGGGAGCTTGTACAAACGGAACTCACCATTACTATCAATGAGAATACTCCATGTTCGTTGGTGGTCGGAGGCATCCGCCCGCAGGAAGCTTCCGACTGCAATTTCTGGCCCATTAACTCTGTTTCTCTCCCCACAGATGCTGCCTGACCTGAGCTTTTTCTAGCATTTTCTGTTTTTATTTCAGATTTCCAGCATCCGCAGTATTTTGCTTTTATTTTCGCATTTATCTTTTTGTTCTTCACATCTTGTTCCTTGCCTATGTGTAGTGTAGACAGAATTGGGTGTAGAATGAAAGTCAATGTCCTATTTAAACAAAATATGGAATTCTTCATCTGGGTTAAAAGAAAGTTGACCACGTTTGTTTTCCCATTCCTTCACCTCACTGTATAGCTGTATGGCTGTGTTGTGGTTTCCCAACTCCATCCAGCCGCACTGCCATTTTAGAAGGACTCCAAGCTCGGTGCACTGGCACAAAAAGCTGCTTTTGGCACTGCGCGGCAAGAGCAAGGTTTTTCGGCGGAATTTCGCAATTCGGCAGTGGGGGACATCGGAGGTGATGATGCACTTAGGATGGATCGGCAGCAGCGGAGTGGTAGTGGCGGGGGGGGAAAGCAGGTCATTACACGAAAAATCAGCGGCCATTGCACTCCGCAGCATGGCCGCCAATTTCCGGCAATTTCAGCCCCATTATCTCTTGCCTTAGTCTAAGGAGGACACAAACAACCTTCCGGATATAAAAGGGGTCAGAGGGTCTAGTAAGGAGGAGGAACTGAGGGAAATCCTTATTAGTCGGGAAATTGTGTTGGGGAAATTGATGGGATTGAAGGCGGATAAATCCCCAGGGCCTGATGGACTGCATCCCAGAGTACTTAAGGAGGTGGCCTTGGAAATAGCGGATGCATTGACAGTCATTTTCCAACATTCCATAGACTCTGGATCAGTTCCTATCGAGTGGAGGGTAGCCAATGTAACCCCACTTTTTAAAAAAGGAGGGAGAGAGAAAACAGGGAATTATAGACCATTCAGCCTGACATCGGTAGTGGGTAAAATGATGGAATCAATTATTAAAGATGTCATAGCAGCGCATTTGGAAAGAGGTGACATGATAGGTCCAAGTCAGCATGGATTTGTGAAAGGGAAATCATGCTTGACAAATCTTCTGGAATTTTTTGAGGATGTTTCCAGTAGAGTGGACAAGGGAGAACCAGTTGATGTGGTATATTTGGACTTTCAGAAGGCTTTCGACAAGGTCCCACATAAGAGATTAATGTGCAAAGTTAAAGCACATGGGATTGGGGGTAGTGTGCTGACGTGGATTGAGAACTGGTTGCCAGAATGGCAGGCAGTGACTAGTGAGGTACCGCAAGGTTCTGTGCTGGGGCCCCAGCTGTTTACACTGTACATTAATGATTTAGACGAGGGGATTAAATGTAGTATCTCCAAATTTGCGGATGACACTAAGTTGGGTGGCAGTGTGAGCTGCGAGGAGGATGCTATGAGGCTGCAGAGCGACTTGGATAGGTTAGGTGAGTGGGCAAATGCATGGCAGATGAAGTATAATGTGGATAAATGTGAGGTTATCCACTTTGGTGGTAAAAACAGAGAGACAGACTATTATCTGAATGGTGACAGATTAGGAAAAGGGGAGGTGCAAAGAGACCTGGGTGTCATGGTATATCAGTCATTGAAGGTTGGCATGCAGGTACAGCAGGCGGTTAAGAAAGCAAATGGCATGTTGGCCTTCATAGCGAGGGGATTTGAGTACAGGGGCAGGGAGGTGTTGCTGCAGTTGTACAGGGCCTTGGTGAGGCCACACCTGGGGTATTGTGTACAGTTTTGGTCTCCTAACCTGAGGAAGGACATTCTTGCTATTGAGGGAGTGCAGCGAAGGTTCACCAGACTGATTCCCGGGATGGCGGGATTGACCTATCAAGAAAGACTGGATCAACTGGGCTAATATTCACTGGAGTTCAGAAGAATGAGAGGGGACCTCATAGAAACGTTTAAAATTCTGATGGGTTTAGACAGGTTAGATGCAGGAAAAATGTTCCCAATGTTGGGGAAGTCCAGAACCAGGGGTCACAGTCTAAGGATAAGGGGTAAGCCATTTAGGACCGAGATGAGGAGAAACTTCTTCACCCAGAGAGTGGTGAACCTGTGGAATTCTCTACCACCGAAAGTTGTTGAGGCCAATTCACTAAATATATTCAAAAAGGAGTTAGATGAAGTCCTTACTACTAGGGGGATCAAGGGGTATGGCGAGAAAGCAGGAATGGGGTACTGAAGTTGCATGTTCAGCCATGGCGGTGCAGGCTAGAAGGGCCGAATGGCCTACTCCTGCACCTATTTTCTATGTTTCTATGTTTCTAAGTGTTCTTTGATATTATTGTTCTTGACTTAATCTTGCCTCGTGTTTGACTGTTATGAACTTGCTCTTATTTTGTATTGTTCGTATGTTAGTAATCTGTTGTACAATCTGCTCCTGATGATAATTTGAAGTTCTTTATACACTATAAATTTGAATTATATAATAACTTAAATTGGGCAATGTAAGTAAAACAGCAAAGTGGGAATTTAGTGCTAAAAATTAAGGGTCAATTGAAAAGAAAATCGGGCGCAGTGTGAACTGGGCTTCAGATTTGCTATAAGTCCATTTTGCACTACTGGCAAAGACCAATTTTACCCCTCAGTTATCCCATAATTTGAAATATTGAATGGGTTTTGAACTAAGAGTAGACTCTATATTGTGTAATATTAACCAATTTATCTTATTTTCTTTATTTGTATATGTATATATATATGGTAACTATTTCAAAATTTCAATAATAATAAGTAAAAATGATCAAGTTTGGAATATATGTGTTTTTTTTAAATAGGTAAACTTGTTATAGACTTTCATGGGAAAAACTCTGAGCACTTGGCTGACTGAAATTGTTACTTGAGTAAAATAGATGAATATAGCTCTGAGACTTGTGTACTGTTTGAAATATGTTTTAACGTAGCGCCAAGAACTTGCAAAAATATAAAAGGTGCAATGGTTACATCAGCTTATCAACAGGTCACAAGGCACCACTAACAACTATTAACATGAGTCTTGGTTCATGTCATGTACAAAGCTATTGGCATCAAATGGTATAGGACAACATTTGACAGCTTACATTGTGCTTCATTTTAAAAGGTGAGACTTTTTTAAAGGTATTTGCTCTATGCTCCCTTTTCCCTTTCTTGATCTCCTCTCACCATAAAGAACTCTTTTTGACAGGGTGATGGACAGGGCCAACTTTCAGCTTACTGTCAATCCCAGCTGCTAGGAGGAATGAACAATGGCACAGGAATACTCACCCTCCATCTGAGTAATTGCGTGGCTTCTGTTTGGTACCTCACAGGACAGCAGGTTGATAACTTGGCATGTGAAGGATAGCAAATACAAACCTACATTCTATTACTTGATAGCACAAAGGTTTGAATATCAACATATTGTCCAAGCAGTGATTTTTGGTATTTTATATAGAATTTCACAAAGTTGGGCAACATTTTCTGTTACATCAAATTATGCTCCAAAAAGGTATGTGTACATATTTCTGCAATGCTCGATTTCTACACCTAATGAACTGCACTGGGTAAATTGAGGAACATATTTTCAATTCGGGCTTTGCTTTTGCATAAGTAATTTGAGTACTGTACTACTTTATTTATTGAGACTTTCAAGAGGGCTTTAAGATTTATTTTCTGTAGAATACAGTGCTCTGTCAAAGTAGAGTAGACAAAGTTTCCACGTTGGAATTGATTTCTTGCTCTGCTAAAATAGATTTTTTAAGGAAACTGGTCTCATAGGCTTGACATAGTCCACTGTACCAAGTAACCATGTTCATTGCTAGGAAACATATCACACTCTTTTGGAAATTAACAGAATTTGTATGTAACATGATTAAGCTTCTTTTAGGAGATAATGGACAGTAGTTATTTCCACTAATTGCATTAGCACGAACAGAGACAATTGGGTAAATTCACCAGTCCCGTGTTCCCAGCGGGGTCGGGTCGGGTCAGAAAATCAGTATTTGTGTTGTAGCCCTGTCAATAGGTACCACAGCCTTCAAGCATGGCTGCCTACTGGAAGTGTGGGATTAATGGATTTACATTTCCACTCTGATGTTTCAGGGTGTTTCAGTGACACATCAGAGTGGAAAATGTCGCCTGTAATTCGTTCAAATGACAGCGTAGCATCATTACTGTGCTTTCTCCAAAGTCAGAACTTATGTGATGCTGTTAACCTTTCATGTAGCAGCATAATGGGTAGAGGTGCAGCAATAAGTCATCCACACCTGAAGGTCCTACATTTAATTCCTTGTCTGCACTGAGTGAGGTGATCTCAGCAGTTGGGGCTTGACGCTTGGCCTCAACACCCGTGAAAAAAACTCAAGAAGCTTCCTGCTCCTGATTGCTCTCCACTGACCATGCTGGAAAGGCGTATGTGACAATGAAATGAGTGAGAGCTGAGCGCAACCCTCCTCGCTATCTACACTCACACACAAAGAATAGTCAGGTTCAAAATACTGGAGGCTATCTGGTAATCATAGAATTATACCCCAGCAAGAGTCAATGGGGTCGAAATTCAGGCACGCCAGAAAGCTGGCGCATCTATGATTTTTTTTACCTGATTTTTACTGCCGGGAGCGATGAGACGGCCTTCCGATCGATTTTCTGGACTTTGAAAATGTTTTAATGTCGGATCGGAAGTGGGTCATAATGGGGGTGGACGTGCGGCAGTAAGTCCTGCTGAGGGGCGGAAGTTGGGGCGGGATCGAGTCTCTCGGAGCGGTGGTGACGTCATTACGCGTGTGCGTCACCACGCTTTCTCTCTTCTGTTAAAGGGGAGAGAATCGGGTAGTTTTTAGCTTTGGCCAGTGGGCCACCAGGGAGGGTTTCGGCCGGTACAGCGGCCTGGCATGCAAGAGGGAGTGCCAGGCTGCCTGTTGGCGGCCCAGCCGAATCCGAGGCAACAATTGGCCGGCTGATTGGGAAGTTGGCCAGCAAAAGTAAAAACATGGGGACTACGGAAGTGCGCCCTCCCCTTGAAGGGCCGCCACGCTGCCCTGTTGCCAGGCTGCACACACAGGATAAGGTGTAGCGACAGAAAAAGCTGTCGGGGGCATTGTGCGGTGGATCGGCGATTTTGTCAAGGTGAATTTGGGTCGGAGTGTTCTGGAGGTGCGGGAGATTGACGGTGCGCGCTTTGATGACGCGCATGCGGCAGTCGGCAGCAGCGGGGCGGAAGTGGGGGACAGGCTGAAAAATCCCCGAGCTGAATTTGGGTCGGGGCGGCCCATCAACTGCAACACGGCGGCCACTCGATTCCGCCTCATGGCTACCGCAAGATGGCGGTAACGGGCCTTATTCGGACCCTGAATTTTGGCCCCAATGCCTTCAGGAGAGGAGAGGAACAAATTTCAAAAACATAAAAATGATTAATGGATATTTCCTTCTCCAAAATGATGCAGAACAACATTTCAATGCCAATTGATGCATGGTTTACAAACATAGGAACAGGAAGAGGCCATTAAGCCCCTCGAGCCTATTCTGCCTTTCAATTAGATCATGACTGCTCTGTACCTTAACTCCATTTGCCCGCCTTTGCCTAACAAAACTCTATCAATCTCCATTTTGAAATTTTGAATTGACCTAGCCTCAACAGCTTTTTGAGGGAGAGAGTTTTTGTGTGAAGAAGTGCTTCCTGACATCTCCCCGAAACAGCCTGGATCTCATTTTACTGTTATGCCCCCTTGTGCTGGACTCCCTCACCAGAGGAAGTAGTTTATCTCTATCTACCCTGTTAAATCGTTCAATCATCTTAAACACCTCAATTATATCACCCCTTATTCTTCTATTGTCGAGGGAATACCAACCTAGTCTATGTAACCTAGCCTGATAATTTAACCCTTATGTCCCCGGTATTATTCTGGTTAAATCAGTGCTGCACCCTTTCCAAGGCAACATGTCCTTCCTGAGGTACGGTGCCCAGAACTGAAGGCGACACCCCAGATGCAGTCTAACCAGAGTTTTATTCAACTGTAACATCACTTCACCCCTTTGTATTCCAGCCCCCTTGAGATGAAGGCTAACATTTCAATGGCCTTTTTAATTATTTTTGTACCAGTCGCTATCCTTTAGTGATTTCTATGCGCGGACCCCTAAATGTCTCTGCTCCTCCACAGTTCCTCGCATCTCACCATTTAGAAAAGACTCTGATCTATCTTTCTTGGGCCCAAAGTGGATCACCTCACACTTCCCCACTTCGAACTCCTTCTGTCACAGGTTTGGCCATTCACTTAATCAAGCCCTAATTGCGTCCAGAACTGTTTGTAATTATCAATTCCTTTTGCTACCTTTTTATAAACAGACAGGATCTTGCTCAGCTGACACCACTATAGGATGATTTATCATAGAAATCATACAAATTTACAGCACGGAAGGAAACCATTTTGACCCATCGTGTCGGTGCCGGCTGACATAGAGCCAGCCAGCCTCATCCCACTTTCCAGCCCTTGGTCCGTAGCCCTGTCGGTTACGGCACTTCAAGTGCACATCTAAGTTTTATTCAACTGTAACATAACTTCTGCCCCATATAATTGAACCCTTTTAGCTCCAGTATCATTCTGGTGAATCAGCGCTGCACCCTTTCCAAGGCAATATGTCCTTCCTCAGGTGTGGTGCCCGAACTGAAGGCAGTACTCTGGATGCGGTTTCTACCTCTACCGCCCTGTCAGGCAGTGAGTTGCAGACCCCCACCACCCTCTGGGTGAAGAAATTTCTCCCTCAAATCCCCTCTAAACATTCGACCAATTACTTTAAATTATGTGCCCTTGTTGTTGTCCTCTCTGCTAAGGGAAATAGGTCCGTCCTATCTACTCTATCTAGGCCTGTTATAATTTGATACATCATCATCATAGGCAGTCCCTCGGAATCGAGGAAGACTTTCTTCCACGCTTAAAATGAGTCCTTAGGTGTCTGAACAGTCCAATACGAGAACCACAGTCCCTGTCAAGAGTGGGACAGATAGTCATTGAGGGAAAGGGTGGGGGGGACAGGTTTGCCGCATGCTCTTTCCGCTGCCTGCGCTTAATTTCTGCATGTGCTCGGCGATGAGATTCGAGGTGCTCAGCGCCTTCCCGGATGCACTTCCTCCACTTCGGGCGGTCTTTGGCCAGGGACTCCCAGGTTTCAGTGGGGATGTTGCACTTTTTCAGGGAGGCTTTGAGGGTGTTCCTGTAACGTTTCCTCTGCCCACCTTTGACTCGTTTTCCGTGAAGGAGTTCAAAGTAGAGTACTTGCTTTGGGAGTCTCGTGTCTCCTCAATAATGTTTCCCCTCAGCCACCTCTGTTCCAAAGAAAACTGTAAAGTCCTTACTCTACAGCATGAAACCACACGAGGCACATTCCAGGGACAAGGCCACTCTGTGACCTTAACTCTTTATTACAGGACTCCAGAAGTGATGACCCTGCGTGGGACCTCCCTTTATATATCCGTGTGATCAGGTAAGGAGTGTCTCCCACAAGTTCACCCCCTGTGGTCAAGGTGTGCTTCTGAGTTGAGTGTATGCAGTAATACAGTGGTGTTACATTGTAGTTACAAACATGACATCACCTTTCCCCCCCCCGCCCCCGCCAAAGTCTTACTGGGATCATAGGTTTAGTCTTTCAGGTGGTCTACGCTCCCTCGTGGAGCGCCGCAGTTGGGGCTCTGGTTGTTGGACACTGCCGTGAGTGTCTGTCACCTGTGGTAATTCCAGCCTGTCCAGGCTGACCTCAGGGACTGTGCATTCTTCTGATTGCTCTTGTTGCATGTTCGCTGGTGGTAGAGTGAGCTCCATCTCATGGTCTTCTTCAGGTTCCTCCGTGTCAATGCTGAACCTTTTTTTTACTTGGTCCAGATGCTTACGGCATATCTGGCCATTGTTGAGTTTTACCACGATGACCCTATTCCCCTCTTTGCCAATTACAGTACCCTCAAGCCATTTGAGCCCCACAGCGTGATTGAGGACGAATACAGGATCATTTATTTCTATACATCTCCCCCTTGAATTACAGTCATGGTACTCGTTTTGTGACTTGCGCTTGCCCTCAACTATGTCGGTCAGGATTGGGTGGATGAGGGACAATCGAGTTTTGAGTGTCCGTTTCATGAGTAGCTCTGCGGACGGGACCCCCGTGAGCAAGTGCGGGCGGGATCTATAGGCCAGCAGGAGGTGCATTAGGCGGCATTGTAGGGAGGGTCCTTGAATCCTGAGCATACCTTGCTTAATGATTTGGACTGCCCGTTTCGTCTGGCCATTGGAGGCCGGCTTTAACGGCGCAGT
The DNA here is from genome assembly GCF_044704955.1 of Pristiophorus japonicus. Lineage (NCBI taxonomy): Eukaryota > Metazoa > Chordata > Chondrichthyes > Pristiophoridae > Pristiophorus > Pristiophorus japonicus. The sequence continues at coordinate 239,455,533 of NC_091978.1, read as the reverse complement.
CCTGTCGTTGCTGATGCCATTGCCCGACATAAACTCCCGGAATTCATAGCTCATGAAACACGGGCCATTATCACTAACCAGGATGTCCGGCAAGCCATAGTTGCAAACTTTGCACGTAGGCTTTCCACGGTGGTGGATGACGTGCATGAATTCAGGATGATGCACTCAATCCATTTCGAGTACACATCTACTACAATGAGGAACATCTTCCCCATGAACGGGCCCGCATAGTCATCGTGAATGTGTGATCATGGCTTGGTGGGCCAGGGCCACGGGCTGAGCGGGGCCTCCCTGGGGGCATTACCCAGCTGGGCACAGATCGTGCACCTGTGAACGCAGTGTTCCAGGTCTGAATCAATTCCAGGCCACCAAACGTGTGACCGGGCAATGGCCTTAATCATCACAATGCCTGGGTGCTCGCTGTGGAGTTCCCTGATGAATGCCTCTCTGCCCTTCTGGGGCATGACTACCCGGCTGCTCCATAGTAGGCAGTCGGCTTGGATGGAGAGCTCATCTATCCGCCTGTGGAATAGTCTGACCTCTTCAGGGCATCTCCGTGTGTGGGCACCCAATCCCCAGTCAGGACACATTTCTTAATCAAGGATAGGAGGGGATCTCTGTTTGTCCAGATTTTGATCTGGCGGGCTGTGATGGGGGAGCCTGCGCTGTCAAAGGCATCGACAGCCATGACCATCTCAGTGCTTTGCTCCGCTGCCCCCTCAGTGGTGGCCAGTGGGAACCTGCTGAGCGCGTCAGCGCAGTTTTCAGTGCTGGGCCGGTGCCGGATGGAGTAGTCATAAGCAGCTAGCGTGGAGCCCACCACTGTATGCGAGCTGATGCGTTGGCATTGACAGCCTTGCTGTTTGACAACAGGGATGTGAGTGGCTTGTGGTCCGTCTGTAATTCAAACTTCCTACCGAAGAGGTACTGATGCATGTTTTTTACACCATAGACACATGCAAGCGCTTCCTTCTCGACCATCCCATATCCCCGTTCTGCTTGAGAGAGCGACCTGGAGGCATAAGCCACAGGTTGTAGCTGACCCTCAGCATTACCCTACTGCAACACGCACCCAACCCCATAGGACGATGCATCACATGTCAGAACTAAACGTTTACAGGGGTCGTACAGGGTCAACAACTTATTTGAACAAAGTAGGTTTCGTGCCCGGTTAAAAGCCCGTTCCTGACAATCCCCCCGAAACCAATCGCAACCCTTACGCAGGAGCATGTGTAGCGGCTCCAACAAGTTCGGCAAAAAGTTCCCGAAATAGTTCAACAGTCCCAGGAATGAACAAAACTCCGATGTGTTGCAGGGCCTGGGTGCTCGTCGAATCGTCTCTGTGTTGGATTCGGTGGGCCGAATCCCACCTGCAGCAACCCTCCTGCCCAGAAACTCAACCTCAGGAGCTAAGAACATGCATCTAGACTTCTTGAGTCGCAGGCCTACCCGGTCCAGTCGGCGTAGCACCTCCTCCAGGTTATAGAGGTGTTCCTCGGTGTCTCGACCCATGATGAGGATGTCGTCCTGGAATATGATCGTTCTCGGAATGGATTTAAGCAGGCTATCCATGTTTCTTTGAAAAATCGCGGCCGCTGATCGAATGCCAAACTGGCACCTGTTATACGCAAACAGTCCTTGTGCGTGGTGATAGTGGTCATTAGTTTGGATTCGTCGGCCAGTTCCTGGATCATATAGGCTGAAGTGAGGTCCAACTTGGTGAACAGCTTGCCACCTGCCAGCGTGGCGAAGAGGTCCTCCGCTCTTTGGAGCGGGCATTGGTCTTGTAGGGACACCCGATTGCTGGTGGCCTTGTAGTCGCCACAGATCCTGACAGAGCCATCCGCTTTTAGAACGGGAACGATGGGGCTCGTCCAGTCGCTGAATTCAACAGGCGAGATGATGCCCTCTCTCAACAGCCGGTCCAATTCACTCTCGATCTTTTCCCGCATCACATACGACACCATTCTGACTTTGTAGTGCACTGGCCTGGCGTCCGGGGTGATGTGTATCACTACTTTAGTGCCTTTGAAAGTCCCGACGCCCGGTTGGAATAGTGAATCGAATTGTTGTAGGACTTGTGAGCACGAACTTCGCTCCACAGATAACATTGCGTGAACATCCCCGCATTTCCAGTTCATCTCGGCTAACCAGCTCCTCCCCAACAGTGCGGGACCATTGCCCGGAACAATCCAGAGCGGCAGCCGATTCACTAACCCTTGGTCATGTAAGCTGAGGTCAGGTCCAATTTTGAAAAAGGTTTGCCACCGGATAGCGTCGCAAAGAGGTCCTCCACTTTCGGTAGCGAGTACTGGTCTTGGAGTGACACTCGATTGATGGTGGTCTTGTAATCGGCAGATATCCTGACTGACCCATCTGCCTTGAGCACTGACACGATCGGGCTCGCCCAGTCACTGAATTCGACTGGCGAGATGATGCCTTCCCTCAGCAGGCGGTCCAATTCGCATTCTATCTTTTCCCGCATCACGTACGGCACCGCTCTGACCTTGTGGTGTACTGGCCTGGTATCCAGGTTTATGTGAATCACTACTTTGGTCTCCATGAAAGTGCCGATGCCAGGTTGAAATAATGAGTCAAATTTGTGCAGGACCTGTGAGCATGATACTCGCTCCACAGAAGAAATTGCATTGACATCGCCCCATTTCCAGTTCATGACAGCAAGCTAACTCCTCCCCAGTAGTGCGGGACCGTTCCCCGGGACAATCCAGAGTGGCAACCTGTTCTCCGAATCTTTGTGGGTCACGACTACCGTGGCGCTGCCTCGCACCGGAATGATCTCCTTTGCATATGTCCGTAGCAGTGTGTCAATCGGCAATAATTTTGGCCTCCTGGCCTTGGACACCCACAACCTTTTGAACTGTTTGATACTCATCAGGGACTGGCTGGCCCCCATGTCCGGCTCCATTAATACTGGGATGCCATTGAGGAGCACTTTCATCATTATCGGTGCCGTCCTGGTATATGAACTGTATATGTGCTCCACATGAAATCGCTGATCTTCAGCTTCCGGCAATTTCCCCCAGTATTCATTTGGCCTCGTAGGGCTTACATCGGGCCCGTCCTCCTCGTACATCAACCTGGCTGCAGGCTTCCTGCACATACACGCCAAGTGACCGCTGATGTTGCAGTTTCTGCAGGTATATTGCTGATACCTGCAAGCTCTGGCTGGGTGTTTGCCTCCACACCTCCAGCATGAGCTAGAGGCCCCATTGTTGGAAACAAAAGGTCCATTACCAGTCGATCGTCTCTGACTGTCTCTGTAACTGTCCTTACGCGCACCATTAACAGGTGTTGATGGCCCCATTACTGGCCGCATTGTCCATTGCGATGGCATGAATCGCCGTTCAGCTAGCCATTGTCTTTGTTGAATTCCCCCTTTGGGTTTGACTGCATGCTGGGGCATGTCCGATTGCCCTTGTCTGCCTAGAGAACTGTGTGCTGCGTTAACAATGTTGATTCCCTGGTTGTTTGCCGCATTTGAGCCAAGATTTTTGCCATAAATCACTCTGGCCTCTTCCCCTGAGATAATCGTCTGGGCTATCATAGTCACCGCTTCCAAGGTCAAGTCTTTGGTCTCAATCAGTTTCCTGAAAACCCCAGCGTGCCCGATGCCCTCAATAAAAAAATCTCGCAGCATCTCCGCTCTGCATGCATCTGGGAACTTACATAGGCTCGCAAGTCGCCAGAGATCTGCCACGAAGTCTGGAACGCTTTGCCCTTCTCGCCGCCGGTATGTGTAAAACCGGTGTCTCGGCATGTGCATGCTGCTCGCCGGTTTAAGGTGTTCCCCGATCAACTTACTGAGCTCTTCGAACGTCTTGTCCGCCGGCTTCTCTGGCGCTAGAAGGTCCTTCATCAAGGAGTACGTTCTGGATCCACAAACCGTCAGATGAGCCCTGCGTTTGTCGGCCGAATCCTGTCACAACCATTCCTTAGTGACAAAACTTTGCTGTAGTCTCTCAATAAAGTCCTCCCAATCATCACCAACACAGTATCTCTCTTCTGTGCTGCTAGTGGCCATGCTCGTGTGGTTTAAATCCCAGTTTCTCGTCGCCAATAATATGTCCTTACTATACAGTATAAATGCACACGAGACCCATACTTGAGAGAAGATCACTCTGTGACCAGTTACCTTTATTACCAAGACCTCAAGAGACAGACCGTGCGTGGAGCTTCCCCTTTTATACCGGAAAGTCCAGGTTAGGAGTGCCTCCCACAAGTTCGCCCCCTGTGGTCAGTGTTCTCAAGGTGTACAACTTAGGTCAGCTTATACATGGGTTACAATGATAGTTGAATACATGACACATTGGATCCAACTTGCCACTTTGTCGTGGATCCCATAGGGTTTTTGCTTTCATGACCAGTCTACCATGTGAAACCTTATCAAAAGCCTTGCTAAAATCCATACAGACTACATCAAATGCACTCCCTCCATCGACCCTCCTTGTTACCTCCTCAAAAATTTCAATCAAGTTAGTCAGACACAACCTTCCCTTAACAAATCCATGCTGCCTGTCCTTGATTAATCCGTGCCTTTCTAAATGAAGATTTATCCTGTCCCTCAGAATTTTTTTCAATAATTTTCCCACTACTGGCTGACAGGCCTGTGATTACTCGGCCTCGCTGTTTCTCTCTTTTTAAACAAAGGTACCATGTCCTCCGGCACCACACCTGTAGCCAGAGAGGATTGGAAAATGATGGTCAGAGACTCTGCTATTTCCTCTTTTGCTTCTCTTAACAGCCTGGGATACATTTCATCCATGCCTGGGGATTTATCCACTTTCAAAGCTGCTAAGCTGCTTAATACCTCCTCTCTCACTATGTTTATTTCATCTCATATTTCACACTCTTCCTCCCTGATTGCAATGTCTGCATCGCCCTTCTCTTTTGTGAAAACAGATGCAAAGTATTCATTAAGAACCATACCCATGTCTTCTGCCTCTACACACAGATTACCTTTATGGTCTCTAATAGACCCCATTCTTCATCTGTGATTCTTTTATGTTACCTTCTACAGGGAATCGTGAAGTCTTACTGAGGTTGTTTGATATAATCAGCTTCAATCTCACTACATTTAGTTTAATTAGCTCAAATAGCTTAGCGGCTTGTTCACATTAGAAAATAGAGTTTCCACTTTGGGCATAATCGGCTATCCTGGTGCGAATTGTGCCCAAAATTGTGCTAGTTTTGAAAAGCTTCATTTTTCCTCAAGTTTCCGCTCACACTCATTTACGTGTCGCCGAAAGTCAACTCTGCCATGAACTAGCAGAATCGAACAGCGCTTTAGAATGTTGTTTTTTTTAAAGAAGTATTGCTCAAAAAAAAATCATTGATATATTTAAGAGTGGTAACTTGGTGCAGTTTGATTAATAAAGCTGAAAATGGATTGATCACAAAAATAAGCATTTTTAATCAGAATGTCTTGTCCGCCACCTGTAAGTAAGCCAATTTTAAATATTTGAAAATGACATTCAAAAAAACAGAACCATTTGTGTACAGTCATCAGTTGCTTAGTAAATTAAAAATAATTATATTCAAAAGCTTTTAAAACATGCTTATTAGTGTCTCGGCACCCCCAAAAAGCTTGATTTTAAGCGCCTCCTCGAAGGCCCGCAAATGGGTGCAATTAATTCGATCTGAGTGCGGGGCCGGTTTCCAGCACGATGTTTTTTAAACGCAAATTGAACTTGAAATTCTGCGATCATTTGTGTTGGTTTGGACAATTTGGGCCGCATTTCGCTGAAAAAAAGCACAACCTAATGGAAACTCCAGGCCATAATTTTGCTGTGCCACCTGAAATACTTTTTGTCCATACTACGCAAATGTAAGTGTAATGAGTAACATTCATTAGATGATTTGGGCTGTTATCCTCTCTTGCATTGTAATGGCAAACTAATTTGTGGCAAACTCCCTATTATACACTGTCATTAGAGCAGAATTTCTCTACTTTGATCGGTGCCATTTCTTACAAATAAAGTTTGTAATCGTACTCATCAAAATGTGCTACCTGTAATGAAGGATCAATGATATATTTGTTTACAAATAATGTACTAGAAAAACTGAATCATGCCATTAAAGTAACTGAACATGTTATGCAAATGTCACTTTTAATTTACTTAAATATAATTTCATTGAAACAGACTGGGAGCCGTGGAACCGTGAAAGATTGCACGTGCTTCAATGTCGGCAGGGATGCTGATAATCTTCGCAAGGCGATAATAGGATTAGGTAGGCATATGTTAAATCTGGACCTGCATTTTAAAATACAGCTGCAACCATTTCTGTACCGAACTTCTAATTCTAATTATTTGCCACTATTATTTTGGCAGAGACCATACTTAAAAAATGTTTATTAACGTTTTCTCTTTCGAGCTTGCTCTTGTAATAAGCTGTTTAATAAGAAATAACAGTGAGGTTATTATTAAAGTATACATAATGAATATTATAATGTCATATTTGTCTAGATAAACCTTCATGAAAGGTGATCTCAAATCTTTAGGGGCCGAAATTACCCCTCTCCTTAAGGCCTGTTACCACCACAAATCAACGGCCACGCTAGGGAGTGGAGTGGCTGCCGACTTTTAGTGGAATGGCCCCTGATAGCCCAATTGCTCTCCCGGGTTTTCCCGATGGTACGCCAATCCCCCATACCACTCCGCTGCTGCCGATCGGTGTTAAGCAAGTCGTCACCGTGCGCACCGCTGATCTACCCCCGACTGCAATATTCCCCTCCAAAATCTTCAGTCCGCCCGGCGGTGCCAAAAACATTTTTTCCCGGTGGTCCAGTGAGGCTGTGGCCTTCTGCAATGGCAGTACGTCTTCCATTAAAGGGGAGGATGCACTGCCGCTGCCGCATGTTTTTTTTTGTCGACCAACTGCCATGTCGGCCCAACAAATATGCCCCCGGGTTCGGCAGGGCCGTCAACAGGTAGCTTGGGTGCCAGGCCACTGGCCCAGTCGCAACTCTCCTTGGTGGCCCAGTGGCCCGAAGTTTAAAAATCATGGAGGCTCTCCCCTTTAAATGAAGGGAAGAGCCGTGGTGACGCGGCGCCGTGATGATGTCATCATGGCGGTGACTATGCTCCGCACCCAACTTCCGCCCCTCAGTTGCTGTCACCACCGCGTCTTTGCCCCGCAGGTGTAGTCACCGGCCCCATTATGACCAACTTCCGGATCAAAACAAAAAAAAACAAAGAGCCAAATGTCGCGCAAGAGTCGACCTGAACTGCAACTGCATTAAAAACCAAAGAGATGGGGTGGGAGGATCCCGTTTCGGGCGGGGGGAAATTGCTACTGCTTACTCTCTTGTCGAGTGGTAAGAATGTGGAGCTCGCTATCACATGGAGTTGTTAAAATGAATAGCATAGATGCATTTAAGGGGAAGCTAGATAAGCATATTAGAGAGAAAGGAATAGAAGGACATGTTAATAGAGAGAGATGAAGTAAGGTGGGAGGGGGCTCACGTGGAGCATAAACACCAGCTTTGATCTGTTGGACCAAATGGCCTGTTTCTGTGCTGTATAATTATATGTAATTGAAAGTTAATGCAGAAAAGGTTAAAATCATTACGTTTCTGTTTTCTTCCTGATCTGTATGGTTCAGTGGATTATGGACATCAGAACACAGCCTGGAATTTCCATAGGAGTTCTGATCTCCTGCTGTAACTCTAGTGGAAGATCTGCAGGAACCCCAGAGAAACGGTGGAATCTTTAGGAACAAAAACAGTCATCAGGCCCAACAAATTTATATCTTTTTTGATAGATCTCAACCACATTTACCCACCTTCTCCCCATTGCCAGAAATTTACACAGGGGCTCTCCTGATTGCCTGTCATAACTTCGGTGGAATCCTCAGAGAAATGGTGGAAACAGAGCCATGTATGCTATTTCTCCAGAGTTTCCATCAATTTTCTGCTGAGGTTACAGTGGGAAATTAGAGAACCCCACCCAGTGGAAATTCTACCCCCATATCCCTTTATACTTTATTTTTCTGGAAACACATCTAATTGTCATTAAATTGAACCCGTTTATACGGTCAGATTTACTTGGTGTTTCCTGATAACTTATTCCAAAAAAGCATCCATCCATTTGCCAATGCAATTCTCAAATGGAGTCCCAAAGCAGCACCCATGCTGAAATCTCAAGTTAGCAAAAAAAAAGAGCTAAAGGATTTCCCTAACTCTGTTTTAATACAACACCAGGTTTTCCACTTGGACTCTGCATTGGGACTCCCTTTGAGAAATGCAAGACTACAATGTTGAGGACCTTTTATGATGGCAACCAAAATTGAATGAACATAGAACATAAGAATTAAGAACAGGAGTGGGCCATTCGGCTCCTTGAGCCTGCTCCGCCATTCGATAAGATCATGGCTGATCTTCTACCTCAACTCCACTTTCCTGCCCGATCCCCATATCCCTTGATTCCCTTATGAACATGCTGACAACCTAAGTTTGTGATGGATCAGCCCATATATTAGCCATCTGATACAACTGACTCTATCTGAAAGGTTTTGCTTTTCACTACTGACACTACTATCTGCTTTGCTGTAATCTACATTCTTTTATCTAATGTGGATAATTGACAGGAAAGACCAATAAGAATATTGAAATATATCCCATCTTTTAGACACATTTTAAAGATTGTGGTTAATGTCTGGGAGGAAGTTTACCATTGCTGAGAGTTTCTGATTGGGAAGTATCCATTAGAACCGCAGCTGGTCTATTTCCTATGGAACCATTAATAAATGGATTTCTCCCATCTCAGAGCAATTCGGAAATGTCGTAAACTTATGAATATTTCCAACAGTTGCAGAACCAAGGCTTTCAATTGCAACAGTACACGTCCAGTTTCTTCAAGTCATACCACCAAAATTCTGAACTAATTTTGCAGTTGTAGTTTAGCAAGTAATTGGGAAATGCATTATAAGTGTGTCTTTATCCTTAATTATCAAACATATTGTTACTTCAGCTTTTCTCCATGTTGTGGTAGTAGGGGGAAAAATATATTATTAATAAAGATATATTTCATATTTAAGAACAGTTGCATTCAGGAGTGTTACTGAATCACATTCCTCAGGTCAAGGAAGGGGAAATCTGGTACTTTATGTATTTGTATAATTTCTCACCAAAATACAAGAATATTTATTTACTGGAAGCAATTGACTTAGCTGCTTGCAGACTGGGGATTTTATTTGCTTTGTTACTGATTTTCATTGCAATACACATATAAATGCTTCAAGAATATGTGCCTAAAACCATGTTGTCTTTAACTCCTGTCCAAAGTTGCAACATTCCAAGCACCCCTATTAATTTCCATTTTTAAAATCTAATTTTAGGAACTAATGAACAAGCAATCATTGAAATTCTGACACACCGAAGCAACTGGCAACGACAACAGATCTGTAAAGAATATAAGGGGACCTGTGGACGTGTATGTATTGATTCAAGCTGTTTAGATATTCTGTCAATGAGGATATAATTTTTGGCTCTATAGGATGGATTTTTGCCTTGAATTTAGTGCATGCAGATACAATTGTTGCTATAGTCAACGCTCAAATTATTGTAAGTGGCCTGAATAGACGTTTTTTTTAAAAGGTTATTTTTTTCTCCCCTTCTTTATACTTTATAACCCCATCCATCACATATGTCAATGTCACTGTATTAACGAGCACAAGGATGCCCCAATAATGACCCAAGATGACCTTCCTGATTTTGCTGCTTTTTTTCATATTTCTTATGGGTAATTATCTGATTTCCACTCAGGACTTCATCATAACAGTATAGCTAAGATTGGTCAACATAATGGTGCATCATGGACATGAACCCATATTCCATGGTAATTCCAATATGCTGTAGCTTCATATTGACTGAACTACACAAACCCCTTATGAATCGAGTTTATTCATTCCAGACCTAATTATATTGCTAAAGAAAGTGCATATCTTTTTCAGTTTACACACCATTCCTTCACATCAAATGCTTGGTTTGCTGGTATATTTTCGTCTAGTTGTCACCAACTGTTTTATTCACATTAGCAAATCGAGGAAGATATATATACTCATCAGGAGTCTGGGGAATTGCCAAGTAAAAGAGGGGGATCTTTATTGTAAGAAAACGTGAAAAGAATTAGTGACACACTTCCCACTGCCCAAATGCAGAACACAATTATCTGGGAACAGGTTTTCTGCCCATATTCTTCTTCCAGGGAAACATGTGAAATTTATGGGTGACAAAAATAATTAAATACTGGGGAGTTAAAAGCAACACAATCCTGTCAGAACTCAACAGTGTGGTAATTATTCATATTCAAAGGATTCAAAGACAAGTATATGATCTGCATTTAACATTATCTTCTTTGATATATTCAGCAACAGCAATATAAAAGCAGGAAGGTTATTGAGACTGTTGTTAAATACATCTTGTGTTAACAAGTGGAATCCACCAATGCTCACAAAATTCATAAATTGGATTGTTTATTGGTAATAATATTTTTCTGATTTATTTCAAAAGTAGCAGATGCTATAATGGCACTTTTTAACTTGCTATTTGATTTCAAAAAGCCGTCATGACCTGTATAAACCTGTATAAGCGGTGAGGTGGAACATGAACATGCCAGCAGTGACAGCCACAATATATTTACATTCGTTAGACCACGTAGCAATAGATTTGAAATTGAAACAAACTCTTTTATGCTCTTATCATGTTGTAACACGACATCTTCTTAAATAAATTATCAGGATTTTGTTTATGAAGAGGTCAAGTGTAAGGTAATATGATTAATTGACATACCCATTAACTAAACAGTTGTGTGAGGTTAACACGTTATCTCGGGAGCCTCAAATCAACAAGAGCAGGCATCGACGACGAGATTCAACACCGCCTCCAGTGCGCCAGTGCAGCCTTCGGTCGCCTGAGGAAAAGAGTGTTTGAAGACCAGGCCCTCAAAACTGTCACCAAGCTTATGGTCTACAGGGCTGTAGTAATACTTGCCCTCCTGTATGGCTCAGAGACATGGACCATGTACAGTAGACACCTCAAGTTGCTGGAGAAATATCACCAACGATGTCTCCGCAAGCTCCTACAAAACCCCTGGGAGGACAAGCGCACTAACATCAGCGTCCTCACTCAGACTAACATCCCCAGCATTGAAGCACTGACCACACTTGATCAGCTCCGCTGGGCAGGCCACAAAGTCCACATGCCAGACACGAGACTCCCAAAGCAAGTGCTCTACTCGGAACTCCTTCGTGACAAACGAGCCAAAGGTGGACAGTGGAAACGCTGCAAGGATACCCTCAAAGCCTCCCTGATAAAGTGCAACATCCCCACTGACACCTGGGAGTCCCTGGCCCAAGACCACTCTAAGTGGAGGAAGTGCATTCGAGAGGGCACTGAGCACCTCGAGTCTCAATGCTAAGAGCATGCAGAAATCAAGCGCAGACAGCGGAAAGAGCGTGCGGCGAACCAGTCCCACCCACCCCTTCCCTCAACGACTATTTGTCCCACCTGTGACAGAGTTTGTGGCTCTTGTATTGGACTGTTCAGCCACCAAAGAACTCACTTCAGGAGTGGAAGCAAGTCTTCCTTGATTCCAAGGGACTGCCTATGATGATGATCATCATCATTGAAGAGCAAGCAACTTGAGGCTTTTTTATCAGAAGCAAGGAGAAGTTAACCGAATTAAAGTGCCAGCTTGGTCAGTGGTGGCACTCTTGCCTCGAGCCAGAAGTTATATGCTCAAGCCCCACTCTACAACCAGAGCATCTAGACAGACGTTTCAGTGCATACTGCATGAATGCTGCATTGTTACCTAGACATAAACCCGGCATCGTGGATTGACCACCTGTTATAGAAACCACCTGATTTTCATTTTCATCAATTTGTCTTCCAGATGAAATTTGAACTGCAGCTCTGTCTGTCAAGTAGATGTAAAAGATCCCTGAAGAATAGGGGTGTTTTCCTAGTGTCCCAACCAATCTTCTCTAGTCAAACAACATGACCAAAATTGATGAATTAGTTACTTACTTCATGGCTGTTTGTGGGACCTTGCTGTGTGAAAATTGGCTGCCGTATTTGCCTACAACACAACAGTAGCTACACTTAAAATTGAATGGTTGTGGATGTGCCCAGTGCTATATAGACACCAGATGGCACTCCAAAGATCACTGTGTAGCACATCAGGATAAGTCATTGCTGAACAATTTTGTTTAAAATGATTAAATGGTTATGTTCTACATTTTTATTATGTTTATTTGGCTGATATGTTTTTCTGTTTCAGGAACTAATTGATGATTTAAAAGGTGACCTCTCTGGTGACTTTAAAAATGTGATCGCTGCTCTGGTGTGGCCGCCAGCCCTATTTGATGCCAAAGAGCTGGGAAGAGCAATGGAGGTGAGTTTGTTTTTCTTTTACTTGCGAGTTTGTTCTGTATCAGTTAGGAAGTAAATTGTCAGCTTATCAAAAGTGTTACAAACTTTTTTGCACTAAACTCTCTACATCACAAGAACTTGGATGAACTGAAGTATGACGTTCATGCAGGTATTGTAAACATAACAAAGTAGCGTGAAAATGCAGTTCTGGAAGATTTGCTTATATCCAGTTTGTGTAGCTCTTCTAGTTTGATCCTGTTCAGATGCCACACTGGTTTTGTTCAGATTATAGGTAATATAAGCAAGCATGTAGCTTGTAGCAGAAAACTGCTCCTTTAGTAAATGTTTTGTATCTCAGTGCACAGTATGTTAAAGTCGTGAACCAGTGTGGCAGTTTAATGTGTGACTGAGGGGCTCCTTTTAAGGGTCAGTGTAGCTTTGGAGTTCTGATTGCAGGAGACGGCAAAGTTCTGGGATGGCCTCCTGGCGGAGTGGGAGCAGTGAAGACAGAGCTCCTTGGACATGCCCAGTAACTAGCATTGTCTGTATGCCCTTGGGTAGAAGAAGGTCTGCTGAGCCCTGCTCTGATGAAGACTCACTTGTCCCTGCTCATGCTCAAAGTAATCATTCTTATTTTAAGCCTCCTAAGGGCATGAGGAATTCTCAAAGGAATCTTTTGCAATGAGGACTGTTTCCAGTTATAGGCCAACTTGCCTGATTGGTGGATGGTAGCAAAAAAAAAGGAAAATTAGTAGTAAAAATAGAATCATAGAAATTTACAGCACAGAAAGAGGTCATTCAGCCTATTGTGTATGTGCCGACCAAAAAAGAGCTATCCAGCCGAATCCCACTTTCCCGCTCTTGGTCTGTAACCTTGTAGGTTATGGCACTTCAAGTGCATATCCAAGTACTTTTAAAATGTGATCAGGGTTTCTGCCTCTACCACTCTTTCGGGCTGTGAGTTCAGACCCCCACCACCCTCTGGGTGAAAACATTTCTCCTCAACTCCCCTCTAATCCTTCTACCAATGACTTTAAATCTATGGTCATTGATTTCTCTGCTAAGGGAAATAAGTGCTTCCTATTCACTCTATCCAGGCCCCTCATAATTTTATACACCTCAATTAAGTCCCTTATCAGCCGCCTCTTTTCCAAAGAAAACAACCGCAGCCTATCCAACCTTTCCTCATAGCTAAAATTCTCCAGTCCTGGCAACATCCTCGTAATTGTCTTCTGTACCTTCTCTAGTGCAATCACATCTTTCCTGTAATGTGGTGACTGAAACTCTCACAAACTCTCTGCTCTTATATTCTATGCCTTGGCTAGTAAAGGAAAGTATCCCTTATGCCTTCTTAACCACCTTGTCTACCTGTCCTGTTACCTTCAGGGATCTGTGGAGATGCACTCCAAGATCCCTCTGTTCCTCTGCATTTCTCAGTGTCCTACCATTTATTGTGTATTCCCTTGCTTTGTTTGCCTTTCCCAAATGCATTATCGCACACTTCTCCAGATTGAATTCCATTTGCCACTTTTCTGCCCACTTGATAGGTTGAGTAAGTTGGGTCTATGCTTATTGGAGTTCAGAAGAATGAGAGTTGATCTTATCGAAATATATAAGATAATGAGGGGGCTCGACAAGGTGGATGCAGAGAAGCTATTTCCACTCATAGGGGAAACTAAAACTCAGGGACAAAGGACCCAAGTTTCCCACCCCGGTAAAAGCTACGCCGACTTTCTACACTAAAAACGGCGCCGAAAACTTACCTAAGAATTCTCCCCGCTCCTTGGAACATCGCAGGTCTTGGCATGGCGCAGCACAAGCAGTGGGGGGCGGAGCCAGGTTCCGGCGCTGAAAACAGTGCCGGGACCTCTGCGCTAGAGTGTGCGCGCATGTGCAGTAGCTCCTCGCCCCCACAATCTCTGCGTGTGCTCTGCAGGCTGTGTGGGAAGGGCCCGAAGCACGCCGCCCCTAGCCCTGGCCGAATGGGCTCCCTCTTCAGTGGCCAGATTAGCTACCAGAATATCTGTATTTGTAAGTAAAATTGAAATTATGTTGACATATTGCAAAGTACTTGAGGGTTGGCCATCAAGGTGTTTTATCAGCATGCTGGCAGAAATCCTCTGGCACAGTTGCTAGAGTATGTAATTCTAGAATGTGCATAATTTTGTCTAACATAAATGCTCAGTCCAAAATAAAACCCCAAAATCAAGCAAGTCATAATGTTGGGAAATAATATTTTCAGATAATTGATGAGAGTTAAAAATGGAATTGGAATAAAACTAATCTAGATCATAAATATGTGAATCTATCTCAACGGCTTCACATTTAAGAAGAAAAGTTACATTGCTCTGGATAAATTAAATTCCCCTCCCCATGAACATTTTTTTTTAACATTACAAACCAGAAGTTGCATCCGCTCATATACAGCAAATACTTAAAAAAAAACAAAGCTTTATTGTTAGATCTTGAGAGAGGTAGTGTAAGCCAAATCCAACAGCAAAGCCTGTCAGACTAAAGACCAAACAAGATAAACAACAAACACAGAGATTGAGAATATAAAATTCTAAAAAAATAAATAGTTTAAATGTCATATAAAACATTCTTGTAACCCTTTGTTGGTACAAGAATACCATATAAAAACATTCTGCAAGGAAATAAAACACACTGTGTTTCAGTGGATAGAATAAACCTGCTCATCAAAATGTAATTCGGAAAACTCTTATTTACAGGACTTGCTATAATGTATTTGCTAGTTTACCAATCCATTTTTAATCTCGTTGTTTAGTGCTTTGTAAGTCTTGGTGTTAGGTGCAAGTCTTCTCAGCTTCCTTGTATTTTTTATTTGTTATTGAATGCTTATTTTGTGCTTTGTTTAGTGCTTGGTGCTTTAAATGTACTTATGCTTCTTTAATGTTGTTGTGAAGGTGTTTAGTGCTTTGCAAGGTCCTCTCACTTCCCTTCGCCTCCCCGCCCTAACCCCCCCCCCCCCACCCCACCCCCCATCTCTGGCTGCCTGCGCTGATTTCTTAACTCACCGCAAGATTTTTCTGTGCGGCCACAAGTGGCCACATATGCTGGCCTAAGTTAGTTTGGAGTAACTTTTAGCTGTCTAAACTTGCTTAAATGGCCAAAACAGGCGTAAGTGGCTGGTATTGTCCCCTTTTGAAAAAAAAAAACAAAATAAAAAAAAACCTAACTAACTCACACTCGAGCAAATTAAATGGGCAGAATGGCGATTTTTAAGATACTCCAAAAAAATCTAGTTGCTCCAAAAAAAACGGAGCAACTCCTGGGGAAACTTGGGCCCATAGTCTCAGAATAAGGTGCCGCCCATTAAAACTGAGATGAGGAGGAATTTCTTCTCTCAGAGGGTTGTAAATCTGTGGAATTCTCTGCCCCAGAGAGCTGTGGAGGCTGGGTCATTGAATATATTTAAGGTGGAGATCGACAGATTTTTGAGCGATAAGGGAATAAAGGGTTATGGGAAGCGGACAGTGAAATCGAGCTGAGTTCATGATCAGATCAGCCATGATCTTATTAAATGACGGAGCAGGCTCGAATGGCCAAATAGTCTACTCCTGCTCCTATTTCTTATGTTCTTATGACCAATCCGTTGATATCTTCCTGCAATCTACAGCTATCTTCCTCACTATAAACCACACAGCCATTTTTTGTATCATTTGCAAACTTCTTAATCATGTCCCTTACATTGAAGTCTAAATCATTGATGTATACCACAAAAACCAAGGAATCTAGTACTGAGCCCTGTGGAAACAGCCTTGCAGTCACATACACACCCATCAATCATTACCCTTTGCTTCCTGCCCCTGAGCCAATTTTAGATCCATCTTACAAAAGCAAAATACTGCAGATGCTGGAATCTGAAATAAAAACAGAAAATGCTGGAAATCTCAGCGGGTCAGGCAGCATCTGTGGAGAGAAGCAGAGTTAACGTTTCGGGTCGATGACCCTTCGTCAGAACTGCTGAAGGGTCAAAATGAACAAATTCTTAAGGAGCACTGAAAAGGGGAGGGGAGGAAAGAACAAAAGGGAAGATCTGTGATAGGGTGGAAGACAGGAGAGGTTTGAGAGACAAAAGGTATGATGGGTCGACTTGAGATGGTAATAACAGAAGTTAGAAAAGTATTCTGCTTCGCTCCACAGATGCTGCCTGACCCGTTGAGATTTCCAGCATTTTCTGTTTTTAGATCCACCTTGCCATTTTCCCTTGGATCCTATGGGTTTTTACTTTTTTGACCAACTTGTCACATCGGAACTTGTCAAAGGCCTTGCTAAAATCCATGTTGAGTACATCAAATGTACTACATTCATCGACCCTCCTCATAATCTCCTCAAAAAATTCAATCAAGTTAGTCAGACACGACTTTCCCTTAACAAATCCATGCTGACTGTCCTTGATTAATTTGTTTGTGCCTTTCTAAATGATGATTTATCCTGTCCCTCAGAAATGTTGCCAATAATTTTCCCACCATCAAGGTTAGGCTTACTGGCCTGTAATTACTCAGTCTATCCCTTTCTAAACAATAGCATAATATTAGCAGTCTTCCAGTCCTCTGGCACCACGCCTATAGCCAGAGAAGATTGGAAAATGATGGTCAGAGCCTCCTATATTTACTGTCTTGCCTTTCTTAACCGCCTGGGATACATTTCATCCGGGCCTAGCGATTTATCTACTTTCAAAGATGATAAACCTCTTAATACTTCCTCACTCTCTCTGTTTATCCCATCTAGTATTTCAAACTCCTCCTCAACTACAATGTCTGTGCCATTCCTCTCTTCTCTGAAGACAGACGCAATGTATTCATTAAGCACATTAATACCTATGTCCTCTGCCTCCACACATAGGTTACCTTTTTGGTTTCTAATCGGCCCTACTCTTTCCTTCATTATTCTCTTCCTTGTTATGTGTTAAAGCCTCTTTGAGTTTTCCTTGATTTTACATGTCAATATATTTTCACGTCCTCTCTTTGCTTTCCTAATTTCCTTTTTAATTTTACCCCTGCACTTTCTATACATAGAAACATAGAAACATAGAAAATAGGTGCAGGAGTAGGCCATTCGGCCCTTCGAGCCTGCACCGCCATTCAATAAGATCATGGCTGATCAATCCTTCAGTACCCCTTTCCTGCTTTCTCTCCATACCCCTTGATCCCCTTAACCGTAAGGGCCATAACTCCCTCTTGAATATATCCAATGAACTGGCATCAACATCTCTCTGCAGTAGGGAATTCCACAGGTTAACAACTCTCTGAGTGAAGAAGTTTCTCCTCATCTCAGTCCTAAATGGCCTACCCCTTATCCTAAGACTATGTCCCCTGATTCTGGACTTCCCCAACATCGAGAACATTCTTCCCGCATCTAACCTGTCCCGTCCTGTCAGAATCTTATATGTTTGTATGAGATCTCCTCTTATCCTTCTAAACGCCAGTGAATAAAGGCCCAGTTGATCCAGTCTCTCCTCATATGATAGCCTAGCCATCCCGGGAATCAGGCTGGTGAACCTTCGCTGCACTCCCTCAATACCAAGAATGTCCTTCCTCAGACTAGGAGACCAAAACTGAACACAATATTCCAGGTGAGGCCTCACTAAGGCCCTGTACAACTGCAGTAAGATCTCCCTGCTCCTATATTCAAATCCCCTAGCTATGAAGGCCAACATGCCATTTGCTTTCTTTACCGCCTGCTGTACCTGCGTGCCCACTTTCAGTGACTGATGAACCATGACACCCAGGTCTCATTGCACCTCCCCTTTTTCTAGTCTGCCACCATTCAGATAATATTCTGCCTTCTTGTTTTTGCCCCCAAAATGGATAACTTCACATTTATCCACATGATACTGCATCTGCCATGTATTTACCCATTCACCTAATCTGTGCAAGTCACCCTGCAGCCTCATAGCGTCCTCCTCACAGCTCACACCACCACTCAGTTTAGTGTCATCCACAAACTTGGAGATATTACACTCTATTCCTTCATCCAAATCGTTAATGTATATTGTAAAGAGCTGGGGTCCCAGCACTGAGCCCTGCGGCACCCCACTAGTAACTGCCTGCCATTCTGAAAAGGACCCGTTTATCCCGACTCTCTGTTTCCTGTCTGTCAACCAGTTCTCTATCCACGTCAATACATTACCCCCATTAAAAGAATCCACGCACAGACATCTTCCACCCTTCAATATGTAGTTCGGGACCTAGAATGTCAGGTCCCTCATTGAAATACCTGTGAACTAATCCTTTTTTGGTGTGGAAGCGGGTCATCCTTGACACGAGGGACTGCCTAATACTATCCTACCCTGTATGCTCCTTGGCTTCCAGGTGGCTCTAGACTTGGGAGTCCCACCCTTTTACTTTGTTGGGACATGTTTGCTCTGGACCCTCACTGTCTCCTCCTTGAATGCCTCCCACTGCTCTGACACTGAATTACCTTCAAGTAGTTGTTTCCAGTCCACCTTTGCTAAATCACAACTCAGCTTAATAAAATTGGCCTTTCCGAAACGAAAACTTTTACACCTGATCTATCTTTGTCCTTTTCCATAACTATGCTAATTCTAACCGAATTATGATCACTACCACCAAAATGTTCGTCTTCCACCTGCACAGCTTCAATCCCTAAAACTAAGTCCAGAACTGCCCCCTCCTTTGTTGGGCCTGTTACATCCTGGCTAAGAAAGTTCTCCTGAATACATTTGAAGAATTCTGCACCCTTTATACCTTTTACACTAATTCTATCTAAGTTAATATTAGGGTAGTTGAAATCCCCTACTATTACTGCCCTATTGTTTTTGCATTTTTCAGAAATATGCCTACATATTTGCTCTTCTATCTTCCTCTGACTGTTTGGGGGTCGATAGTACACGGCCAGCAGTGTTTTTCAGTTCAACCCATCTGGCCTCATTTGATGATCCTTCCAACGTACCATTCCTTCTCACAGCTGTAATTGTTTCTTTAATCAATATTGCTTCTCCCTCATCCTTTTTATCACCCTCTTTATCTCATTTGAAAAATCTGTAACCAGGAATGTTGAGCTGTCATTCCTGCCCTTCTTTAAGCCATATTTCAGTAATAGCTATGATATCGTGCCTAACTGTGCCCTCAGCTCATCTGCCTTATTTACTAGACTTCTTGCATTGAAGTATATAACATCGAGCAGTGCCAAACCCCTTTTTTGTCTATTTTCTAATCTTTGCATCCCCTGCCTTCCAAACTCACTTACTAATTTACTGCCTTCCAATTCCAGCTTTGCTTCTCTCCCTACTAAATCTACACTCAGATTCCCATCCCCCTGCCAATGTAATTTAAACTCTCCCCAACATCACTAGAACCCCCTGCGAGGATATTGGTCCCAGCCTTGTTAAGGTGCAACCTGTCCGGTTTGCACAGGTCCCAATGCCTCAGAGATCCAAAGCCCTCTCTCCTGCACCATCTTTCCAGCCATACATTGATCTGCTCTATCTTCCTATTTCTGTACTCACTCGCACATGGCACCGGGAGTAACCCAGAGATTGTTACCTTTGAGGTCCTCTAATCTTACTTATCTTTTTCCTAGCTCCCTAAATTCTGCCTGCAGGACCTCATCCCTCTTTCTACCTATGTCATTGGTACCAATATGGACCATGACTTCTGGCTGTTCACCCTCCCCCGTCAGAATGTTCTATTGCCACTCAGTGACATCCTTGACCCTGGCACCAGTGAGGCAACATACCACCCTGGAGTCACATCTGTGGCTGGAGATATGCCTGTCTGTTCCTCTAACGAATCCCCTATGACTACTGCATTATTGACCTACCTCCTCCCCCCTCCCACCCCATCTCCCATCCTGTATAGTTGAGCCACCCATGGTGCTGTAGCCTTGACTCTGGTTGCACTGCCCAAAGGAACCATTGCCCTCACCAGAACTGAATACCAGTTAGAGAACGAGAAGCACTCAGGGGACCCCTGCACTGCCTGCCTGATCATTTTTGTCTGTCCGGTGGTCACACATTCGCTCTTTGCCTGCACACTTTTACACTGCGGGGTGACCACCTCCTGAAATGTGCTATCCACGTAGCTCTCAGCCTCGCAGATACACTGCAGTGACACCAGCCGCTGCTCAAGCTCCGAAACCTGGAACTCGAGCTCCTTCAGCTGACGGCACGTTCTGCACATGGTTCTCCAGGATACGAGAAGCATCCTGGATTTCCCACATAGCACAGGTTGTGCATTTGACGGGACTGAGGTGCTCTGCCATGCCTCTATTTATTAGACTACTAACTAAGGGGTCAAGTTTCAGCCTGAGTTGCTCCTATTTTTTTGGAGCAACTGGTTTAGAATGGAGTATCTTAGAAATTGCAATTCTCGGCATTTAGTTTGCTCCAGTTCTAGTCAGTTAGAAGAGTTTCATTTTGGAAGAGATTTTTTTTTCAAAAGGGGGCGTGTCCAGCCACTTATGCCTATTTTGAAAGTTTAGGCAGTGAAAACTTACTCCAAACTAACTTAGAATGGAGTAAGTGTAGATTTTTGTACGCTCAGAAAAACCTTGCCTACACTTTACAAATCAGACATAGGTTACAAATCAGGCGTAGGGAACGAGGGGGCGGGGGTGGGGGGGGGGAGGTAAGGGAGGTAATTAAATTCTACAAGCATTCAACAGTCTTACTTATACAAATAAAGAGCCATTCTGACTAAAAAATTATAAACAAAGCAAAGACAAAATATTGAATATTCCTACCTGTGTGAAGCAGCAGTAGCCTTCGAGCGACAGTGCTTCAGGCAGGCCTTCCGTGTTGGAGACAGGGGTGGCGTCAGTGACTCGACTGCAGCCCAACAACGGCAGCAAGCAGTCTTTGAGCAGCGGTGCTTCAGGCAGGCCTTCCTTCCATGTAGGAGACAGGGGCGGCGTCAGTGGCTGACGGCAGCCGAAGACACAGCAAGCAGCCTTCGAGCAGTGAGGGTAACTGAGGCCATTCGGCCACGGGATAGGAGCGGCGTCAGTGGCTGACGGCGGCCGAAGACACAGCAAGCAGCCTTCGAGCTACGCGGTAGACTGAGGCCATTAGGCCAGGGACAGGGAGAGGCAGCCAGATAGCCAGTTTGAAACTTAAATTTGCAGAATGGGTGCTGCATTGTCAACACCACGGATTATACAATGGTTCGCCATCAATTCACTGCATAGGAGAGAATTGATTAGAGCTCACTGCACCAGGAACGTCATAGCCCATAGGCTGATGGGCAGGAGACCGTACCCATGTCGACAATATCGAGCCAGGCGCTCGTACCTGGATATTAACGAGGCTGATTGTGTGAAAAGGCCACGTTTTCGCAGAGAAGTTGTCGCTGAGATCTGTGATATGCTGAGAGCAGATTTGCAGCCCAGAAGCAGAACGCCAACTGCCTTGTGTGTTGAAGTGAGGGTAACAGCTGCACTTGCCTTCTATGCCTCGGGATCGTTTCAGGCTACAACTAGAGATGTGCGCGCCATCTCTCAACATGCAATACATGCCTGCATTTACCAGGTCACGGCTGCACTGTATGCGCGGAGGAATGACATCATCAATTTCCCAGTGACCGCAAAAGCGATCCATGAGAGGGCTGTGGGCTTCTTCAGGATTGCTGGCTTCCCAAAGGTACAAGGCTGCATTGATTGTACCCACATAGCCTTGCGAGCACCTGTGGAGGATTCCGAGCAGTACAGGAATAGAAAAGGTTTCCACTCCATCAATGTGCAGCTCGTGTGTGACGACAAGCAGCGCATCATGTCAGTCGATGCGAGATACCCTGGCAGCACCCACGATACGTTCATCCTACGCGACAGCATTATATCTGACATGTTTGAGCAGCAGCCAGAAGGGCAGAGCTGGCTACTAGGGGACAAAGGGTATGGCCTGACCACCTGGCTCATGGTGCCCCTACGCGTGACACGGACAGAAGCTGAGCATCATTGAGAGGACCATTGGCATATTGAAACAGCGTTTCCGATGCCTGGACCATTCCGGGGGTCACTTGCAATACTCTCCTCAGATTTTCGGTTACTTCACTGTTTTGTGCTGCATGCTCCATAACTTAGCCATCATGAGGCAGCAAGAGCTGGTAGTGGTACCTGAAGACCCAAGTGAGGGTCCAGTGCATGATGTTAGTATTACGAAGAGCAGGATGAGGATGATGACGACGATCAGGAAAGCATGGAAGTGCCTGATGCCGGAGCACGAGGTCGGAGGAGGGCGGTCCATCGTGCTCCTTTAACGATTGCTCGAGCCCTGCGCCAGCAGCTCATCCGTGAACGCTTCAATTACTGTTGCCTGAGGGCTCTGCGACCACTGTTGCACATGGACATGTTTATTCTTTGCAGTTGTTCCTACGTTGTGTTGTGTTAATGGAAGATGAATCAGTTTTAATGAAAAAATATTTTATTGAAAAGTTAACATCACTGTAATAAAATATTTGTTGTATCAAACTTTACTTTTTAATATAACTCTTGAAGATCACTTAAAAACTTAAATTTCACTTATAAATTTGAAAAATCTTACGCTCTCAAGATCACTTAAACTTCAGGATCACTTTTTAGGTGCAACATTAAATAAGATACAAAATGTGAGAGCATTTACACTATAAGATCACTTAAAAACCCTAAGATCACTGATAAGTTGTAAAGTTACAAAACTTACAAAACAATTTCAATTTGAAAAACGCTATTACAGCTACATCAAGAACAAGAACAAAAGCAGCAAAGAAAGGCTGCAACCATCTCTCATCCACATCTCAGTGAACGTTCACTTCTTCATGGGGGTGTCATTTGATTGGCCGGGCTGTGTGCCCTTATTGCAGCAGCTATCTCCCTGAGGGCCTGTGCTGTCACTTGCATGCCCTCCCTGAGGGCCTGTGCTGTCACTTGCATGCCCTCCCTGATGGCCTGTGCCGTCGATTGCACTTCCTCGGACATTCCCTCCCTAAGTTCCCATGTCATTACTGTTATTTCTCCCGTCAGGACTGTCACCTCTTCACCTACTGCACTAACGCTACCGATGAGTGATCGGGTAAGCTCATTGGTCTCCATACCCAGTGCCACAACCTGAGCCGCATCTGTTGCACGCTGCATCTCAGGAGAGCGTGTCTCCAATATCCTTCTCCTCTGCCTGGGTCTGCCTCGTGGCACCACTCCACTGGGAGGCGCGGGCAGGGACAGTGGGACGCTCGGTGTTCCAAATGGCACCACTACACAGTGAGGCGCGGGCTGGGACGGTGGGACGCTCTGTGTTCCAGACGGCAGTACTAGAGAGAGAGGCGCGGGCTGGGATGGTGGGACGCTCTGTGTTCCAGATGGCAGTACTAGAGAGGGAGGCATGGGCTGGGACGGTGGGACGCCAGCATGAGTGCCCACTGCTGAATGCGCGCCGAGGCGTTGCCGTTTATTGCCTTGCACTCGGATATTAGGGGCGTGAGAGTTTTGTGGTCAGTATCTAACGCGAACTTGGCCCCGAAAAGGTATTGGTGCATCTTTTTGACACCGTACACGCACGCGAGCGCCTCCTTCTCAACCATACCGTACCCGCGCTCCGCCCGCGAAAGTGACCTGGAGGCATAAGCAATGGGTTGTAATTTACTCGCACCATTGACATGCTGTAAAACGCACCCGACCCCATACGCTGATGCATCACATGTAAGAACTAGCTTTTTACCTGGGTCAAAAAAGGCTAAAACACTGTTGGAACACAGAAGGATGCGTGCCTTATTGAAGGCGCGTTCTTGGACGTCCCCCCAAAACCAATCGCACCCCTTCCTGAGTAGCACGTGGAGAGGCTCCAGCAGCGTGCTCAAGTTCTGCATAAAGTTCCCAAAGTAATTGAGTAGCCCGAGAAAGGCGCGCAGTTCCGAGACATTCCGGGGCCTGGGTGCCAGACGAATTGCTTTGATTTTGGATTCTGTTGGGCGGATTCCATCAGCGGCAATCCTTCTGCCAAAAATTCAACCTTGGGCGCGAGAAACAGACACTTGGATTTCTTGACTCGTAGGCCCACCCGATCCAATCGACTTAGTACTTCCTCCAAATTGTGGAGATGGGAGTCGGAGTCCCTGCCCGTGATTAGTATGTCATCTTGAAACACAACCGTCCCCAGGATGGACTTGAGCAGACTCTCCATGTTGCGCTGGAATATAGCAGCTGCCGACCTGATGCCGAATGGGCATTGATTGTACATGAAAAGGCCTCGATGTGTGTTGATGGTGGTGAGTAGCTTAGACCCTTCGGTCAGTTCTTGCGTCATATACGCAGATGTGAGATCTAGTTTCGAGAAAAGTTTTCCTCCAGCCAATGTGGCAAATAGGTCCTCCGCTCTGGGCAGCGGGTATTGGTCCTGTAGGGAGACTCTGTTTATGGTAGATTTGTAATCCCCACAGATTCGTACGGATCCATCAGGCTTCATGACGGGGACGATGGGACTTGCCCAGTCGCTGAATTCCACGGGTGAGATAATGCCTTCCCACAGAAGCCGGTCCAGTTCGTGTTCAATCTTTTCCCTCATCACATAAGGCACAACTCTAGCCTTGTGATGGACTGGTCTGGCATCCTGTGTGATGTAGATTTTTACTTTAGCCCCTTTGAAGGTGCCCACACCTGGCTGAAATAGATGTTGAAAACGACTTAGAACTGTTGAGCAGGAGGTCCGTTCCTCTGACGACATGGCGTGAACATCATCCCATTTCCAATTTAGTTTTGACAGCCAGCTTCTCCCCAACAGTGCTGGGAGATCTCCAGTGACAATCCACAGGGGAAGTCGGTTCACCGTCCCTTTGTGTGTGACTGAGAGCATGGCGCTGCCAAGGACTGGGACAATTTCCTTGGTATAGGTCCTTAGTTTGTTGTCGATCCTTGCGAGTTTTGGTCTGTTGCTTTGGTGCGGCCAGAGTTGTTCAAATTGTTGGACGCTCATGAGAAATTGACTAGCTCCCGTGTCCAGTTCCATGTTGACGGGTATCCCGTTGATTCGGACCCTCATCATTATTGGAGGCGTCTTGTTGTAAGAACAGTGGACATTGATCGTGTTGACCTGCTGTACCCCGGCGTCCCGGGCACTGTCCCCACCGTCTTCTGGTCTGCTTTCTGACCCTTCCGATTCGTATACCAGCCGAGCTGCTGTTTTTCTGCACATGTGAGCCAGATGCCCTGTATAGTTGCAGTTTCTGCAAACAGCATGCTGAAATTGACACCCCCTTGTTGAGTGCCTTCCCCCACATATCCAGAACAGAATGCTTCCATTGTTTCCGAAGGATGAGCTGCGTCTGGCTGATCTCTCTTGAGCTTCTCTCAGTCTGTAGTTGATTGCTCGCATTGTGGGTTGATGAGGTGTGAACAGCCGTTCATGTGGTCCTTAATGGCTTCTGGCGCCACTGCCTGCTATTGAAGGCCTGCTCTCCTGCCTTTGTCTGTGTGTGGGGGTAGCGGCTTGTTTCACGCTGTGAACCCCTTGTTCCGATGTTTCGTTAGTTGTCGTACCCGCAGTATAGATCAACCTCGTTTCTTCTTCTCCTGCTAAGAATGTCTGTGCGACCAGCGCTGCTGCCTCTAGGATCAAGTTCTTGGTCTCTATAAGCTTTCGGAATATGCCTGCGTGGCCTATTCCTTCAATAAAAAAGTCTCTCAGTACTTCTCTCCTTAGTTCATCGGAGAACTCACATAAACTAGCCAGCCTCCGAAGTTCCGCCACAAAGTCGGGTATGCTCTGGCCCACACAGCATCTGTAGCTGTAAAACCTGTGTCTGGCCATGTGTAGGCTGCTCGCTGGCTTCAGGTGGTCTCTCACCAGTGTGCTCAATCCTCAAACGACTTGCTTGCTGGTTACTCAGGTGCCAGCAGGTCCTTCATTAAGGCGTATGTTTTCGAGCCACAGCTGGTCAAGAGATGGGCTCTTTTCTTGTCTGTCTTATCGTCGACCAACCAGTCTTTGGTTACAAAGCTTTGCTGGAGCCTTTCTATATAGTCCTCCTTATTGTCTCCAGCATTGTATTTCTCATCTGAGCTATTGGAACCATTCTGTGGGTTCTGTGATCCTGTAACTCGTCACCACTGTAAAGTCCTGACCCTGCAGTACAGACTTACACGAGGCACATGCTGAAGTCAAGGTCACTCTGGACCTGCACCTTTATTTCACAGCTCTGGAACAGGTATGCAGTGTCTCCTGCAAGTGCACCCCGGGTGGTAAAGTATGCTTGTGGTTATAGGCCATATCTAGTTACAGTCATGTATAGCATGGTAAGATACAGTTATATACAGTAGTGTGAGATACGTGACACTCGGTGTTCCAGATGGCAGTACTAGAGAGGGAGGCACAGGCTGGGACGGTGGGGCGCTCGGTGTTCCAGACGACAGCACTCGAGTGCGAGCCATGGGCTGGGATGGTGGGTGAATGGGTGTAAATTGCTCTATGACATCACCAGCACCACTGGGACCCGCAACGTTGGAATCAAAACCATGGAAGGTGGAACCAGAACCTATGCGAGTGGGAGGCGCAGGCTCGGACGGTGGTGCACTGGCTGTAAACTGCTGCATTGCACCAGCAGCATCACTGGGACCCGCAATATCGGAATCAAAACCATGGAAGGTGGAACCAGAACCTATGCAAAGGGTTGAAACTCTGATGCCCCTTAATGGGGGCTCATAAACATTAGTTTGGAAGCTCTCCCCTGTAGACATTTCAGTCATCGCCGCCAGCATCCAGTCTGGATCGTCCGCATCTGGTTGTACTGGTTCTTGTTCTGTATCTTCAGGATCCTCAGGGTTAGCATCATCATCATCATCATCATCATCATGTTCTGCAAAATACATCAGAACAGTCAAATGTTTAACAGCAAAGGAGGGGGCAGGATGGGTGGTATGAGTACTCTCACACATAGCAGGCCAGGCAGCAGGTTGATTTAAAGGGCCACGATGCATTTTCAGGACTTACCCTCTCCCTCGCGTGCGAGCCCAGCTTGTGCTGTACTGATTGTTTTTCTCCATGTACGACTCATCATAGCAGCTACCCTCTGTTCCAAGGGTGTCAGTAGATGCAGATTGGGCGGGCCTCCTCCTGTTCGAGTTGCTTCCCTTTTGTTGTGGGTCAATTTCTTCTGCAAAGAGTAAAATATAACTTTTTACAGAGTGCATCTTTCTGCAGGGTGGGACATACAGATAGTCACATTACAATTACGATTACATTAAAAATGGAAAATATTACTTACACTAACTACTTGACCAAGATCATGCCATTTCTTTTTACACTGGCTTCCAGATCTCCTGGTATGCACCACTGCGCAGTAATCTTCTGCAACTTGGTTCCAGCGTTTCTTCATTTCTTTGGGTGGCACTTTTATGCAGCCTCTGTTGCTGGTATCGAGCTCCTGCCATCTCTGCTCAATGACGTTGACTAATATCTTCCTCATGCAAGAACTTCTTTGTTCTTAGTGGACTTTGTTCCATTGCTGTATTGAATTGACACTCTGATTTTTCAAAACACACAGTCCTTAGTTTGCATGCACCTATGCAGCACCAGTTCTGGAAGTTTAGCAGTGAAAAGCAGCACTCACTGATTTCAGTAGGTGATTTCTTCAACAGTGCTGCTAAAAGCACTCCTTCAGACACCAAAAAATCACCAAAATTTAATCCAAAGCCTTTCCATCGGTTCAACAGACACATGAACACTTTTCTTTAAGTCCCTTTAAAAATGGCCGAGTTGTCCCGTTCCACCATTAGCTTTGCGAAAAACCCATCTTAGACTCTTTTGGGGTGAAATTGCCCGATTGGGGATGGTAACCTTCCAGGGCCGGGACTTTTAGCACTCGGTGCAAAAGTCCTGCCCCCGCCGCAGAATTGCCCTTACCGCTCCTAAATGGAAGCGGCGCTCCACTTCCTTTGGGGCAATAACCGGGGTGCTACTGTAGCGGGGAGTCAAGTGCTATGCGGATGCTGTGCGTGATGCTGAAGCGGTTCAACACCCGCCCCTTCGCTTAACTGGGAGGGCCACTGCGCACTCTGCATGGCCTCTAATGGCCGCCATTGAGCCACCAGGGTAGTGTGCGACCAGGCCAGCAGCCCGGCACCCAAGGTGGAGTGCTGAGCTGCACGAAGGCGGACCACGCTAGGGCTGCCATTTTTGATGAATGGAAACCAAATGTATGTGACCAAGTTAGACAAGAGATTCACACATTGTCTGAATGTCTCAACATATCTGAATCTAAAAACAAACAAAATGCGGCAGATTTTCCTATTCTTGGGCATATCGGATCGCTTGTGCACAGCACATAGAAGAAAATTAGTCAGGGAGTATTGTATGCCCATAGTGTACAGAAGCCTAGTGATTATAGTACAGGACTAGCAACCTGGAAGTTGTGAGTTAAAATTCTATCCTAGTATATTGTAAAATTGAATACTGGTTATTTGTGGCCAGATACAAATGACCATAAAAACTGCTGGATTAGCATTAAAAACCCAACTGGTTTAGAAATGTTCTACAGAGAAGGGACCTGACATGTTACTCCAGTCCCACATTATCTGGTTAACTATGCCCTCAAGGCAGCTAGGAATGGGCAATAAATACAGCTTTGCCAGTGTTCACTGCATCCTAAGAACAATCTTAATAAAAAGGGAGCCTGCCCAATAGTTTTGTCTGTTAAATGGACAGAAAATTGGGTGGGCTACATTGGGGCATGCAATCCTGCTTGCCTTATTTTTCTATGCACTACATTCAGACAATCCAATATGCACAAGAATAAGAACTGGTAAATTTGCCTCCATGTCTTTCTCCATATCCTCACGGAAAAAGCCCATGCCCATATTCACTCTTTCTATATCTGCTAGCTTGAGCTCCAGCCTAAACATTCTTGCTACATATATTTTTTACATTTTGTTACATAATGAAGTTCTCGTTTCCACCATTTTTTGATTGTTATTTAAAACGTATTGCTTTTTAAAATTTCATCTCAACGCATCAGTCCGAGTTGGATTTGAACCCTCCCCATCAAAGCACATTGTGCTGACCCACTGAATAATCGGTACTCCCACCCCCACCCCTCCAATGCAATTTAATTTTAGTTTTATTATTTGACCACCTGAATTGCATTGGTCATAAGAAATCAAAATAAAAATGGATTGCTACTCCCGAGGAGAAGGGTACATAACAGTCGTCTAGTATTACTGCTTGGATTTCTGCCTGCTCCAGTCAGTCTTTCAGACAAGATTACACAACAGTGGAACATTCTGCAGACTCTTGTAAACTTTCTCATCCACAGAGTGGGAACAATGGGGAAAGGACATTCAGAAATAGAAATAAATCTTACTTTAACACAACTTTTGTGCTGAAATTTCCTTTAATTTAATCTCTTTAGGGACCTGGCACGAATGAAAATTTGCTGATTGAAATTCTCGCTTCAAGAACCAACCAACAATTAAAAGAAATAAAGGAAGCTTACCATTCAGGTACATGTTTTTTCTACCGGGAGTCTTTCACTATGTTCAACGTTTGCAAGACAGCTGTGTTTTCTGTGACCTTTGGCCCAATTTAGTGCTCAAAAATGAATTTAGAGCTTTTAGTTTCATTTAAGATGCTGGTTGGAAGACATGCTGGGGTAACATGGGCATGTCTGTTTTTTTAACATTGTTTGCTAAGACCTTGAAAGTAATCAGTACAGATTGCTTAAAAATTATCATGTGAATGACCTCACAATTGCCTACATTGACATCCATTTGCCACAGTTTTGCTCATTCACTTAATCTATTAATATATCTTTGTAAAGTTATGCTTCTATCTACACTGCTTACAATGTCACCTACCTTTGTGTGATCGGAAAATTTGTATATGTGGCTTTCTATGCCATCATATAAGTTGTTAATAAATATTGTGAATAGTTGAGACCCCAACTGTGCTGACTTTCTCTGATCAGCTGAAAATTTTCACGGTGTTCAGTCACTTATAGTTCAGTTAGTTATAGACTCTAGTATTTTCCCGACAACTGATGTTAGGCTAACTAGTCTATAATTCCCTGGTTTCCCTCTCTCACCTTTCTTAAATAGCAGAGTGAAAAGTGAAATTTTCCAATCTAAAGGAACACTTCCTGAATCGAGAGAACTTTGGACGATTATAGTTTGGGCATCTGCAATGTGCTCAACTACTTCCTTTAATCATCATCATCATAGGCAGTCCCTCGGAATCGAGGAGGACTTGCTTCCACTCCTAAAGTGAGTTCTTTGGTGGCTGAACAGTCCAATGCAAGAGCCACAGACCCCGTCACAGGTGGGACAGACATTTGTCGAGGGAAGGGATGGGTGGGGCTGGTTTGCCGTGTGCTCCTTCCGCTGCCTGCGCCTGACCTCTTCACGCTCTCAGCGTTGAGACTCGAAGAGCTCAATGCCCTCCCGAATGCACTTTCTCCACCTCGGGCGGTCTTCGGCCAGGGACTCCCAGGTGTCAGTGGTGATGTCGCACTTTACCAGGGAGGCTTTGAGGGTGTCCTTGTAGCATTTCCGCTGCCCATCTTTGGCTCGTTTGCCGTGAAGGAGCTTCGCATAGAGCATTTGCTTAGGGAGTCTCGTGTCTGGCATGCGAACTATGTGGCTTGCCTAGCGAAGCTGATCGAATGTGGTCAGTGCTTCAATGCTTGGGATGTTAGCCTGGACGAGGAACTGATTTTGATACGCCTGTCCTCCCAGGGGATTTGCAGGATCTTGCGGAGACATCATTGGTAATACATCTCCAGTGACTTGAGGTGCCTTCTTTACATTGTCCATGTCTCTGATCCATACAGGAGGGCGGGTATCACTACAGCCCTGTAGACCATGAGCTTGGTGGTAGATTTGAGGGCCTGGTCTTCGAACACTCTTTTCCTCAGACGGCCGAAGGCTGCACTGGCGCACTAGAGGCGATGTTGAATCCCCGCATCAATGTCTGCCTTTATTGATAAGAGGCTCCCGAGATATGGGAAATGGTCCACGTTGTCGAGGGCTGCACCATGAATCTTGATGACTGGGGGGCAGTGCTGTGCGGCGAGGACAGGCTGGTGGAGGACCTTTGTCTTACGGATGTTAAGTGTAAGGCCCATGCTTTCATATGCCTCGGTGAAAACATTGACTATATCCTGGAGTTCAGCCTCAGAATGTTTGCAGACGCCACCTCCAGGCCAGGTCTAAGATCACTTCCTTTAAAACCCTGGGATGGAAACCATTTGGACCTGGGGATTTGTCACACTTGAGTGCCATTATTTTCCTCATTTCTGTTATTTGCTTATGTTAATTTTGGTGAGTCCCCATCCTGATTCAACATTAGTTTCCTTGGGATGTCAGGCTTGCTATCTTCCTTCCTTTACTGTGAATACTGACGCAAATTAATTATTCAACATGTCCACCATTTCCTTATTTTCATGCACAATATCACCGTTCTCAGTTTTCAAGTAGCCCACATAACAAGTAAGCAAATCATCATAATGTAAGCATTTACTATTCATAGTACTAATCTCTGTCATAACTTTCTCCTTTCATTACTGCTTCAACTTCTGAAACAGTTGCAAAAGTGATAATGGTACTGGTAATTGTGAATGTGAGGATCGATACAAACCATTGAGTGCTTGCAATACATTGAATTCCTAAAGAGTAATTCATGTTTAAATTCAGCTGTGTATTTTGTGCGTACTCCGGATATCTGTATTTTTTGTGTTTATTTTCACATTTTCTAATGCTTATTCTTTGCTATTTTCACTTTTCACTGTACTATTTTTTTATTGACGATTTTAATTGACTTGGGCGTATAAAAGATCAAAATAAAATTGGAGCATTTTAAGCTGCAAGGAATTAGTCTCTACAGTACTTGTGTGGCATGTGCACTGGGAATGATTAAATACCTGCACTAAATGCTGTTAGGAGAGACAACCAGCAACGATGTAACAACCATCAATACTGTAAATGGGCTTTCACGTATAAAGCCTGCAGTCAACAGCAAATAGTGTGGTTTTCTCTCCCTTTGCTGCTGAAATATAAACTGCCTGATGCACCTTGCTCCACCAACAGAGGTGACGCACCTTTTATGGGTCTAATAGGCTGTTGCTAGATTTGGTGTTTCTACTTCTGCCTGGTGAAAATACAAGCTGGGTGGATTAGTGCCAAGAGGGCAAGCTAGCGCTACTCTTCCAAAACCAGCACTGCAATATAAAAGTGTCTTAAGCAACTATAACATTCTCACTGGCAGCTTTTAGTGATACTCAGGGTTTCTGATTTCAGCAATAGAAATCAGCACCAAGGGGTAGAAATTCAATGCGCTTGCTCCTCCCGCTAACGGGGTGCAAATGAGTTACCAACCGGGCACAGCGCTGTTAACGACTCCCGACATATTGGGCGGAAGTTTAGCGGCGGCGCTACTGCTTTGCGCTCCGATGTCCTGCGCCCAGAGATCATGATGCCATCGCCGCATGCATTGCCCCATTAGCGCCCCGGCCCTGAAATTCACTTTCGCCCTCTGCTGCAGAGGTGGGCGAAAATACCGGGAGTCGTCGATCGGGCGGCTAGCCGCTACCAGGGCAATAATTAAAGGCGAGGTGACTGATGGAAACTTAAAGAAAAACTTACCTTGCGTTGCTGCTCCGGTTTCTTTGCGGGGTCGTGGTTGCGATCGCTTAGCCTGGCGCTCTGCTTGAGTGCTGGGCTGATCGCGCAGCACCCCCGCTCCATTGTAGTCCCTTTTCCCCTTGCAAAGTCGGCAGCCCTAACCCTAACCCTAACCCTAAGTGAGGGAAGGGCCCCTTGAACACGGCAGTGCTGCCCGGCCCAGTGTGCGCGCTGCTGAGCCGTCCGTCCCGTTAGCGTTCCAAGAAGGAAGTGGAGCAATTGATTTCGCGCTCCGCTTCCTTCTGGGGGAGGTGAGCCGTATTTTTTGAGAGAGGCAAAAATTCTGTGCCTCGTGCCTTCCAACTGTTATTGCCCCCAAAAGAGGTGATAATGAATTCTCCCCCACCCTCCCCACAAATGTTTTATTTGGTGGCACTTTATTGGTTAAATCTGAAAAGTGTAACACTAGGAATTTCCTCAGGGCTTCTTTGCTCTCAGACAAGAGACTGAACCTCAAATCATCCTGGTATAGATGGGTCATAAATATATTAGCCAGAGAAACCCCCAAATATGACAGAGAAACCCCCAAAGATAAATATCTATAAAATGATATTCCGAATGTTGTTGAAAGGAATGGCCAATATGGATGAATTTGGTTAGGACAATCTAATGTCTCGCCCAAACATCTAGCATGTTTGAAAAAAAAAGTAATATGTAAATTTAGAAAAAAATGTAACAATACAGATTATTAATGACATGCCCACCCATCTATCTCAGTAGGGTCTGCCATGCTGTTCATACCAAGAACTTGCAATGAAATCAGTAGTGTTATATTTAACCCCTTCCAACCTGTATTACACTATCACCAGAGGA
The DNA here is from genome assembly GCF_044704955.1 of Pristiophorus japonicus. Lineage (NCBI taxonomy): Eukaryota > Metazoa > Chordata > Chondrichthyes > Pristiophoridae > Pristiophorus > Pristiophorus japonicus. Next base: position 239,421,713 of record NC_091978.1, on the reverse strand, counting down.
CCTACCTGTTGGAGTCCCTAGGGATCCCAGCATCCCTTGGGAGCACGGTATATAAGCAGGCCACCCATGAGGTACCTGCACTCTGGAGTCTCATTAAAGGAGCTAAGGTCACACTTGCTCATTGTACACAGTAGTCAGTTTCATCCTTTATTATGAGCTTATCAATTGCCGATGAGGTAACGAACAACCACGCGAAAATGCAAAGAACAGTTGCTAAACTGGAGAAGTTTTCAGAAGGGGACAATTGGGAAGCCTTCGTGGAGAGACTCGACCAATACTTTGTGGCCAACGAGCTGGAAGGGGACGAGAACGCTGCCAAACGAAGGGCGATCCTCCTAACTGTCTGTGGGGCAACAACCTATGGCCTCATGAAGAATCTCCTAGCTCCGGCAAAACCAACAGCTAAATCCTATGAAGAATTGTGTATGCTGGTCCGTGAACACCTAAATCCGAAGGAAAACGTTTTGATGGCGGGATATCGGTACTACACATGTCAACGGTCAGAGGGCCAGGAAGTGGCGAGCTATGTCGCCGAACTAAGGCACATTGGAGGACATTGTGAATTTGAGGGATTCCTAGAACAAATGCTTAGAGACTTTTTTGTACTGGGCATTGGCCATGAGGCAATCCTTTGCAAACTGTTAACCGTTGAAACTCCGAATCTAAGTAAAACCATAACGATAGCCCAGGCATTTATGTCCATCAGCGACAACACCAAACAGATTTCGCAGAGCAAAGAAGTTTCGGCCAGTACTGTGAACAAAGTAACGTCGTTTTCAAGCAGGAATATACAAAGCAGAATGTACACACCGGCTGCTGCTGCCCAACCTCAGATGACCCAGAGTATGCCATCAATTGATTGTGCGAGGTAGTTAACACATTGTTGGTGCTGTGATCATCGGCCCCATCAATGCCGCTTCAAGCACTATGTGCGCAATGGTTGCAGAACAATGGGACACCTCCAGCAAATGTGCAGGTGAGCTGCAAACCCTGCAAACCCTGCAAACCACCACATTGCAGAGGAAGATCGATCCACTGTGGATCAGGCTGAATTGGAGACTCGTACCGAGGAGGCAGAAGTCTACGGGGTTCACATATTCACCACGAAATGTCCACCAATAATGTTGAAAGTTGAACTAAATGGAATTCCAGTATCGATGGAACTGGACACGGGTGCGAGTCAGTCCATAATGAGTAAAAAGACCTTCGACAGGCTGTGGTGCAACAAGACACACAGGCCCAAGCTCAGCCCCATTCACACCAAACTAAGGACTTACACAAAGCAACTAATCCCTGTAATTGGCCGTGCAGAAGTCAGTCTCCTATGATGGAGCAGTACATGAACTCCCGCTGTGGATTGTGCCAGTGGATGGCCCTACATTGTTTGGCAGAAGCTGGCTGGGAAAAATCCGCTGGAACTGGGACGACATCCAAGCGCTCTCGTCCATCGATTACGCCTCATGTGCCCAGATTCTGAGCAAGTTTCCATCGTTGTTCAAGCCAGGCATTGGAAGCTTCTCGGGGTCGAAAGTGCAGATCTATTTGGTTCCCGGTACACGACCCATCCACCACAAGGCATGGGCGGTACCATATATGATGCGTGAGAAAGTGGAAATTGAGCTGGACAGGCTGCAACGAGAAGGCATCATCGCGCCGGTGGAATTCAATGAATGGGCCAGTCCGATTGTCCTGGTACTTAAAGAGGACGGCACGGTCAGAATTTGTGGGGACTATAAAGTAACGATTAACCGTTTTTTGCTACAGGACCTATTATATATGTAAGCCTGTAAATACCTTGTTTAACCACCAGAGGGCTCATCCCCTGGAGTCCCAAGGGATCCCACAATCCCTTGGGAGCACCTGTACTTAAGGAGGCCTCACAGGCTGGAGAGACACTCTGGAGACCTGTAATAAAAGACTACGGTCATACTTTACTTTGAACTTACAGTATCTGGTCAGACTCTTTATTCATACATAACAACTGGCGACGAGATACAGATGACGAACCCCACTGCAACGATGCAGAGAACAGTGGGCATCCTAGAGAAATTTTCGGATGGAGATGATTGAGAAATCTTCGTGGAGCAACTCGACCAATACTTCGTGGCCCATGAGCTGGAAGGAGAAGCGAACGCTGGCAAACGAAGGGCGATTCTCCTGACTGTTTGCGGGGCACCAACGTATGGCCTCATGAAGAATCTGCTTGCTCCAGCGAAACCCACAGAGAAATTGTATGATGATTTGTGCACACTAGTCCAGGAGTATCTTAACCCGAAGGAAAGCGTTCTGATGGTGAGGTACCAGTTCTGCACGTACAAGAGGTCTGAAGGCCAGGAAGTGGCGAGCTATGTCGCCGAGCTAAGACGCCTTGCAGGACATTGCAAATTTGAAGGACATTGGGAGCACATGCTCAGGGACTTCTTTGTACTTGGCATTGGCCATGAAGTAATACTTCGCAAACTTTTGACTGTAGAGACCCCAACCTTGAGTAAAGCCATAGCGATAGCCCAGGCATTCATCGCCACCGTGACAATACGAAGCAAATCTCTCAGCACATGAGTGCTGCTACAAGTACTGTAAACAAAGTAATGTTGTTTTCGAATCGTAACGTACAGGGCAGGCCTCACATGCCTGCAACTGCACGTCCGCAGATGTCTGAGTCCACCATCAAGGGTGATGAATGCAAGGCCATAACACCTTGTTAGCGCTGCTGGGGTGATCATCATTTCCATTCATGCCACTTCAAAGGATACGTTTGCAAGGGCTGTGGAACAATGGGGCATCTCCACCGTACGTGCAGGTGAGCTGCAAATCCTGTTAAACCTGCAAACATGTTGCAGAGGAGGACAGATCCACGGCAGATCACGATGTACCAAAGCCTCAGACCGAGGTGGCAGAGGTATATGGGGTGCACACATTTACCACAAAGTGTACCCCGATAATGCTGATAGTTGAATTAAATGGACTCCCGGTGTCAATGGAGCTAGCCACGGGCGTAAGCCATTCCATTATGAGCAAAAAGACTTTCAATAAATTGTGGCCTCAAGGCCAGTCCTGACTCCCATTCGCACTAAACTGAGAACTTACACGAAGGAATTGATTCCCGTAATCGGCAGTGCCACTGTAAAGGTCTCCTACGATGGAGCAGTGCACAAGTTACCACTCTGGGTGGTACCTGGCGATGGCCCCCACTGCTCGGCAGGAGCTGGCTGGGTGAGATACGCTGGAATTGGGATGACATCTGAGCGCCCTCATCCATTGACAACGCTTCATGTGCCCAGGTGCTCAACAAGTTCCCCTCACTGTTCGAATCAGGCATCGGGAAGTTTCAAGGAGTAAAACTGCAGATCCACCTAATTTCAGGGGTGCGACGCATCCATCACAAGGCGAGAGCAGTACAGTACATGATGAGAGAGAGGGTGGAGATCGAGCTGGACCGACTGCAACAAGAGGGCATCATTTCGCCAATCGAATTCAACGGGTGGGTCAGTCCGATTTTTTCAGCCCTCAAGGGAGACAGCACCATCAGAACCTGTGGTGATTACAAAGTAACTATCAATCATTTCTCCCTGCAGGATCAATACCCACTACCAAAGGCAGACAACCTTTTTGTGACGCTGGCGAGAGGAAAAGCTGGACTTGACCTCGGCCTACATGAGGCAGGAGCTGGAGAAATCATCGAAGGGCCTCACCTGCATCAACACGCACAAAGGTCTTTTCATTTACAACAGAGGCCCGTTTGGGCTTCAATCGGCCGCAGCGATATTCCAGAGAAATATGGAAAGCTTACTGAAGTCGGTCCCACGCACCGTGGTCTTCTAGGACGACATCTTGGTTACAGGTCGGGACATAGTCGAGCATCTGCAGAACCTGGAGGAGGTTCTTAGTTGGCTCAATTGCATGGGGCTCAGGTTAAAATGCTCAAAGTGCGTTTTCCTGGCGCCTAAAGTGGAGTTCCTGGGGAGAAGAATCGCGGCGGACAACATCAGACCCACCGATTCAAAGACGGAGGTAATCGAGAACACACCGAGGCCACAGAACATGACAGAGCTGCAATTGTTTCCAGGACTCCTGAACTACTTTGGTAACTTCTTACCTGGTCTCAGCACACTGTTAGAACCACTGCACACCTTACTGCATAAAGGAGACGAATGAATATGGGGTAAAAGCCAAGAAAATGCCTTTGTAAAAGCTACAAAACTGCTATGTTCAAACAAATTGCTTGTGTTGTATGATCTATGTAAGCATTTGGTACTAGCATGTGATGCGTCGTCATACGGTGTCGGGTGTGTATTGCAACAAGCTAATGAATCTGGGAAATTGCAACCAGTTGCTTATGCATCCAGAAGTCTGTTTAAAGCTGAGAGAGCCTACAGCATGATTGAAAAAGAAGCGTTAGCGTGTGTCTATGGGGTAAAGAAAATGCATTAATATCTGTTTGGGCTCAAATTTGAATTGGAAACTGACCATAAGCCACTGATATCCCTCTTTTCTGAAAGTAAGGGGAGAAATACGAATGCATCGGCCTGCATCCAGAGATGGGCGCTCACATTGTCCACATACAACTACGCCATCCGCCACAGGCCAGGCACAGAAAACTGATGCTCTCAGTAGGCTGCCATTGCCCACCACGGGGGTGGAAATGGCACAGCCTGCAGATTTAGTCATGTTAATGGAAGCATTCAAGAGTGAGCAATCACCGTCACAGCCCGACAGTTTAGAACCTGGACGAGCCAGGACCCCTTACTGTCCTTAGTAAAAAAACTGTGTGCTTCACGGGAGCTGGTCCAGTGTCCCATTAGAAATGCAGAAAGAAATAAAGCCGTACCAATCGCGCAAAAATGAAATGTCTATACAGGCAGACTGCCTCCTATGGGGTAATCGGGTAGTGGTACCAAAAAAGGGCAGGGCCACTGTCATTAGTGATCTCCACAGTACCCACCCAGGCATTGTAATGATGAAAGCGATAGCCAGATCCCACGTGTGGTGGCCCGGTATCGATGCCGTGTGTCGAGTCCTGTGTGCACAAATGTAACACATGTTCACAGTTAAGCAATGCATAGAAGCATAGAAACATAGAAAATAGGTGCAGGAGTAGGCCATTCGGCCCTTCGAGCCTGCACCACCATTCAATAAGATCATGGCTAATCATTCACCTCAGTACCCCTTACCTGCTTTCTCTCCATACCCCTTGATCCCTTTAGCCGTAAGGGCCATATCTAACTCCCTCTTGAATATATCCAATGAACTGGCATCAACAACTCTCTGCGGTTGGGAATTCCACAGGTTAACAACTCTCTGAGTGAAGAAGTTTCTCCTTATCTCAGTCCTAAATGGCTTACCCATTATCCTTAGACTATGTCTACTGGTTCTGAACTTCCCCAGCATCGGGAGCATTCTTTCTGCATCTAACCTATCCAGTCCCATCAGAATTTTATATGTTTCTATCAGATCCCCTCTCATCCTTCTAAATTCCAGTGAATACAGGCCCAGTCGATCCAGTCTCTCCTCATATGTCAGTCCAGCCATTCCGGGAATCAGTCTGGTGAACCTTCGCTGCACTCCCTCAATAGCAAGAATGTCCTTCCTCAGATTAGGAGACCAAAACTGAACACAATATTCCAGGTGAGGCCTCACAAAGGCCCTGTACAATTGCAGTAAGACCTTCCTGCTCCTATACTCAAATCCCCTAGCTATAAAGGCCAACCTACCATTTGCCTTTTTCACCGCCTGCTGTACCTGCATGCCAACTTTCAATGACTGATGTACCATGACACCCATTGCACCTCCCCTTTTCCGAATCTGCCACCATTCAAAATGCACCCAGGGAGGCGCCACTAAGTTTATAGTCTTGGTCCTGCAAACTGTGGTCCAGGGTCCATGTCGACTATGTAGGCCCGTTGTTGGGTAAAATGTTCCTAGTGGTTGTAGATGCGTACTCCAAATGGATTGAATGTGAGATAATGTCGGCAAGCACGTCCGCTGCCATCACTGAAAGCCTGCGGGACATGTTTGCCACGCACGGCCTGCCTGATGTCCTTGTGAGTGACAACGGGCCGTGCTTCACCAGTGCCGAGTTCAAAGAGTTCATGACCCGCAATGGGATCAAACATGTTACATCTGCCCCGTTCAAACCAGCATCCAATGGTCAGGCAGAGAGAGCAGTGAAAACAATCAAGCAGAGCTTGAAGAGGGTAACTGAAGGCTCACTGCAGACTCGCCTATCCTGAATCCTGCTTAGCTACCGCACAAGACCCCACTCACTCACTGGGATTCCACCCGCTGAACTGCTCATGAAAAAGGCACTTAAGACAAGGCTTTCATTAGTCCACCCTGATCTACACGAACAGGTAGAGAGCAGGAGGCTTCAACAAAGTACATATCATGATAGCGCAAATGTGTCACGCGAAATTGAGATTAATGATCCTGTATTTGTGTTGAACAATGGACAAGGTCCCAAGTGACTTCCCGGCACTGTCGTGGCCAAAGAGAGGAGGAGGGTGTTTCGGGTCAAACTTTCAAATAGACTCATCTACAGGAAACACTTGGACCAAACCAAACTTAAACTCGGATTCACGGACTATCCAGAGCAATCCACATTAGACCCTACCTTTTTTGACACCCCAACACACACACCAGTGGCAACCGACATAGCGGTTGACCACGAAGCAGAACCATCACCCGCACCAGCCCAGCAGGACTCACCACACCAGGCAGCCCAGCAAGGCCAGCTGTACAGCAGCCCAGCGAGGGCCCAACAAACGACTCACCAAAATCAGCATTTGCACCGAGATGATCAACCAGGGAAAGAAAGGCCCCAGATCGACTCACCTTGTAAATAATGACACTATTGACTTGGGGGGGGAGTGTTGTTATATATGTAAATTCCTTGTTTAACTACCAGAGGGCTCATCCCCTGGAGTCCCAAGGGATGCCACAATCCCTTGGGAGAACCTGTACTTAAGGAGGCCTCACAGGCTAGAGAGTCAGTCTGGAGACCTGTAATAAAAGACTAAGGTCACAGTTTACTTTGAGCTCACTGTATCTGGTCAGACTCTTTATTCATACATAACAGGACCAGTACCCGCTACCCAAGGCAGACGACCTATTTGCGACCTTTGCTGGAGGGAAGACGTTCACCAAGCTGGACCTGATCTCGCCAACATGACATTCGGGATTCGGTTGGCCGCGGCAATCTTCCAACGGAATATGGAGAGCCTGCTAAAGTCGGTTCCTCGCACCATGGTTTTCCAGGATGACATACTGGTTACAGATCGGGACACGATCGAACACTTGCAGAACCAGGAAGAGGTTCTTAGTTGGTTGGATCATGTGGGGCTCAGGTTGAAATGCTCGAATTGTGTTTTCCTGGCGCAGGAGTTCGAGTTCTTGGGAAGAAGAATCGCAGCAGATGGCATCAGATCCACCGACTCCAAGACGGAGGCCATCAAGAACACGCTGAGACCACAGAACGTGATGGAGCTGTGGCCGTTCCTGGGACTCCTTAACTATTTCGGTAATTTCCTACCTGGGTTAAGCACCCTGCTAGAACCCCTACACGCGCGACTGCGCAAGGGAGATGACTGGGTATGGGGGAATTCACAAGAGGCTGCCTTTAAGAAAGCCAGAAATCTGTTGTGTTCAAACAAACTGCTTGCCCTGTATAACCCTTGTAAAAGATTAGTGCTAGCTTGCGATGCGTCGTCATACGAGGTCAGGTGTGTGTTACAACAGGCTAACGAATCGGGGATTTTGCAACCGGTCGCTTATGCGTCCAGGAGTTTGTCCAAGGCCGAAAGGGCCTACAGCATGATTGAAAAAGAGGCTCTGGCGTGCATTTACGGGGTAAAAAATGCACCAGTATTTATTTGGCCTCAAGTTTGAGCTTGAAACTGACCTCAAGCTGCTCATATCGCTGTTCTCTAAGAGCAAAGGGATTAACACCAATACCTCTGCCTGCATCCAAAGATGGGCACTCACGCTGTCGGCATACAACTATGTAATCCGCCACAGACCGGGCACAGTCGTCTGCCATTGCCCACCACCGGGGATGAAATGGCACAGCCAGCGGACTTGCTCATGGTAATGGATGCATTCGAAAACGAGAAGTCCCCCGTCACCGCCTGCCAGATCAGGACCTGGACCAGCCAGGATCCTTTACTGTCCTTGGTAAAAAAAAAACTGTGTCCTCCATGGGAGCTAGTCCAGCATCCCAATGGAGATGCAGGAGGCGATTAAGCCATTGCACAGGCGCAAAAACGAAATGTCCCTGCAGGCGGACTGTCTGTTGTAGGGCAATCGCGTGGTCTTGCCCAAGAAATGCAGAGATACGTTCATTTATGACCTGCACAGCACCCACCCAGGCATTGTAATGATGAAAGCCATAGCCAGATCCCATGTGTGGTGTCTCGGCATAGACTCAGACTTAGAGTTATGTGTGTGCCAGTGCAACACTTGCTCTCAGCTGAGCAATGCACCCAGAGAGGCACCGCTAAGTTTGTGGTCGAGGCCCTCCAAACTGTGGTCGAGGATCCACGTGGACTATGCGGGCCCATTTCTAGGCAAAGTGTTTTTGGTTGTCATGGACGCTTACTCAAAATGGATTGAATGTGCGATAATGTCTGAAAGCATGTCCACGGCCACTATTGAAAGCCTACGAGCCATGTTTGCCACGCACGGCCTGCCTGATGTCCTGGTCAGCGACAAGGGGCCGTGTTTCACCAGTGCTGAATTCAAAGAATTCATGACCCGCAATGAGATCAAGCACGTCACATCTGCCCTGTTCAAGCCCACATCCAATGGCCAGGCAGAATGGGCAGTTCAAACCATCAAGCAAAGCTTGAAACGTGTGTCGAAAGGCTCCCTGCAGACCTAGCTGACCCAAGAGCTGCTCAGCTACCGCACCAGACCCCACTCATTCACCGGAGTTCCCACAGCTGAGCTGCTCATGAAAAGGGCGCTCAAAACAAGGCTCTCTCTTGTCCACCCTGATCGCCATGATCACGTGAAGGGCAGGCGGCATCAACAAAGTGTGTACCCTGACTGCGCAGATTTGTCATCGATATTGAGGTCAATGATCCTGTGTTTGTACTCAATTATGGACATGGTCCCAAATGGCTCGCTGGCACGGTCACAGCCAAAGAGGGGAAGAGGGTGTTTCAGGTCAAATTGGCCAATGGACTAACGTACAGAAAACATTTGGACCAAATCAAATTGCGTTCACCAACAGCTACGAACAAACCGAAGAAGACACCACCAACTTTGACCCTCCAACACACACACAGGTGGCAACTGACATCATGGTTGACCACGAAGCCAAACTCACCATCCCCAGCAGCCCGGCAAGGCCGGCTGCCCATCAGCCCAGTGAAGAACTAGCCAACTCACCCACACCTGCATTTGTACCGAGACGATCGACAAGGGAACGAAAACCCCCCGATCGTCTCACCTTGTAAATAAGTGTACTATTGACTTCACGGGGGAGTGATGTTGTGTATTTAACCCCTTGCAACCTGTATTACACTACCACCAGAGGACCTACCTGTTGGAGTCCCAAGGGATCCCAGCATCCCTTGAGAGCACGGTATATAAGCAGGCCACCCACGAGGTACCTGCACTCTGGAGTCTCATTAAAGGAGCTAAGGTCACACTTGCTCATTGTACACAGTGCTCAGTTTCATCCTTTATTATGAGCTTATCAAGTAGCATGCTACACAAGTCTTGATTTTTGTAGCAGCCCTCATGTTTAAGAGAGAACTTCTGGTAGAGTGTAGCAATTGGTGCTGGACTCAAACTTCAGACAACTGACAAATTGAAACAGCAAAACATAAATAGTTTCTGGTCAGTCAGGCCTGCAATTCACGTACAGATTTAATGTATTGATTTTAAAATGTGGCTAGTGACTGCCTTTCATTATCTGTACTTGTGAAGTTACAGGGGGTGAAATTGGGCATGGGTGGGCTGTAAAACCACAATATCGCATTGGTCGCTTGTCCGATATTCAATTTCATATACTTGAATAGAACTGAATAGCGGGCATGTTGTACAATACTTGGCAAATGCAATACCACCTGTTTTGTGCCCCATCCATGCCCAGTTTCACCCCTCCCCAATGCAAGATTGTCAAATCAAAATATGGGAGGGGTAGTGGGTGGACAGAATTTCCAAAGCATAGCTCTTGGGAAGGTTGAAATGGAAAAGTGAGCAGCAATTCGGGTAGATGATCCACCATTATATCTACTCTAAAATCTGGAAAACTCGCCAAATAAGTAAAAAATAAAAGTTTTTTTTAGAAGGGTGCATGCCTCTACTTTCCCCTGGAATAGAAAATAAATCCAACAGGACATGGGGCTACGGAAAAATGTTCTCATAAAAGGAAGCATCATCCTTTTTATAAAAAACTGAAATACTTACAAAGTTAGGGAGCAATTTTGTTTAAACATCGATCCTCTGATGATATCAGCATTCAAATGGGAGGAACTCCTTTTGAGTCCACCAGTGTGCGAGAAGCTTGAATCAATCTCGGTAGATGTCAATACTACAGGGTACTTTAGTGAACATGTGACATGCATGTTAATTCAGCTCATCATACAGTTAAGATTTTGTAATTCTCTCATTAGCTCATCCATTTATGACATCAGCATTTAGTTTTCCACCCCAGCCCGAAGTTCTTTACTCAAAATTGGGTCTGCAATTCTTAATTTGAGATGCCTCCACTGATGCTGCTCCAAACTAGCCACCTGGGAAGTATATGAGAGTAACCTGCAGGATAACTCTTCATTCACTTTTTCTCACCATATGTGAGGGGGCTGGGGCAGCGGAGGTGAAGTCCTTAACTCAACAGTGTGGTGGAATCAAACTTGTGTGATTCTTTTCCCACTAGTATGATGCCATACATTGATGCTCCAACACACTGTGACACCACATCAGCGCTCACATTTAAAGAAAAATATTCAAAGAATTAGTGATCTCATCCACTCATCATCCAACCCCATTCACTCTGTTGCTAATGACGCCACTCTATAATCATTAACTGGTTTCAGATCACAGGCCCTCAGTACATATAACCTCAATTTCTCTCATAATTCAGTGATTGAATCATTACATCTTGATTTCACCTAGTATTGTAGTTAAGGAGGAGGAAAGTGAAATATTAGATGAGATAAACATAGAGAGAGAGGAAGGTTTAGCAACTTTGATAGAAAAAAATCACCAGGTCTGGATCAAATGTATCCCTGGTTGTTAAGAGAGGCAAGTGAGGAAATAGCAAAGGCTCTGACCATCATTTACCATTCTTCTCTGGCTACAGGTGTGCTGCCAAAGAACTGGAGGACTGCTAACATTGTACCATTGTTTAAAAATGGAGAAAGGGATAGACTGAGTAATTACAGGCCAGTCAGCTTAACCTCAGTGGTGGGAAAGTTGTTGAAAAAAATTCTGTGGGATGGTATAAATCATCATTTAGAAAGTCACGGATTAATCAAGGGCAGTCAGCATGAATTTGTAACGGGAAGGTCGTGTCTGACTAACTTGATTGCATTTTTTGAGGAGGTAACGAGGGTCGATGAAAGTCGTGCATTTGATGTAGTGTACGTGGATTTCAGCAAGGTCTTTGACAAGTTCCGACATGGCAGGTTTTTCAAAAAAGTAAAATCCCATGGGATCCAAGGAGAAGTGGCAAATTGAATCCAAAATTGGCTTAGTGACAGGAAGCAAAGGGTAATGGTCGACGGGTGTTTTTGTGACTGGAAGGATGTTTCCAGTGGGGTTTCACAGGGCTCAGTATTCGATCCCATAACAATGATTTAGACTTGAATGTATGGGGCAAGGTTAAGGTGTTTGCAGATGATACAAAAATTGGCCGTGTGGTTGACAGTGAGGAAGAAAGCTGTAGACTGCAGGAAGATATCATTGGACTGGTCAGGAGGGCAGAAAAGTGGCAAATGGAATTCAATCCAGAGAAGTGTGAGGTAATGAATTTGGGGAGGGCTAACAAGGTAAGGGAATGCACAATAAATGATAGGACACAGAGAAATGTAGAGGAACCGAGGGACCTTGGAGTGCATGTCCACAGATCCTGGAGGCAGCAGGACAGGTAGATAAGGTGGTTAAGAAGGCATATGAGATACGTGCCATTATTAGCTAAGGCATAGAATATAAGAGCAGGGAGGTTATGCTAGAACTGTATAAAGCACTAGTTAGGCCACAGCTAGAGTACTACGTGCAGTTCTGGTCACCACAATACAGGAAAGATATGACTGTACTAGAGAGGGTTCAGAGGAGATTTACAAGAATGTTGTCAGGACTGAAGAATTTTAGCTATGAGGAAAGATTGGATAGGCAGGAGTTGTTTTCTTTGGAACAGAAGAGGCTGAGGGGAGACTTACTTGAGATGTATAAAATTATGAGGGGCCGAGATAAAGTGGATAGGTAGGACCCATTTCCCTTAGCAGAGAGGTCAATAACCAGGGGGCATAGATTTAAAGTAATTGGTAGAAGAATTAGAGGGGAGTTGAGGAGACTTTTTTCACCTGAGGGCGGTTAGGGTCTGGAACTCACTGCCTGAAAGGGAGGTTGAGGCAGAAACCCTCATCACATTTAAAAATACTTGGATATTCACTTGAAGTGCCGTAACTTGCAAGGCTACAGACCAAGAGCCGAAAGTGGGATTAGGCTGGATAGCTCTTTCTCGACTGGCGCAGACATGATGGGCCGAATGGCTTCCTTCTGTGCAGTAAATTTCTATGATTTCTATGATTCATTTCTATTCCCCATGATAATCTTGTTTCTTTCAATTGCTCAAAGATACAAGGTAACATTTTACGAGGCAAGGCTTCCATTGTGGAGCCTCGCTTGACAGGAGCACCGATTGGCCAATCAAGTACAAGGGTCAGTGTGTCCGATTCACAGCGCTCACGATATTCCGGTAATTAAAATTAATGACCGGAAGTTCAGGAGTGTCTTGAACTGGGTGTGCTGGCCTCCATGCCTGATTCGCGGATCAGTGCTACAGTTACATGCATGAGTTTAGCATACTATGGGCTGCAATTTCACACTCCTGCTGCCATGAAAGAATTTCACACAAGTGCTTACACACATGCACTTACACAAATGTGCAGAGCTCCACTGCCGATTGGTAAATTTTATGTGGCTTGTGTTAGATCTCTTAATTTCTAATGAAATACGAACTCCGGTTGTAGTTTTAATGTAACTTTATTTTGGCAGCAGCAACAAGCTTCTGGCTTTAAGCCAGGCCTTTGTCCTTCTGAGACCACATGGTCAAAATGGCTGTACTTATACCTGGTTCAATTTACAGAAAAGAACTCGCCTTCTTTGACCTTATTGGCTCATTTGATAGTCTTTTAACCTTTAATTGGCTCGTACCCAAATGTCCTAAAATGTCAAGTTGATTGATGACTTAATGCAATGTGCTCAGTCGCATGTAGACATGGGAGTCTGTGTTTTCTCAACCTGTCTAAATGCAGCCTGTTTGAATTCTCTATCACTTGAGAGCATGGGTGAGAATGCCCATTTCACAGCACTTATTTAAAAACAGCATCAGGCTGAACTTTATTCCAGGTGGTGTGAAACTCAAACTTCTGCCCCAGAAGTCTTACACTGCTATGCCGTATGCTCACATTGGGATATGACTTAACTGTTGTACTGTTACATTTAAATTGCTGCCAAGCTTTATCTGTGAGGCAAAAGTAACCTTATAACTGTTCCCTACGCCCTTCCCCTATTTACAGTCTTGGTTTCACTATTTCTTCTAATTTGAAATAGATCTCCCACATTTTGATTGTTAAAGTTGCCTAGAGGAATCTCAGTTCCCTCTTTGTCCTAAACGCCTCATTCTTTTCAACAATCTTTTAGCAGCCCAAATCCATCCAAAATTTGAATACTGCTCCCATATTTTTGCAGATAGGCGCTTCTCACATTCCTAAACAGATTGTGCTTACACTGCAGGACAGGATATAAGAATAAACTTGTTATCTGATCATTTATCTTAAACTCACTAAAAGGGTTGTGGAAATCTGGAACTCTTTCCCCCCTAAAGGTTGTAGATGCTGGGACAATTGAAATTTTCAAGACTGAGATCAATAGATTTTTGTTAGGTAAGGGTATCAGGGGATTTGGAGAAAGGACAGCTGAGTGGAGTCGAGGTACAGATCAACCATGATCTAACAGAGTGGCAGAACAGGCTCAAGAGGCTGAATGGCTTGCTCCTCCTGTTTCAATATTTCTATTTTCATCACTTCTCACCTCCAACCTCTTTACCTCTGTTGCAAATGCTTTTAACTTTCATCTTTTGTTCCTCCTAAATTGAAAATATGCCAATTTACTCTCTCTTCCCCTCCGTCTATCCTCGCTGTAATAAAACCACGATTGCCTCCACTCTAACTCAAACTTTCCCAGGACCACTAAACCGTGGAACGCATGACCTCCCTCAGTCTCTCCCTCCTGTAATCTTCAAGTTTTTAATAACCAAGCTTGACATCACCTATCGCTATTTCCTGACTTACTTTGTCTTGGACCTTTTTTCAAACTTGGTGGTGTCCTGTACTAGGTGCTTTCACCTAGCTCACTTAATTTAAAAAAAGAAAAGGCAAAATCACTTGTAATTCTCTTTTATTAAAAGAAGTGCATATTGCTGGTGTGACCCATGCAAACATAGAAACATAGAAAGTAGGTGCAGGAGTAGGCCATTCGGCCCTTTGAGCCTGCACCACCATTCAATATGATCATGGCTGATCATGCAACTTCAGTACCCCATTCCTGCTTTCTCTCCATATCCCTTGATCCCTTTAGCCGTAAGGGCCACACCTAACTCCCTTTTGAATATATCCAACGAACTGGCATCAACAACTTTCTGTGGTAGAGAATTCCACAGGTTCACAATTCTCTGAGTGAAGAAGCTTCTCCTCATCTCGGTCCGAAATGGCTAACCCCTTATCCTTAGACTGTGACCCCTGGTTCTGGACTTCCCCAACATCGGGAACATTCTTCCTGCATCTAACCTAGCCAATCCCATCAGAATTTTATATGTTTCTATGAGATCCCCTCTCATTCTTCTAAATTCCAGTGAATATAAGCCTAGTCGATCCAGTCTTTCTTCATATGCCAGTCCTGCCATCCCGGGAATCAGTCTGGTGAACCTTCGCTGCACTCCCTCAATAGCAAGAATGTCCTTCCTCAGATTAGGAGACCAAAACTGCACACAATACTTAAGGTGTGGTCTCACCAAGGCCCTGTACAACTGCAGTAAGACCTCCCTGCTCCAATACTCAAATCCCTTTGCTATGAAGGCCAGCATGCCATTTGCCTTCTTTACTGCCTGCTGTACTTGCATGCCTACCTTCAATGACTGATGTACCATGACACCCAGGTCTCGTTGCACCTCTCTTTTTTAGTAATCTGTCACCACTCAGAAAATAATCTGCCTTCCTGTTTTTGCAGCCAAAGTGGATAACCTCACACTTATCCACATTATACTGCATCTGCCATGCATTTGCCCATTCACCTAACCTGTCCAAGTCTCTCTGCAGCCTCCTAGCATTCTCCTCGCAGCTCGCCCTGCCACCCAGCTTAGTGTCATCCACAAACTTGGAGATATTACATTCAATTCCTTTGTCTAAATCATTAATATATATTGCAAATAGCTGGGGTCCCAGCACTGAACCCTGCGGTACCCCACTAGTCACTGCCTGCCATTCTGAAAAGGACCCATTTATTCCCACTCTTTGTTTCCTGTCTGCCAACCAGTTCTCTATCCACGTCAATACATTACCCCCAATACCATGTGCCTTAATTTTGCACACTAATCTCTTGTGTGGGACCTTGTCAAGAGCCTTTTGAAATTCCAAATACACCACATCCACTGGTTCTCCCTTATCCACTCTGCTAGTTACATCCTCAAAAAATTCTAGAAAATTTGTCAAACATGATTTCCCTTTCATAAATCCATACTGACTTGGACCGATCCTGTCATTGCTTTCCAAATGCGCTGCTATTACATCTTTAATAATTGATTCCAACATTTTCCCCGCTACCGATGTCAGGCTAACCAGTCTATAATTCCCTGTTTTCTCTCTCCCTCCTTTTTTAAAAAGTGGGGTTACATTAGCTACCCTCCAATCCATAGGAACTGAACCAGAGTCTCTCGAATGTTGGAAAATGACCACCAATACATCCACTATTTCTGGAGCCACTTCCTTAAGTACTCTGGGATGTAGACTATTAGGCCCTGGGGATTTATCAGCCTTCAGTCCCTTCAATTTCGCTAATACCAGTTCCTGACTAATAAGGATTTCCTTCAGTTCCCCCTTCTCGCTAGACCCTCGGTCCCCTAGTACGTTCGCGATGTTATTCATGTCTTCCTTAGTGAAGACAGAACCAAAATATTTGTTCAATTGGTCTGCCATTTCCTTGCTCCCCATTATGAATTCCCCTGATTCTGACTGCAAGGGACCTGCATTAGTTTTCACTAATCTTTTTCTCTTCACATATCTATAGAAGCTTTTGCAGTCAATTTTTATGTTCCCTGCAAGCTTACACTTATACTCTATTTTCCTTCTCCTAATTAAACCCTTAGTCCTCTTCTGCTGAATTCTAAATTCCTCCCAGTCCTCAGGTTTGCTGCTTTTTCTGGCCAATTTATATACCTCTTCCTTGGACTTAACACTTTCCCTAATTTCCCTTGTTAGCCATGGTTGAGCCACCTTCCCTTTTTTATTCTTATGCCACACCAGGATGTACAAATTGTTGTAATTCATCCATGTGATATTTAAATGTCTGCCATTGCCTATCCACCGTCAACCCTTTCAGTATCATTCTTCAGTCTATCCTAGCCAATTCACGTCTCATAATGTCGAAGTTTCCTTTCTTTAAGTTCAGGACCCTAGTCTCTGAATTAACTGTGTCACACTCCAACTTAATGAAGAATTCTACCATATTATGGTCACTCTTCCCCAAGGGGCCCCGCAAGACCAGATTGCTAATTAATCCTCTCTCGTTACACAAGATCAAGTCTCGGATGGCCTACTCTCTAGTTGGTTCCTCGCCATATTGGTCTAGAAAACCATCCCTTATACACTCCAGGAACTCCTCCTCCACCATATTGCTACCAGTTTGATTAGCTCAATCAATATGCAGATTAAAGTCACCCATGATAACTGCTGTACCCTTATTGCACACGTCCCTAATTTCCTGTTTGATGCCATCCCCAACCTCACTACTACTGTTTGGTGGTCTGTACACAACTCCCACGAATGTTTTCTGCTCTTTGGTGTTTCGCAGCTCTATCCATAGAGATTCCACATCATTCATGCAAATAACCTTCCTTACTATTGCGTTAATCTCCTCTTTAACCAGTAATGCTACCCCACCTCCTTTTCTTTCCTGTCTATCCTTCCTGAATATTGAATGACCCTGGATGTTGAGTTCCCAGACTTGGTTACCTTGGAGCCATGTCTCCGTAATCCCAATTACATCATATCCGTTAACAGCTATCTGCGCTGTCAATTCATCCGCCTTATTACTAATGCTCCTCGAATTGAGACACGGAGTCTTCAGGCTTGTTTTTTTAAAACTCTTTGTCCTTTTAGAATTAAACTGTAATGTGGCCCTTTTAGATTTTTGCCCTCGATTTCTCTGCCCTCCACTCTTGCTTTTCTCCTTCTACCTTTTGCTTCTGCCTCCTTTTTACATCCCTCTGCCTCCCTGTATAGGTTCCTATCCCCCTGCCTTGCTAGTTTAAACGCTCCCCAACAGCACTAGCAAACACTCCACCTATATGTAGCACGACAGCTGGCTGTTCACCCTCCACTTCCGAATGCGTTGCAGCCGCTCCAAGACATAGAAACATAGAAACATAGAAAATAGGTGCAGGAGTAGGCCATTCAGCCCTTCTAGCCTACACCGCCATTCAATAAGTTCATGGCTGAACATGCAACTTCAGTACCCCCTTCCTGCTTTCTCGCCGTACCCCTTGATCCCCCGAGTAGTAAGGACTTCATCTAACTCCCTTTTGAATATATTTAGTGATTTGGCCTCAACTACTTTCTGTGGTAGAGAATTCCATAGGTTCACCACTCTCTGGGTGAAGAAGTTTCTTCTCATCTCGGTCCTAAATGGCTTACCCCTTATCCTTAGACTGTGACCCCTGGTTCTGGACTTCCCCAACATTGGGAACATTCTTCCTGCATCTAACCTGTCTAAACCCGTCAGAATTTTAAACGTTTCTATGAGGTCCCCTCTCATTCTTCTGAACTCCAATGAATACAAGCCCAGTTGATCCAGTGTTTCTTGATAGGTCAGTCCCACCATCCCGGGAATCAGTCTGGTGAATCTTCGCTGCACTCCCTCAATAGCAAGAATGTCCTTCCTCAAGTTAGGAGACCAAAACTGTACACAATACTCCAGGTGTGGCCTCACCAAGGCCCTGTACAACTGTAGCAACACCTCCCTGCCCCTGTACTCAAATCCCCTCGCTATGAAGGCCAACATGCCATTTGCTTTCTTAACCGCCTGCTGTACCTGCATGCCAACCTTCAATGACTGATGTACCATGACACCCAGGTCTCGTTGCACCTCCCCTTTTCCTAATCTGTCACCATTCAGATAATAGTCTGTCTCTCTGTTTTTACCACCAAAGTGAATAACCTCACATTTATCCACATTATACTTCATCTGCCATGCATTTGCCCACTCACCTAACCTATCCAAGTCACTCTGCAGCCTCATATCATCCTCCTCGCAGCTCACACTGCCACCCAACTTAGTGTCATCCTCAAATTTGGAGATACTACATTTAATCCCCTCGTCTAAATCATTAATGTACAGTGTAAACAGCTGGGGCCCCAGCACAGAACCTTGCGGTACCCCACTAGTCACTGACTGCCATTCTGAAAAGTACCCATTTACTCCTACTCTTTGCTTCCTGTCTGACAACCAGTTCTCAATCCATGTCTGCACACTACCCCCAATCCCATGTGCTTTAACTTTGCACATTAATCTCTTGTGTGGGACCTTGTCGAAAGCCTTCTGAAAGTCCAAATATACCACATCAACTGGTTCTCCCTTGTCCACTTTACTGGAAACATCCTCAAAAAATTCCAGAAGATTTGTCAAGCATGATTTCCCTTTCACAAATCCATGCTGACTTGGACCTATCATGTCACCTCTTTCCAAATGCGCTGCTATGACATCCTTACTAATTGATTCCATCATTTTACCCATTACTGAGGTCAGGCTGACCGGTCTATAATTCCCTGTTTTCTCTCTCCCTCCTTTTTTAAAAAGTGGGGTTACATTGGCTATCCTCCACACCATAGGAACTGATCCAGAGTCAATGGAATGTTGGAAAATGACTGTCAATGCATCCGCTATTTCCAAGGCCACCTCCTTAAGTACTCTGGGATGCAGTCCATCAGGCCCTGGGGATTTATCGGCCTTCAATCCCATCAATTTCCCCAACACAATTTCCCGACTAATAAAGATTTCCCTCAGTTCCTCCTCCTTACTAGACCCTCTGACCCCTTTTATATCCGGAAGGTTGTTTGTGTCCTCCTTAGTGAATACCGAACCAAAGTACTTGTTCAATTGGTCTGCCATTTCTTTGTTCCCCGTTATGACTTCCCCTGATTCTGACTGCAGGGGACCTACGTCCTTGACCCTTGCACCAGGGAGGCAACATACCATCCTGGAGTCTCGTTTGCGGCCGCAGAAACGCCTATCTGTTCCCCTTACAATAGAATCCCCTATCACTATAGCTCTCCTACTCTTTTTCCTGCCCTCCTGTGCAGCAGAGCCACCCCTGGTGCCATGTACTTGGCTGCCCCTGCCTTCCTCTGATGAGTCATCTCCCCCAGCAATATCCAAGGTGGTGTATCTGTTTTGGAGGGAAATGCCCGCAGGGGACCCCTGCACTACCTTCCTCCACTGCTCTTCCTGATGGTCAACCATTCCCTATCTGCCTGTGTAACCTTTACCTGCAGTAACCAACTCACTAAACGTGCTACTCACGACATCCTCAGCATCGCGGATGCTCCAGAGTGAATCCATGCGCAGCTCCAGTGCCGCAATGCGGTCTGTCAGGAGGTGCAGCTGGATACACTTCCTACACATGTAGTCGCCAGGGACACTGGAAGCATCCCTGATTTCCCACATAGCACAGGAGGAGCATGACATGGGTCTGGGCTCTCCTGCCATGACTTAACTCTTAAATTACTTAATTTGGCAACAATGCCAAAGGTTTCTTACTGCTAAGAACAAGAAAAAAGATAATGAGAAAGAAAACTACTCCCACTCAACCAGCCAATCACTTACCCTCTTGGCTGTGACATCACTCTTTGATTACTTTTGACCCTGCTGCACTCGACACTGCTCCTCTGACTGCCACCGATCCCCGGACTCCCGCTGGGCCTTTATAGGCCGCTGCTGCTCCTCCTCCGGCCGCTGCTCCTCCGACTGCCGCTGATCCTCGGACTCCCGCTGGAGTTATGTTAGTTACTAATGGTAAAATGTTAATCAACTTGATATCTGTTGGATATATAAAATGTTACACGCTACTCCTCAATTCATTGTCCTCCTTAATTGATTAAAGTTTTCATTTAAAAATAATTTGCTTAACTGTATTGTGATTTAGTGTTCTCCTGTGATTTCTAGCTCCTATCATTAGTACCAAAGCTCACATTAAAATGCATTCTTCTTCTTCTGTAATTATTGTAATTGTTCGGAACAAATCATTCACATCTTTCTTCATAAATAATCTATTCGTAGAATTTAAAAAGGACTTGGTAAAGGATATTACTGCAGAAACATCAGGGGATTTTAGAAGAGCTTTACTCATCTTGCTGGAGGTATTTCATCAAATAATTATTACTATACATTCAAATTTATTTTGTGTCATTATCATACGTGTAGCTATTAAACTTCTTTTTCCTTTGAGAAAGTTCATAGGCATTTTATTGAAAATAGACAATCTGCTAGTACATCATTACATTATGGATGATTTAAGAACAAATGAGATTGGATTTATGTTGCTCTTTAGCATGTCCTCAGGATGTTCAAAGTACCTGACAAATTTGGATTACTTTTGAAGTGTTATGCTGTCTTGAGGGCATTGTGCTTTGTTATTTTAAAGGCACAGCATGCTAGCCCAGTTTTTATCGCACGACAATGTGCTGTGTGCCATGGGCTAGGAAACCTGTAGTTAAATCCCAGACTTGTTTTAGTACTTTGGATTCTCAGCTAGCTTCCTCCAGATAACTAATTCCTAAAGTAAAAACACATAAATCCTGAAAAAATATAGCCAGTCTATCAGCATCTGAAAGAGAAAAAGACAGGTTAATTCTTTGGGGTAGGACCCTGATCAAAAGTGAAAGATAACCAAACCACTTTAGTAGGACTGAGATATGGAATAAAAGAGTTAATGCCTGCATTAAAGTTGCATGAAGAGGAATTTGGAATGAGTGCATTGATTATGAGACCAGCACTATTCGGAATGTGTCAAACACAACTACAGTATACATGTTCTGTGAACTTTAATTATTGTGTTTAATACCAGGCTAGGAGGGATGAAAACTGTCAGGTCGTGGATGAAAGACTTTTTAAGAGTGATGCGCAGGTATGTTTTTTTTTTAAATTAAGAAGTCTGTTTCAGTGATATATAATTATTATTGAAAATGCTACCTGAATGCTCCCCAGGGTCACTTTAAAAATATTGTACAAGCTGTGTTGGTACATTCTCCAACACTAATGCCTAGGCAATGGAGCTTCGCAGCAATCAGTTCTGAAATGTGGTTAGAGCCATGCTCCACCTCTGCTACACAAAAATGGAACTTTCGTTGTACTTTAACTATTGCCACAATATTGCAAATAAGAGATCAGACAATGGAAAAGAGAAATGAACAGCTAAACAAAAGCAAATTTGAAAGGATAGTATACAGGTTCATTTAAACTGGGATTGGAATTGGGTAGTTTTGTGATCATGCCAAGGAATTAATTAGAGGTAGGTGCAACACTTATGAAATCCCTATTTGTAATTTATTCATAAACTGGATTCCAAACCATGGGACGGAATTTATAATGCAATTGATACCAGTTTCTAAAATGCATCAATATCTGAGACCAAGAAAATATACCCAGGATCAACTTATGGCAAGCAGACCACCTCTCACTTCTCCATGGCACTGATTCTTATAAAAAAGCAGTTACTTTGGACTCTTATCAATAGCTTTTTATAACTGTAGCTACTGTAACTGAAACCATGCATGTAACTGTTCGATTGTACTCTGTAGGCCCTTTACAAGGCAGGTGAGAAGAGACTGGGGACAGATGAAGCTAAATTTATCGAGGTCTTGTGCTTAAGGAGCCCTGCTCAGTTACAAATAAGTAAGAAGGTCATTTGAAACTGTTTTTTTTCCCCTCCAAAATTTGACCAGAAAGAATGAATGCATTTGCAAATTTTTTTTGTTAGCATTTGACGAGTACAAAGCCGTTACCAACAGAAGCATAGAAGACAGCATTAAAAGTGAAATGTCTGGAGATCTGAAGCATTTGATGTTGACAATGGGTAAGTCAAATATCATGTTGCGCAATGCTAAAGGAAGACCAACTACAAAAAGATTGTGTTTATGTATTTCTCCTCCATGTTTCCTTCTGATTTTCTTCGCTTCCTCATCCTGAAGGTGATGGTGCCTCTTTGAAGCTCCTTTGGATGCTTTCCTTTGTTAAAGCTGCTATGTTGTTGTTGTTGCTTGGTTGTAGAAGCTCACTGAAGTGTTTACTTTTCATATCTGAGCCTGGACAGTGAGCACTGGTGGGTGTTTGACCATAGGGGTCATCTCAGCTGAATTCAATCCTGTTATGTGTTTACTGAGTAGTCCCACGCGCCCTTCAAAAGGATTCCTGGATAATGATCAGAAGCTCTCAGGATCATTCTTTCCTCCCCTCTAAATCCAGGAACACTGAAGGCAACTATGTTTCACCAATAATAAAAGAGAAAGTGCTGGAAATACTCAGCAGGTCAGGCAGCATCTGTGGAGAGAGAAACAGAGTTAACGTTTCAGGTCAATGACCTTTCATCAGAACTGAAAAAAGTTAGAGATGTAACAGGTTTTAAGCAAATGCAGTGGCAGTGAAAGGGGAGGGAGGGGAGGAAAGAACAAAAGGGAAGGTCGGTGATAGGGTGGAAGGCAGGAGAGATTAAAGACAAAAGGGATGATGGTGTGAGGCAAAAGGAGATGTCAATGGGACAGGTAAAGAAACAAAAGATGGGTCTAGAAGAGATGTAAATGGGAATGGCAGAATCATCAACAGCTGCCACCTAAACAAAATCCGCAACCTCTGCCCCCATGTTTTCAGGTGGCAGCTGTTGATGATTCTGCTACTCTCATTTACACCTCTTCTCGACTCAACTTTTGTTCCTTTACTTGTCCCATTACCATCTCCACAAGCAAAAATTCTACCCAATATTTCCTTACATGGAACGTTTGACTGCTAAGACGTGGTGTGATTTTCATTGAGATGCTTGGGAATGCTGCAGAATCTGTCAGTACTGCGGAGGATTAATTACATCGAATTGCATAGAATGCACAGCACAGAAACAAGTCATTCAGCCAACTGGTCTATGCCAGTGTTTATGCTCCACACGAACTTCCTCCCACCCAACTTCATCGAACTCTATCAGCATTTGCTTGGATGAGTGCAGCAGGAGAAAGTAGCTCGCTTGATTGGCACCTCATCCACCACTAAAACATTCACATCCTTCACCACTGGCACACCGTGGCTGTAGTGTGTACCATCTACAAGATGCATGCAGCAATTCACCAAGGCTTCTTCAACAGGACCTCCTAAACCCGCAATCTCTATCACCTAGAAGGACAAGGGCAGCAGGCACATAGGAACACCATCACCTCCAAGTTCCTTTCCAAGTCACACACCATCCTGACTTGGAAATATATCACTGTTCCTTCATCGTCACTGGGTCAAAATCCTGGAACTCCCTCCCTAACAGCACGATGGGAGTACCTTCACCACAAAGAATGCAGCAGGTCAAGAAGGCGACTCACCACCATCTTCTCAAGGACAATTAGGGATGAGCAATAAATGCTGGCCTTGCCAGCGACGCCCATATCCAAGGAACAAATGAAAAAATATATCTATCCTTCTATTCCTTTCTCTCTCATGCCTTTATCTAGCTTCCTCTGAAATGCAAGTTTGCTACTCACCTCAACTACTGCTTATGGAAGCAAGTTCCATATTCTCACCACTCTCTGAGTAAAGAACTTTATCCTGAATTCCCTATTTGATTTATTAGTGACTATCTTATATTGATGGCCCATAGTTTTGGATTTCCCCACAAGTGGAAACATTGGGCTCAAATTTCCCCAGGAGTTGCCTTGCTTTTTTTGGAGTAAGTAGCTTCTTTTGGACTAACTTAAAAATTGCAAATTTCCCCATTTAACTTGCTCCAGTGTAAGCCAGTTAGTTAGGTTTTTTTTTTAGGTTCGTTTTTTTTCTCAAAAAGGGGCGTAACCAGCCACTTACACCTGTTTTGGCCATGGAAGCAAATTTGGCCAGCTGAAAGTTACTCCAAACTAACTTAGGCCAGTGTATGTGGCCACTTTTGTAGGTACAGAAAAACCTTACCTACATTTAAGAAATCAGCGCAGGTAGCCAGAGATAGGGAGGGGGTGGGAGGTGAGTTAGAGGATTCTAAAGCACTAAACACCTTCACAACATCAGCACAATATCAAAACAACTTCAGCACAACATCTTCACGACATCATCAAAAATAAATGAAAGATAAATCAGCTACTGAAAATAGAGCCGTCCTACCTTGCCGACTGCAGAACGCACCGGCTAGCCCTTCGGCCAGGGCTAGGGGCGGCAGGCACACATGACTGTAGGAGTGAGGGATTTTCATTTTTTACAGTTGTCCCTAAATATTGCGTGGTCCTAATGGAACATGATTCAATTTTAATGCAAAAAATCTTTTATTGGAAAGTTTACAATGCACTTCAACAACAACAACAACAATAGCAAAGAAAGGCTGCACCCATCTCTCACCCACATTTTGGGAAATGTGCACTTCCTCAAAGGGGCGATGATGGTGGTGGGGGCTGTGCGGAGGGGGTGCTGTGGGCTAGGCTTGGATCTCAACAGAGGCTGGTGTAGGT
Organism: Pristiophorus japonicus; assembly: GCF_044704955.1. Classification (NCBI taxonomy): domain Eukaryota; kingdom Metazoa; phylum Chordata; class Chondrichthyes; family Pristiophoridae; genus Pristiophorus; species Pristiophorus japonicus. The sequence continues at coordinate 239,396,532 of NC_091978.1, read as the reverse complement.
ATTGCAGTGGGAGTGGCATTTGATTGTTAGGCCTGTGTGCCCTTATTGCAGCAGCTAGCTCCCTCACGGCCTCTGCCATCGTTTGCACTCCCTCTGACATGCCCGCCCTCAGTTCCCATCTCAGTGCTGATATTTCTCCCGAAAGTGTCGCAACCTCATCATGCATCCCACTGACGGCGGCCACGAGTGATCTTGTAAGGGCATTGGTCACGCAATGTCAGAACCTGATTAACATCTGATGAAGGCTGCATCTCAGGAGAGACTGGCCAGCTTCCCCTCACCGTAGGCGCAGGCTGGGACCGTGGGGCCCTGGGTGTTCCAACATGCATTTCACCACCGCCACTGGGACCCGCAACCTCGGAAGGTGTGAAACCAAGGAATGTCGTGGCAGAGCTCATAGAGATGTCTGGCAAAGTGATGCCCAGTACCATGGACTGATCCATAACATGATCAGCATTCTCCCGTGAACACAGATCCATGGACCTCTCCTCCCCCCCACCCGCCTTAGTCTGGAGCGGATGCATCTAGATCTTCTTGTTGATCTTCAGGATATTCAGGATTGTCTTCTTGTTCTGCAAAATACAACAGAACAGTCAAAAGGTTAGCAGCACAGGAGGGGGCAGGATGGGTGGCATGAGTAGTCTCATGTGCAGCAGGCCAGTCAGCAGATTGATTTGAAGGGCGACGATGCATTTTCATGATTGACCCTCACCCTCGCGTGTGGGCCCAGCTTGTGCAGAGCTGATTCTTTTTCTGCAGGTGCGTCTCAGCAAGGCAGCGACCCTCTGTACCAGTGGTGGTAGTTGGTGCAGATTTGGTGACCCTCCTCCTGTTCCAGTTCTCTCCCTTTTGTTGTGGGACAATTTCTTCTGCAAAGATGAAAATATAATTTTTGCCTCATGGTGAGCTTCTGATGGCTGGGACATATACAGATGATCACAGTAACAATTGCAATTCCATTTAAAACTCAAGATAATACTTACACTCACTACTTGACCAACATCCTGCCATTTCTTTTTACACTGGCTTCCAGATCTTGCGGTATTCACCCCTGCGGAGAATTCTTCTGCAATTAGGTTCCAGCGTCTCCTCATTTCTTTGGGTGGAACTTTTGTGGGACCACTCTGACTGATATCTAGCTCCTGCCATCTGTCCTCAATGACAGTGACTGGTCTCTCCACCTCCTCACGCAAGAAGTTCTTCATCCTTGTTGCACGCTCTTGGGTCATTGGTGTATTGGATTTACACTCAGGTTATCTTGAAAATACACAGTTTTCACCTTTCATGCATCTATGCAGCACTCCTTTCCACTCTCTCAGGCAGCCAAAAATCACAATTAACATCTTACCTTCTAATATGGCCCACTGCCAATGCTGCTGAGGCACTGAGGACGCTCTCCCTTTAAATGGCCGATTGCCAACATTCCTGCCCCATTGCGCATGCGCGCACGCACAAATGGTCATACGTGCCCCTGCCGGCACTCGAGGACATGCCGAGCCCAAGCCCCGCCCCCCCGCCGGCTGAGCTGCACAAGCATGGCCCAAGCTCCGCCCCCCCCCCCCCCCCCGCAGGTTTCTCCACGCCATACCACGGGCCCACAGTGATCTAGGAACGGCCAAATTATTCCGGTAAGTTTTTGGTGCATTTTCTCCCCCATGAAGTGGGTGCACCACATCTAACTATGCCGCTTTAAGCGGCTGGGGAAATTTGGGGCCAAATTCTCTATGTTGACCCTATCAAACCCTATCATAATTTTAAAGATGTCTATTAGGTCACCCCTCAGCCTTCTCTTTTCTGGAGGAAAGAGTCCCAGTCTATTCAATCTTTCCTGATGTGTATAACCTCTTTTATTTTGTTAATTCGTTTATTTTTTTATTTTCCTTTAATAGCCTCTTCCTCTCCCATCGGAGTGGCATAGCATCACTGTGATTTCCTGTACTGCTCTTGGAGTGGTCATCTCTCATGCATTCTTACAAGCATAGGATAATAATCCCATTCCCAGGATCTGGGATAGAGTTTGCATCTTTGATTATGGATGCGTGGTAGTCCTGCTCCACCGTTCTTCCACCAGCGGAGATGGGGCCCAGAGATTTCAGGGTAATAGATTTATTCTCTTGTAGCCCAGAAGCACTAGTAACAGAAAGTTTGGATCCCTGTAAGAAGAATGTGGGTGTATATTCTTATACTTCCCACCATATGAATTCACTGCTTTATTGGATCTTGGCAGGGCTGTTGGATGGAGCAGGGTGTGGAGAGAGTAAGAGATCACTAAAATATCAGGGCTGTTCTGTTAAATAATTATTTTTGCTTATTTTGTTTTAGTTAATTGTTCAAAGTCGACACCTGCCTACTTTGCTGAAAAAATCCACACAAGTGTAAAGGTAAGTTGGAATTGCAAAATGGGTTGAATAAACTTTTTGTTCTGTTATTTTACTCATCACTACTATACTGTTTGTTTATTTATTTTTTTATGTACCCAATATTCATTATAACTAAACCAAAGATAAATGGTAAAATCCATAAACTATGAGCTGAATTTTATTTGAGCCATTTAATATCTGCCTCACACTAATTCATTTGAGAGGGCACTAAACAAAACATTTTTCACACTTGCAAACAAAGTCGCCTAACAAAGCATTTCGGGAGAGGGCGATTAAATTTATTTGTATCAATCACTAATGTGAACAAGTAAGTAACAGTATTTTGATTTTTATTCTAACTTTCAGTAGTAAATAAAGGGGAGTGGCACTACTACACCCTTGCAGAGGAGTACAAGACAATTAGCAATGATACCCATCCCCCAAAGGAAGAGCTCAAGGGAAAGCACCACTGCTAGACCCCTCAGAGGTGGATGTGGCTGTTTTTACAGCCCCAGAGTAATTGAAGGCAGGCCACATTGTTTCAGTGAATGAGGTGAACACTGCAGTTGCACTCTCTCAGAGATGGAGGTGAGAAGCAGTGCTACAGCCCCTCAGAGGATGAAATGAGTGCCATATGTTCAGCCTCCCAGAGGGTAAGGTGCTACATCCTCTTACTTGGAGTAGGGTGGAGATAATAGGGTGGAGATGAATGCTGTGCTGCACCCCACATAAGAACATAAGAATTAGGAGCAGGAGTAGACCATACGGCCGCTCGAGCATGCTCCGCCATTCAATAAGATCATGGCTGATCATCGACCTCAACTCCACTTTCCCGTCTGATCGCCATATGCTTTGATTTCCCTAGAGTCCAAAAATCTATCTATCTCAGCCCTGAATATATTCAGATACTCAGCATCCATGCCCTCTGGGGCAATTAATTCCAAAGATTCACAACCCTCTGAGTGAAGAAATTCCTCCTCATCTCTGTCTTAAGTGGTCTACCCCTTATCCTGAGACTGTGCCCCTAGTTCTAGACACTCCAGCCAGGGAAAACAACCTCTTCGCATCTACCCTGTCAATCACCTTCAGAATGCTGTATGTTTCAATGGGGTCACCTCTCATTCTTCTAAACTCCAAAGGAGCAGGACGAGGCCATACGGCCCCTCGAGCCTGCACCGCCATGTAATTCGATCATGGCTGATCCGATCATGGACTCAGCTCCACTTCCCTGCCCGCTCCCCATCACCGCTTATTCCTTATTGGTTAAGAAACTGTCTATCTCTGTCTTAAATTTATTCAATGACCCAGTTTCCACAGCTCTCTGAGGCAGTGAATTCCACAGATTTACAACCCTCTGAGAGAAGAAAATCCTCCTCATCTCAGGTTTAAATGGGCGGACCCTTATTCTAAGATTATGCCCCCTAGTTCTAGTCTCTCCTATCAGTGGAAACATCCTCTCTGAATCCACTCTGTCAAGCCCCCTCATAATCTTATATGTTTCGATAAGATCACCTTTCATTCTTCTGAATTCCAATGAGTAGAGGCCCAACTTACTTAACTTTTCCTCATAAGTCAACCCCCTCATCTCCGGAATCAACCGAGTGAACCTTCTCTGAACTGCCTCTAAAGCAAGTAAATATGGAAACCAAAACTGTACACAGTATTCCAGGTGTGGCCTCACCAATACCCTGTATAACTGTAGCAAGACTTCCCTGATTTTATACTCCATCCCCTTTGCAATAAAGGCCAAGATTCCATTGGCCTTCCTGATCACTTGCTATACCTGCATACTAACCTTTTGTGTTTCTTGCACCAGGACCCCTAGGTCCCGCTGTACTGCAGCACTTTGCAACTTTTCTCCATTTAAATAATAACTTGCTCTTTGATTTTTTTTTCTGCCAAAGTGCATAACCTCACACTTTCCAACATTATACTCCATCTGCCAAATTTTTGCCTACTGACTTAGCCCATCTATGTCCTTTTGCAAGTTTTTGTGTCCTCCTCATACATTGCTTTTCCTCCCATCTTTGTATCATCAGCAAACTTGGCTACGTTACACATGGTCCCTTTATCCAAGTCGTTAATATAGATTGTAAATAGTTGGGGTCCCAGTATTGATCCCTGCGGCACCCCACTAGTTACTGATTGCCAACCCAAAAATGGACCATTTATCCCGACTCTCTATTTTCTGTTAGTTAGCCAATCTTCTACCCATGCTGATATATTACCCCCAACCCCGTGAACTTTTATCTTGTGCAGTAACCTTTTATGTGGCATCTTGTCAAATGCCTTTTGGTAGTCCAAATACACCACATCCACTGGTTCCCTTTTATCCACCCTGTCCGTTACACCCTCAAAGAATTCCAGCAAATTTGTCAAACATGACTTCCTCTTTATAAATCCATGCCTGACTGAATTATGCTTTTCCAAATGTCCTGCTACTGCTTCTTTAATAATGGACGCCAACATTTTCCCAACCACAGATGTTAGGCTAACTGGTCCATAGTTTCCTGCTTTTTGTCTGCTTCCTTTTTTAAATAGGGGCGTTACATTTGCAGTTTTCCAATCTGCTGGGACCTCCCCAGGATCCAAGGAATTTTGGTAAATTACAACCAATGCATGCATTATCCCTGCCGTTACTTCTCTTAAAACCCTAGGATGCAAGCCTTCAGGTCCAGGGGATTTATCTGCCTTTAGTCCCATTATCTTACTGATCCTTACATCTTTCCTGTAATGTGGTGACCAGAACTGCATGCAGTACTCCAGCTGCGGCTTAACCAGTGTTTTATACAGTTCAAGCATAACCTTCTTGCTCTTGTATTCCATGCCTCGACTAATAAATGCAAGTATTCCATTTGCCTTCTTAACCACCTTATCTACCTGGCCTGATATCTTCAGGGATCTGTGCACCTGCACTCCAAGGTCCCTTTGTTCCTCTACACTTTTCAATTAAATACACATTTAATGTGTGTTCCCTTGCCTTGTTAGACCTCCCCAAATGCATTACCTCACACTTACCCGATCGAATTCCATTTCCCACTGTTTTGCCCACCTGACCATTACATTGATATCTTCCTGCAGTCCACAGCTTTCTTCTTCATTATCAACCACACAGCCTTTTTTAGTGTCATCTGCAAAGTTCTTAATCATACCCCCACCATTTAAGTCCAATTCATTGATATATACCATAAAAAGCAAGGGACCCAGCACATAAACACCCATCAACCATTACCCTTTGTTTCCTGCCTCTGAGCCAATTTTGGATCCAACTTGCCACTTTGCCCTGGATCCCATGGGCTATTACTTTCATGACCAGTCTGCCATGTGGGACCTTATCAAAAGCTTTACTAAAATCCATATACACTACATTATACGTACTGCCCTCATCAACCCTCCTGGTTGGATCAATTGAAAAAACCATGCGCGCTTCCCAGCCAATTAAATAGAGCAGGTCTGATGACATCACTGATGACTCGCTTTCAGCTCAGATATTTAAAAAGAGCCTTGCACAAATCACAGCTGAAGGTTGTTGGAGGAGGCATACAGGTGGTTGGGAGAGATGGCTATTGTTATATATCAAAGACTTTTGTATGGGTGCAAGGAAGGATGAAGTCACAGTGCCAGAAGGCTGTGCCCAGATTATCGAATGCATCCTTGGAAGTCCTGATCCAGGGAGTCAGAGCACGGAAGGAGGTCCTATTCGCTGGTAGCAGCAGAAAGAGAGCAGCCAGAGAAACCAAGAGGGCATGGCTGGAGATCACACGTGAGCAGCAGGGGTGTAGTCAGCTGCTTCTGGATTCAATACCGCAAGAGATTTCATGATCTCATGAGGTCAGGAAAGGTGAGTACAATGCAACACTTAACTTCATTCTGAGGTGAGCGTCATCCCAACCCCATCACTCTGCTGTCCCAAGTCTATTCCTGCACGTCACTCCTCACATCAAACTACCTTGCAGGTGCACCCATCTCTCACTGTCTATGCACCTACTCACATCCCCATCTGACTAACCACCACTGGCACTCAACCTCAGCCTAATACAATCCTAGAACATAATGCCACAGAAGGAGGCCATTTGGCAATGTTAAGCCACTCCCTCATAGTCACCCTCTACAGATGTAACCCATCCATTCCTTACACTCATTCCATCACACTCATTCAAAGTTCTTTTCTTTCCCTCCTTGCAGAAGAGAGTGCAGAACAGGAGAGAAAGAGAGAGAATCGGAGGCTTCCTCCAATATATACAAATTTGATGCCAACAGAGGAGGAGGCTCTCGAAATAAGTGGAGTGGCAGAGCTGCTGGCAGTGGGAGACGGGGAGACGGGGCCTCCTGGTGACAGAATTAAATATCCCACATGGCATACAACGGTCACTCATGGTGACTGATGTCAACATCCAGTGAAATATCGTCATGTGCATAATGTTACCATTGCACATTCTTATCATAAGATGGCTAATTCATGCCTTTACTCTCCCACAGGTCCATCAAGTGCCCACCCCCCCCCCCCCCCCCCCACCCCAACTGTCCAGCCGGAGGAGGAAGATGACTCCTCAGAGAAAGCTCCATTCTCTGAGGATGCACCGCCACCAGACCCATGTGCACCCAGAACCAGCGCAGATACGCATGTCGGTGGGTCCTGCGAGACATAGAGTAGTGTTGTCACCTGGTGTCTCACACATCACAATGAGCATGAGCGGATGGTGGAAACAGGGACAGCAGTGGAGAGTCCTCGCCGGGAGGCACAGGAGCTGAACCTCAAGGGCCGTTAACAAAGAGGATGATCTTGGAGGAGCAGCAACAAATGTGCGAGGCTCTGGCAGATTTTCCAGTCGTGATTTTTGTGATTGTAGAGAGGATTGAGGAGTCCATCGCCAACATCAGCAGCACCATGTCGCAGGCGATAGCGGCAATGTGCTCTTCCATGGAAAGGATGGCCACGTGCATGGAGCAGCTAATGTGCCAATCAAATGAGAATATACTTGCTGTGAACAATAGTTGCAGACACTTATTGACCTCATCTCTAGAAGGGATAGCAAGGTAGACTTGGGTGTTCATCATCCCACTGATGTGCAGCAAGGTGCTCTCCTGCTCTTTGCTAGCAAGGAAGTGCGGGTGGCCCATGAGAGGGATGATGGTAAGAGGGGACATAGAAGTGGGGGCTCTGCTCAAAGCGCTACCCCCCTCAGTCAGAACCCTACATGCTGCCTTGGATCGCAATGGCCGCGTCTGCCCCTGCATAGTCGCAGTCTTTGGCAGGGCCATCACAGGCTCCAAAACCCAGAGATCGCTGCCAAAAGTGTTGAAGCAGTCGCAGGAGGGAAGTGAGCAGCCTGCCTCTACCTCTGCTGAAGCCACACGGTTTGCATTTCATAGAATCACTCGGAAAAGAAAAATGACACCATTCTAGATGCACATGGGTATTTGCCAAAATGTTAGTGTTAAGTTTCAGTTCTATTTATGATGCACATAAATGTATTTATTTGCACCACTTTCCCATCTTATCCATTTTTGCCTGCTACCTGGGAAGTGGCCTTGTCACTTGGAATGAATGGTGAGACATTACTTAACCTCGAGAAATGGGTGCGTGTTTGAAAGGAATGGTTTGATCATTTCAGAACTGCTTTGTGGTGTTGGTGGTGGATGGAGGGAGGGAGTTAGTCCAGCATCTGGGAGCCAACTGGGTGTACTGCTGCAGCTTAACTAAATTGAGCCATTATGAGGCCATTCAGGGTATCCTGTGCAGCAATGTGCACTGCTGCTGGTGCCATCCCCACCTCAAGTTCCTCCACCTCCTCCTCTGCAGAGGCTGTGCACTCTGTGCCTTGCTCCTTCTGCAGCTCCCAGTCCTCGTTGCTGCGCTATGTTGTGCAGCGCGCAGCAAACGACAATGATTCTGGAGACCTTGGCTGGCGCATACTGAAGGGCTCCTTCAGATCTGTCAAAGCATCTGAAGCGCATCTTCAGCATGTTGATTGCTTGCTCAGTGATGCATCTGGTCGACATATGGTTTTCATTGTAGCTCTCCTCAGCTTCATTGCTTGGCCTCCTCAAGGCTGTGATCAACCACATCTTCAGTAGATAGCCCTGGTTTGAAAGCAGCCAGCCGATAAGTCTGTTTGGAGGTGGGAAGAGCTGAGGGAGGATGGACTGGTGCAGGACAAAAGAGTCGGCTCCCTGGTAATCTAGCACAGGCATCATGATGATCTTTTTATGGTTGCAGATGAGCTGCACATTGAGGGAGTGGAAGCCTTTCTGGTTCACAAATACTTCTGGGTGATCTGGGGGTGCCTTGATGGGCACATGTGTGCAATCGATGATGCCCTGCACCTGTGGGAAGCCAGCCAGAGCTGTAAACCTTCTGAAAATTCTACTTCTCTCTGTACCATGATAGGGTCTCACTGAATGAAATGAGTTTGGGCAGAGTTAATCAAGTTTCCGGTGTGCATTGATCTACAACACAAACTGCCCCTAGTTTGGCATTAATTGGCTCTAAATTGGCAACATTACTCAGAGGCCACAGGATAGCTGGAGTGGGAAATGCAAATGTCATATCTGTGCATTTGGGGTACTCCTCTGAGGTTAGAGCGTGGGTTCTGGAGAGTCCTCCATTTCTCCCTCTCCACCTTTCTCTGAGTACTGTGGTGTTGAGGCTGAGATCTCCTCTGTTCTCATACCTGTTCCAAGCACTTGTCTAGCTGCATCTGACCCTTTCCTTCTTCTCCTCAAGTTGTTGCTTGCCCATTTCCCTCTCCATCGGAGGGTGGGGGGGGGGGCGGTGTGCGGGCAAGGGGGAGAAAAGAATAAAAATCAATGTTCATTCTCTGTCCCAAATTCTTCTGTTTTTTTGTAGTAATCTTTCCCTTGTGCAAATTGCATGACTTGTTGTTCTGGCTAACCCTCGCAATACAATTCCTGAATAGGGCTTCTAAGATTCTTGGGTTTAGTCCTTGTTCACACTCTTATCTCAGTGCCTTTTGTTTTAGCTTAAATTATTTTTCAATATTACTGTTGATTGGCTTAATCTTGCTTCACACATTTGACTGTTAAGCACGTGAGTTTAAGTTTGTTAATATTGCATTACTTCTATTTTGCTATATCTATGCTGGGAAATGACTGTAGATGATATCTTTAGAATGTTAACATGTAGACATGAAGTTCTTCTCTCCACATTTGAACAGAGGCATCAATCATTTATTTTAAATGGGTTAATTCCTCCATTTAGTTGAGAAGAGAGGAATTTGACACTAATCCATTAAGTTTCCATTCAGGAACATGCCAATTTTCAGTATATAAGGGATCATTTGAAAATAGTGCGGTGCGTGTGCCCAAATGTATCACACTCGCTGCCAATGGGCACCTTACCAAGAGCACAAAATTGGCAAGTTACTTCTATAGTGTCATATTAACCTGCTTTTTAAAATTTATTTATATTTCTGCTTTGTTTTTTATGCTCATGTGTTGTAACTATTGCTATCTAATTCAAAAATTCCAAAGATAAAGGGGACAGAATTAGTCTTAGACAGTAGCACAGAACATACAAAAGCAAATCAGCAGCTGGTTTTATGCCCCACTCGATTTTCTTCGCTATTGATTTCAACAGAGAATGGGAATGAATATCGAGCAGAGTGTAAACGGGTGTCCAATTCGCTCTGGCCTGTTTTGCGCCACTGCCCAAGACTAATTTCACCTCCAAAAGTTTGAAAAGAGCAGAGCCAATGATCCAAGCAGGCATTCACTAATAATGGAGATTAAAGATGCTTTAGTCTTAAAGTTTAAAAAATTGTCTTCACACTGTTTGGGAAGTGGTACGACATGACTTCCTCCATAAATTGTCTAGTTAGTGCAAATCCAGTTACAGTTATGCTGTTTGTCTCGTGTCACTACAACATGGTAACTGCCTTGCAGTGATACTGTACACGAGGGCAGATATTGTCCCTCAACAGGAGATCCAGTCCATTTTGAGGGAGGGCCTTATTCTTATACCGCCAACGAGCTGTAGGCAGAAAACAAGCGCGCAAGGACAGTCTGCCCACTCCAGACCTGCGCAGAAATCAAGCGGCCTGGTGGCTGACTCAGGCCAAAAAAAGACAGATCCGGGAGGATTCATTCTTAGGAAGGGATGGGCTCAGTGTGGCAGCGGCCCAGATTTTTTTTGTGGAGCCTGGAGGAGCACTCCTGCTCCTCCTGGCCCCAGAAAAATAAATGAAAACTTTCCCACTGGGCTCCTCTTTAGCTGGATCGCCAACTAATACTGGGCAGAGTGCACCATCCACCCACTACTGACCTAAACTGGCAGCAGTCCTGTGTACATCATAGAACTCCAATTTGAATATTAAAATGGCTAACTCAGGCAAGTGCTCCAGCCATCCAGCGATGGGACCTGGGGGAGAAATCTGTATTGTCACTGGGACTACGGCGGTAAGTCAATTGCCACCATTTTCTAGCCCAATGTCCTCATTTATATCATGCCAGGTGCCTCAAAATCTCCCCCATAGAGATTAACTGCAATATTAAAGACTACAACGATAAATATTCAACTAAAAATACCCATAATTTAATATGGTAAATCTACAATTTTCAAACCCCAGCATTCAGACCAAATCAGTGGTGATCAACATGATGTGCTCACATTCAGAACCAGTGCATGCAGATATCCCATATATTTAACCAATTATCTTTCACAATGTAATGCAATCAGTAGCACTGATATAATAGAGCTTGGTGTTCTTTTACAGGGTCTTGGCACTGATGAGAATACTCTCTCAAGAATCTTGGTCACCAGGTCAGAAATTGACCTCCTGGACATTCAAGACGAGTATCTGAAACTGTATGGCAAATCCTTGTACTCTACTATCAAGGTAGGTCTGCAATTTTCATTGGTAAATGCAGCCTTTTCTGAACTGTTTTCCTCCTCATTCTCTGTCATTGAAGCCTCTTGGTTCATATCCATGTCCTTCAGCTGATACATGGGGCTTTAGAATTCTCTAAGATCAGCAATAACTGAAGCGGATAAAACTTCAGAATTAATTATTGCTCTTAATAATTCTGGGACTTGGATATAAATATGCTACAATATTGGTCCTTCCTGGTTAAACTGCAAATAAGCATTGGGTCTTTCATAGCTCACAATGAATGCTTAGGTAGCCAACAGTAAACTGCTGAAAGTGCATGACTTCAGAGTCAAATTCTGTTTATTATTTTATTAAGATGTGCACTTCCTAACACAATTTGATTCAGGTCAGAGTTTGATAATGGATTCTAGTAGGGCATAAAATCTGATTTCTTTTTACATGATGTGGTTGATAGATTTTAAAATAAGACATTAATATTGGGGCTAATTATGTAATCTGTCATAATGCCAGCAGGATTTAATACATTTTGCATACAGCATGCAAGCAGGGTGGAGAGATGACCTTGCAAGGTTGTTCATTGTATTAAGGACACACTCTTGTCGTAAATTGGTTGAGTAGGGGATACATTGGATGTGTGGACATAATATTTGGTAAGTCAGCAGTTTTCAAAGTACTGCTGTTCACAATTAATGCAGAGCTGTACATTGCCAATTTGAAACATATACTAATAGCAGTTCAGGATGGCAGCAAGAAGGGACAGGACCAGAACTGATCCTTTTGAGAAGGTAGCTCTGGAGATGCAAATCAAGGAATTGCTCCAAAGAAGGATTGTCATTTTGGAGCCAAGAGCATCCATCATTCAAGAGTACAGTTCAAAATGCCTCGACATTTCTTTCTCTCACTGTGAAGTTACTTAGCTGGAACACCAGTTTAGATAGTACAAGACATGTATTATAAGGGAAAGTACTGAGGTAACACACAATGGAGTAAATTTTCCTCTTCATTGATGAAACTTGGATAGATTTTATAACTGGGATGCAATTCGCTCCCATTGATTACCACCCATTGAGTGAAGATGAAAATCTACCTGAAATGAGCACACGAGCACCTCATAATATTGGGGGAAATAAAATAGCTGCTGATGTAGGACAATTGTGGGGGATACAGTATTGATCTACTTTACTGATAACATGTGGACAGGACTGTCTGTGCAATGAGAAGAACAGCTACTTAAGTGAAGGTCTCCTATTAGAGCCTGCATACAGACACTTCGGGGGAATTTTAACCTAAAAGAAAAACGGGTGGGTTGGGGGTGTGTGGATAGTTAAAGTGTTAAAAATCTGAATCCCAATGTGAACCCGCCTCCAACCTGCCCACTTCCGGTTTTAATGGAGGCAGGGGGTGGGACGGGCAGCCAATCCGTTGCCAAGAGGCAGGTCATCTATTTAAATATTATAATAAGGCTTGAAGCTGCTGCTTTAACCTCCATTTTGAATTTAACTTTAGCCAGTCGGGTTTTGCAGGCCTCGTGAAACCCACTAGCTAAAGCAAGGGAAGAACTGCTGGATCCAGAAGGTAAGTGCCTTTACACTTGTCTTCTGGATCCAGGGCCACTACCTGTTAGATCTCTTAATTTTCAATGAAATGCGAACTTCGGTGATATTTTAACATAATTTTATTCTGGCAGCTGCAACAAGCTCTGGCCTTATGCCAGGTCCTTTGTCCTTCTGAGAACACATGGCAAAACATGGCTGTTCTTATCCTGGATCAATTTACAGAATTCGCCTCCTTTGACCTTATTGGCTCAATTGATATATTCTTAACCCCTAATTGGCTTGTTGCCAAAGGTCCTGAAATGTCAAGTTGATTGATGTTGCACAGAGACATGAGGTCTGTGTTTTCTCAACTTTGCAGTCTGTCTGCAGCCTGTTTGAATTCTCTATCAATATTCTCTATCAATTCCCCCTTTGATTCTTTCACAAACTGAATCATAAAACATCAGGCATCACTGGCTAAACGTTCTACAAAATAATTTCATACATGTTAATAGAGTTTCCTTCTAAAATTTGTTGATGTGTTTTGCCACATGTCCGGACTAGTAGCTTCCACACAAATTTACGCCAACCCGAATTCCATCGTGGCCACAATGGAAGTCTGGTTTTAGTAGGTTAATTAACCTCATTCCAATTTAATCCAAATCAATATCTTAATTCAACCAGTAAACAACCTTCCCTTAAGCGTAACATACCCCTGTGCCACTGTGTCTCACCTGCGGGACAGCAGCTACAGCCACCTGGTTGCAACAACATTTAATCAACATAAACAAACAATATAAAAGTAAAATAATTACAACGAATAGAATTAAACCTTCCACCAATGAAGTTCCTATTGAACCTAGCCATTCAGTGGCTCCGCTCCACAAAGTGAATGATGGGGGTTGCTTAAATTTTTCTACCTCCTTTTGGATATGCTCTGCTAAGTGGGTAATTTCTACGGAGCTATCTGGGATATATGTGCAACATTCAGTTCCGAGTAGGGCGCAAGTACCTCCCTTTTCAGCCAGGATGTCGTCAAGGGCCAGTCTATTCTGTAGGGCTACTGTGCGGATTGCTACCATTTCTGCATTGATTTTAACTAGGGCCTCTGAAGTATTATTGGCTACCCGTTCCATAACGGATGCCATGTTAATGGATTCCCTTGCCAGTCTGGCGGTTCCATACCTGGGGATCAGAATGGCAAAGAACCTCTCTATTTCAGTGATAGCTCTCTTCGGACGGTTTAGATGTTCCAGCAGTGACTTTATATGATACATATATGGCACAATGTAGGTTAAATAGCAGGATCCCGTCCAATTCCAGGGCAGCCAAGGGTAGGCCTTGTGGCCACACACCCAATAGGTGCCATTTTAGGCAATGAATGTTAGCTGTTTCTTTGTCAGCAACACTCCAGGGCCTGTCCAGGCTTTTCCATCTGTTTTATTCAGAATCCCTGTTACGTTAAGAATTCCCACATCGGCCCAGTTTGGACAGTTCCGTGGCTTGATTACATTATAATTCTGGGAGCAGTTACTATACCCCATATTTTGGCCTCCTTTGATGTTTCTAATCAGACAGACCGATTCCCCCGGTCTTCCTATCCCCGTTGTATTAGTGATAACAAAAAATGGGGGCCGTTTGGAATTATTGTAGCACGGTTGGTACCCCACTTCAAAGGTAGTCAGATTGTAACCTGCTGACTTCCATTTAAGTGCCCAGTCTTCCGTATCCTGAAACGCATTGCCTGTTTTATTTTGATTAATTATCCACTCAGCAATTTCTGAGATATTCAAGGGAACTGGCCTCAAGGGAATCCCTCCCTTTGAGTGAATAGGAATATGCACACATACCCAACAACTAGAAATGTTACTTTGTTTGGCATAAATCTATGACATATGTAAAACGATATTTACATGTAATTCCCTTGGTACTCTACTATTTCCCTTTGGTGCAGAGGGTCAGCTAGTAAGAAGTAGGCAAATGCCTAGAATACCTACAGTCAGTAATACAGTAAATGTATACATTTTGGCAAAAAGTAATTGTCCTTATCAGATTTCAGCTTCAGTTACGGGTGCTCGTTTAACGTGTGAAGCGTGGATCCAGGCTTTCTTTCCTTGGACTTTAACAGGGTGGTCAAATAACACTTGATAAGGTCCCTCCCACTTGGCACCCAAAGGTTCTTTATGCAACTTTTTCACTTAGACCCAGACTCCCGGGATGATGTCGTGTCCTCCTTCGGGTGGATTACCCCAAGCTGCTGATACCTGTCGGGAAACAGAACTAATAGCATTAGTTAGGTCCTGACAGTATGATAACAAAGTGTCACTCATTAAGTGAACATCAGCTTTCCGTAAATCGATAGTTCCTGGCAGCGACATGGGTCTTCCTGTTATAATTTCAAATGGGCTTAGACCTGTAGTTCTGTTCGGGGTTGCCCTAATGCTACATAGCACTATTGATAGTGCCTGGAGCCATGGTGTTCCTTCTTGGTGATATTTGGCAAGCTGTTGTTTCAGAGTTCGATTCATTCGCTCTACTTGTCCTGATGATTGTGGGTGATAAGGACAGTGTAAATCCCACGTAATGTTCAGTAACCTACAGACTTCTTGGCAGACAGCACCTGTGAAGTGTGTTCCCTGATCTGAGTCAATGCTACTCGGGACTCCCCATCGGGGAATGTAATCCTTACACAAGACCTTTGTAGTGTGATTGGCTGTGGCTCTTTTAGTTGGGACAGCTTCTACCCATCTAGAGAATCTGTCGACCATGACAAGAATGTTAGTGTATCCTTGGCATGAAGGAAGAGATATATAATCAACCTGCAGATGCTGGAATGGTCCGACAGGGGCAGGGGGCCTCAGTTGGGGCATTACTGTGATGGGTCCAGAATTATTTTTCTGGCAGGCCACACAGCGGTCTGCTACCAGCTGAGCATGTTTTTTAAATCCCCGACCCCACCAGCTTTTCTGGAACCGTCATCTGTTGTGAGGCCAAGTGTCCCCACGAGTGGATCTGTTGGGCTAAAAAAGGCATAAGTGCTTGTGGCACGACTGGCTTGTCGGTAACTCTTTGTCTCCAGATACCATCTTCACATAGCTTCACTCCTGCCTCAATCCATGTCCATTTTTCCTCTTGGGAGCACTCGCCTTGCATTGTTTGAAGGTCTCGTGTCAGAGTCCTGAGTGCTTTCAATCTGCACATCTGTGTTGGTTCTTCTGGGGGAACGCCCTGTGAGGTGGCATCTTTAGCTGCCTGGTCGGCTAGGGCATTTCCCTGTGCTTCTGTGGTATTTTCCTTGGTATGGGCCTTACACTTCAGGATGGACACTTCCTGAGGTAATTGTATGGCCTCTAGTAAGTCTCGGACTTCTTTTCCATTTCGGATAGGTGTACCAGCAGCAGTGAGGAATCCTCTTTTCCGCCAGAACAGACCAAAGTCGTGAGCGACTCCAAAAGCATAACGCAAATCTGTGTAGACATTAGCTGTCTGTCCTTCTGCTATTTTACATGCTTTTGACAGGGCCCATAACCCGGCCTGTTGTGCTGACGTTCCTGAGGGTAAACATCCTTTTGCCACTACCTCATATAAGGTTGTAACTGCCCATCCTGCTTTTCTGGTAACATTGTCCACAAAGGAGGAACCATCTGTAAACAGGACGAGGTCTGGATTGTGCAGAGGCTCCTCTGCTGCTAAGGCTGCTTCTTCTGTTTCTTTTAAAATCTCCATGCAGTCATGCTCTTCACATTCTCCCCCCTCTTGCTCCCTCGATTCTGACATCGGGAGCATAGTTGCGGGATTAACCGGGCTGGCCCGGACGATATGGAGATTAGGAGCTTCCAAAACTGCTGTCCAGCAGATCCATCTAGCTGCTGTCACGTGAGACATTCTATTCATAGACAGCAAAGCATGTACGGTATGGGGTCACTTGACAATCAGCTTTTGGTCGAGGACTAGACCCGCAGTGATCATTGCCGCTCGACCTGTAGCTTCCATGGCCTTTAGGCAACTTCCCCATCCAGTTTTGCCGAATAATAGCCAATAGGTCTTTGCCAATCCCCATGTTCTTGTGTCAGTATAGCTGTCATGTATCCTTCTTTCTCATGGACAAACAGGGTAAATGGCTTACCACTGTCGGGGATTCCCAGAGCCGGTGCCGAACACAAAGCCTTTTTCAAACTCAGGAAGGCCTCTTGCTGTTCCTTAGTGAGAGTGATGGCTTCTTTAGAGGCACATTTCCCCTTTAAGATACCATTCAATGGCTGAGAAAGCTGTGTGAAGGAGTCAATCCAATTTCTGTTAAAGTTACACAATCCCAAAAAAGACCTTAGTTCCTGAATAGTGGTGGGTTTTTTAGCAGCCCGAATGGCTGCAGTTCTATCCTGGGTAAGTTCTCTCTTTCCCTGTGAAATCTTTTGTCCCAGGTATACAACCTCTTCTTGGGATATTTGTGCTTTGACGATGCTGGCTTTATGTCCTTTCAGCCAAAGGTAGTCCAGCAAAGCTCGTAAATCTTGTTCATGCTGTTCTTCTGTGTTTGAAGCTAGCAGGATATTGTCTACATGTTGGATGACTGTGGATGACAGGGGAGGTAATTCTCGCAAATGGCTGTTGTGGAAACCCTGCGGTAACCAGGTCCAAGTATACTGTTGTCCTTGGACCGTGAAAGCAAACCACTGTCGAACTTCCGGTGCCAGAGGCACCGACCAAAATCTGTTGGCCATATCTATAACCGAGTAATATTTATGTTCCGGTTTGAGGGCATTAAAAATGGTGGAGGGATCTGCGACCAAAGGGACTTTTTGATCAATACACTGGTTAGCTTTCCTATAATCGACGGTCAAATGCCAAGTTTCATTAGATTTCTGTACCGGTCACACGGGGCTATTGGAGGAGCTATGCATGTTAATAAGCACCCCTTGTTTCTCCAATTGCTGAATAACCGGTAAGATTCCCGCGATGGCAGTTGGACTGATGGGACACTGTTTAGTGCATGGAGGCTTGGTCCCGGTAAATGACGCAGGCTCCATCTGGAGTAGGCCACAATCTTTCTTATCTTTAGCCCATATCAGGTGTTCCTTCAATTCTTCTTTCTTCAAAGTTCTAATTGACCATGTCACCCGACCATCCTCAAAATGCAACAATGAATCTACTTGGATTGGAACGTCCATTCCCAAAAGGGGTTGATCTACTGGGCCTATCCGGCGTGGTTAGTTCATGTGGACCCAGCCCTATAAGTACTGGTGTTGTCCTTTTAATTTCCATTTTATGGCCTCCAACTCCATAAGCTGTACCTGCACTCCCATCCAACGGCAAAAAGTCTCTATATTGTAGGGATAAGCATGTTAATTCCGCCCCTGTGTCTAAAAGACAGTCCACATCTTGATCGTCCACCCTCACAGTTATATATAGCCCATCTCCCCTCTGTTGTATTAGTGCGAGGAGGGGGGCCAGGGTGGGCTCTAATCGTTTTTTGCTATCCTAAGTAACTCCTTCTGTTGTTGTATTGTCAGTCGCTTAAATGCTTCTATGAGGTCGTTATCTTGTGACAAGCTGAATTATATCCCTGGCTGCGTCCTCTTCCCCAGCCACGACCTTTCTGTTTTGCTCTGCACGTCTTGGCCCAGTGACCTTCTTTCCCACAATAATGACATTTTCCTAATGACTGTTTATCGGAATCCTGGGATTTCCATCCCATAGCTTGCACAGCTCGGACTTTAGCTCCCATATCCCTGTCTAATTGGTTACATCGCTCCACCAACGCTGCAAAGGTAGTTACTCTACCTTCCCAGTCTGGTAACACTATCTTAAGCATTTTGGACAGTTCTGGCTTTAGACCTGCCACGAAAGCTGCTTTCAGGGGTCCAAACACTTGTTCATCCATTTCCTCATCCATATTATTCATACCCGAATGTTCTAGCCACATGCATCTAAACCACTCGTCATACTCCAGGACCTCCTCTGTTCCTTTCTGTTGGCAGGCTGCAATTTTTCCCCAGTCTGTCTTAGCTGGACTGAAGGCTTGCAGCCAGTGTTTAATTGCCTCCCATCCTGCTTTTAATTCTTGCTCATCCTGCCCCAAAGTTTCTTCTACCTTGTCGTGCAATTTTCTTCCTTGTGTTTTTGGCACCATTATGGTCAAAGTTTGCACTCCGTCTCAGGGATGAAGTTGATTTATATTTCTTCAGCGGTCCAATTGGTCCCACGTTTTCACTCCCCCTTTCTTTGGATTGGGCAACTCCTTGGACCATTTATCAATTTTCTCTGGGTCTGCCGGATCATGAACTAAGTATTCTTCGTACACCCTTTTCCTCGTTTTTTTGGTTCCATCCTCATCCGCAGTCTCTTCTGATTTGACTACAACTCGTCTTTTTTTAAACGGGGCAAAGCGCACCCCTAATTCTTCATCCTCTGACCCTGTATCATCGGAGGACTCAGAATCCGTATCTATTCCTCGGTCGTGTCTTCGGGTTTGCACTTTTAATTTATCCAAACATGGGTACCCTGGGAATTGACCGATACATTTTCCTTTTCCTATTACTGTCTCTTGACCTAATGATTTTTTCCATTCTTTAATTTCACCTTTAAGATCTTTAACTTCCACTTCCGACTTTTCAAGTTCAAGCTTTTTCTGTCTCAGCTGTTCACAAACCGCTTGCAATTGGTCCTTTGTACTGGTCAGGTCCCTATCATATTGGGAACGTGTTATAATTTCATTCTGCTGTTGGATCTATCCCATAACAGCTAGGGACCATCTGGTTTGTTCTTTATTTTTCATACGGGTCGTTTTTCCCCAGACCCTTTTGATCATGTCCAAGGACCATTGTCCTTTGGAGGTACCGTATTTTCGTTCGATCTTAATACAGGTTTTAGATATGTCGAATTGTTGCTCTATGTATTCTTTCAACTGTTCGAGGATTTCATTTATCGAAACCTCAGGTGTTGCCCGCCCACCTTTAACAGTTGTAGACAATTCTTTGCTCTTATCTTCTGCTGCCATAATACTGATTTCTTTACTGGGGTCTCGAGTCGTAGGCTTTCCAGCTGAATCAGTGGGTCAGTGATGAATTAACTAACAAACCGCCGAAGTTTAGACGTCAACGGGATCTCGAGCCGATCACCAACCGGAGGGTTCGCAAACCGGAGGCTTTCGGAATCGCATAGAAGGGGAGGTAAATTTAGACCATTGACCGAGGACTTTTATAAAGAGGAGTCCTTACCTCAGTATGTAGGTCTGATGTCCAAAATTCAGTTTCTTCCCTCAGCGATCCTGTTCATTACGCCAAAATTGTTAGATCTCTTAATTTTCAATTAAATGCGTACTCCGGTGATATTTTAACATAATTTTATTCTGGCAGCTGCAACAAGCTCTGGCCTTATGCCAGATCCTTTGTTCTTCTGAGAACACATGGCAAAACATGACTGTTCTTATCCTGGATCAATTTACAGAACTCGCCTCCTTTGACCTTATTGGCTCAATTGATATATTCTTAACCCCTAATTGGCTCGCTGTCAAAGGTCCTGAAATGTCAAGTTGATTGATGACTTAATGCAATGTGCTCAGTCGCACGTTGACATTAGTTGTGTGTTTTCTCAACTTTGCAGCCTGTCTGCAGCCTGTTTGAATTCTCTATCAATATTCTCTATCACTACCTAACCCCGCGATTGGAGACCCCACTGAAATCGGAAGCCTCCGATTTCCCTCCCCCCAGACCTCCCCACCCTCCAGACCTCCGATCTCACCACGAGGCCTCACTGCCACCTCCCCCTATCACCACCACCCCCCCTCCCCCCCCACCCCCCGCTCCCCCAGCTCCTGAGTCCGGAGCCACCAGTCTCTCAATCTGGCTGGCAGCAGGTGGGAAACAGAGGATTCCCATTCAAATCAGGCCCTGACTTTGGGAAACCCATTCTTCCGGGTTTACGACCACCTCGGAACTCCCCGCACCCGCCCACCTCAAATCCATCTACCCATTAAAATTCATCCCTTCCTGTCTGCAACTGAGGTTCAATCGGCATGTCATCTGCTGGGACTTGGCCTCCTCCTGCTCCACAATAATGCATATTTGTAATGCATGATATCTGCAAAAGTCCTCTGTTCTTAGTACGGTAGATGGGGCCCGCCGACACTCGGCCCGCTGGGACCCGCCGAAACTAAGCCCACTGGGGCCTGCCGACATTCGGCCCACTGGGGCCCGCCAACACTTGGCCGCTGGGGCCCGCTGACACTTCGAGGCCCACCGACACTTTGAACCCGCTCGGGGCACCGACCTCCTCTCCGACCTCGGGCTGACCCCCCTTTATCCGGCAAAATCCCTTAGTCGGCACAGGCCAGGTACCGAGGGTGCCAGATAAGGGAGGTTCAACCTGTATCTGATTGGTTGTGCAGTCACATGTGACTGCACTTTCTGCGTGGGAACCAGGAGGACAGGAGCGCGCTTCGCAGCGCGGGAAGAGAAGGCCTCCCCACCAGAATACCACGCTCCTCCGGGACCACCAGGTAAGTTTGTAAAAATTCTCCAGTCAGAGGCATTCACCCGAATGAAGCCTCCAACCGAAATTTCAGGGCCACTATTTCAAATCTCACCTTTTTACTGGAAGTCACTGCACTTAAAAATAGCACCAATGAGTGATTCCACAGGAAACCCCATGGAGCCGAAATTTCCCCTCTCACAAAGGCCCGTTGGCGCCATCAGGATGCGCTAAAGGGGTGCTAAAGGGATTTTGCCCAGGCATGGAGGCTAGAGTGCACCCCCCCGGAATTGCCCCTGGGCTCCACCGCCAAAAAGTGGTTCGCGCCGCGGCCCGCAATTAGCGCACCGACGCGGTGCACACCCAGCAATGACATCATCGTTAACCCCTTAACGCCCCACGCCGACCACTTTACACCCCTCGGGGGAAATTGCCCCACGGGATGCGGGGTCGGTGTGGGGCGATGCCAATGACAGCTTCTCGGTGTTTCAGAATGATTCTCAACAATGACTTCATAATTGTTAAATCCTCAATCATATTGGCCTACACTTTTTGAAGTACGCTCCAGTAGTGAGGAACCTAGCCTGCTGCTGGAGTATACTCAGAAAATATGTCATTGAGTTTCACACAGTCAGTACCAGCAATGACTGCACATAGATGGGCCAAAAAACAACTAAAATTCACAGTATAGGATTATTCAGTGATCCTGTTCTCCCAGTGAGGAGCTTCACTCGACAGATCAGAGAACTAGGTTGCAGTGTTTTGTAGCCCTATCTTCGATCTCCATGCGTTGAGCTGGGAGTGCAGGATATCTGAATTTATCCTTGTGTCTTCAAAGTGAAATTTCTCGTATTTGTCATGTAAATTAGGTCTGACATCTGTATTGTGGCCATTGAGCCTTCAGCCCATTCCTTTCCTCCATCGGTTAGGTTTCTGTGTTGTGACCATTGAGCCTTCAGCCCTTTCCCATTGGTTAGGTTCCTGTGTTGTGACCATTGAGCCTTCAGCCCTTTCCCATTGGTTAGGTTCCTGTGTTGTGACCATTGAGCCTTCAGCCCATTCCTTTTCCCATTGGTTAGGTTCCTGTGTTATGACCATTGAGCCTTCAGCCAATTCCTTTTCCCATTGGTTAGGTTCCTGTGTTGTGACCATTGAGCCTTCAGCCCTTTCCCATTGGTTAGGTTCCTGTGTTGTGACCATTGAGCCTTCAGCCCGTTCCCCATTGGTTAGGTTCCCGTGTTGTGACCATTGAGCCTTCAGCCCATTCCTTTTCCCATTGGTTAGGTTCCTGTGTTGTGACCATTGAGCCTTCAGCCCTTTCCCATTGGTTAGGTTCCTGTGTTGTGACCATTGAGCCTTCAGCCCATTCCTTTTCCCATTGATTAGGTTCCTGTGTTATGACCATTGAGCCTTCAGCCAATTCCTTTCCCCATTGGTTAGGTTTCTGTGTTGTGACCATTGAGCCTTCAGCCAATTCCTTTTCCCATTGGTTAGGTTCCTGTGTTGTGACCATTGAGCCTTCAGCCCATTCCTTTTCCCATTGGTTAGGTTCCTGTGTTATGACCATTGAGCCTTCAGCCCATTCCTTTTCCTATTGGTTAGGTCCCTGTGTTGTGACCATTGAGCCTTCAGCCCGTTCCCCATTGGTTAGGTTCCTGTGTTGTGACCATTGAGCCTTCAGCTCGTTCCCTATTAGTTAGGTTCCTGTGTTGTGACCATTGAGCCTTCAGCCCTTTCCCATTGGTTAGGTTCCTGTGTTGTGACCATTGAGCCTTCAGCCTGTTCCCCATTGGTTAGGTTCCTGTGTTGTGACCATTGAGCCTTCAGCTCGTTCCCTATTGGTTCCTGAACTTTTCTAATTGATCAATAAGGAAAAGGTGAAAATAGGCAATAATGTTATGCAAAAACTTTCTTTCTAGTTTCAAGTTTCTCCCCGCTCACATTACAGAAAAAAATTCTACCTAATTTCATGCCGCATAAAAACTTTCCTTGAGATACAGCCACTATTACACTTCCCATCATAGCTCAGATTGAGAGGAAAGCTTTTAATAATAGTGTAATTTTAAATGTTGTGAGTTTTGATGAGTAGATTGTCATTTACTCTAAGAAAAAGGACTTGGATTTATATAGCGCCTTTCACAACCACCGGACATCTCAAAGTGCTTTACAGCCAATGATGTACTTTTTGAGTGTAGTCACTGTAGTAATGTGGGAAATGCGGCAGCCAATTTGCACAGCAAGTTCCCATGCACAGCAATATGATAATGACCAGATAATCTGTTTTTTGTTATGTTGATTGAAGGATAAATATTGGCCAGGACACTGGGGATAACTCCCCTGCTCTTCTTCAAAATAGTGCCATGGGATCTTTTACGTCCACTTGAGAGAGCAGATGGAGCCTCAGTTTAACGTCTCATCTGAAAGACAGCACATCTGACAATGCAGCGCTCCTTCAGCACTGCACTGAAGTGTCAGTTTAGATTTTTTAGTCCCTGGAGTGGGACTTGAACCCACAACCTTCTGATTTAGAGGCGAGAGTGTTACCCACTGAGTCACAGCTGACACTGTCAATAAGGAATACAATTACAGTGAAATTATTTGCACAAACCTGCAACTCCATTTACAGCCATTGATGTAGAGATGCCTTGACTTGCACAAACCATAAACTGCATTTAAAGTGCATTGCGCCCCACTTTGCATCACTGCTGTGGGAGCGAAAGTCTGTATTACCTGAATACCTCGCTAGTCTTTCTGAGCAGTCTGTGAGATGAGCGCACAATGATTTAAAAGTTAAAACAGCTTTTTGCTGAGCATAGGTTGCAAATTGGATATGGGGATTTTGCAGTAAGGATATCTTCACAGGAAAGAAAAATAGTCGAATGTGTAAGAGCCAGTCAGCCATATCTGTAATGGTCTGGAATGTGTCAGCTTGATCACTTGTGTTTATGGTAGTCAAATGAATGGGAAGTTTACAATGGCAATCAAGTCACTTGTGTTTATGGAAGTGCATGTTTGTTGGGTTTATGTTGTTATTATGTTGTCATTTGTATGTATCTTTGTACTATGATTAATTGATAGTATGCATGGAATGTAGTGATCAAAGGTGAAAATTGGTATAAGAAATGCAAGGAAACACTGTTTAGTAGCTCACACTGTAATCGTGAGAGTATGGTGTCTGAACAGCAGCTCATTCTCATAGTGGAATGGTGTGGTCTGAAAAAACTTGTGCATTCCTAATGGTTGTGGATAGTATGACGTTTCAATAATGTCCTGATCCTGCATTGCTACAACTGATTCTGTGTGTAATCTGGCGTTTAAAGGAACAAAATGAAAAAGAACAAGAAAGCAGTCCAACAACTCTCACACCAGACAAAACTGGGATGCTGGGCTCACTTCCTGAGTCCAGCTGGTCCTTCTCTCCTTCCACCATACACCCCAAATGTTCAACTCCATTTCCGTTCTCACCTCACAACCTGTTGGGCTCTGCATCTGCCCACTCTAGCCTTGAACTTGCTCTCTCTCAACGTCTAGAGATAATTCACTGAACAAAGAAAGATGGGACTGTGACTTAGAAGGAAGGAAACCAATTCTTACAAAAGAAAAGCAACAGGAAGGGAGGGTTTTCTTGTGCAGGGTTTTAGTTTTGCATTTATATAGCGCCTTTCATGACCTCAGGACATCCCAAAGTACTTTACAGCCAATTAAATGCTTTTTGAAGTGCAGTCACTGTTGTGATGTATTTGTCTATTAAATACGTTTTGTCGAGCACATTTTGAGTGTTTCAGCATTGTGACTTTAAATTTATATTTAAATGATATTTTACTGTCTATTTATTTCTGGTTTTAGGATGAAACTTCTGGAGATTACAGGACTACTTTGCTTAAAATCTGTGGAACAGGAAATTAAACAGCCGTTAAACAGATGAACAAATCAATGGTGCTATTTGGATTTTAATGTAGAGAATAGTTGAGCTTGTGTTTGTGAACTGTTTAATTAGCGTGAAAGAAATAGTAATTTAATTGTCGAGTAATAATCCACTATATTGCATCTTAATTGCTCAGTTTTAAAAGTGTGCTAACAGACAGATTGGTTCCTGTCTCCCCAGAGGGTGTTAAACTGGATCAAAGAGAGTAAAAAGGAGTTTGATGTTGTTTCCAGCTCCTATTCTGTAAAACCATTAAACAAGTTAATGGTTCCGGATTTACTCGAATCTCTGACTCTGCTGTTGTTGATGGGAGTTTTACTGGAAGCAGTTCCAGTTTTAGGATTGATCTAAATAGGGTAATGTAGAGATTGTTGTCTGGAAGTAGATACAAACCATAGGTAGTGTTGTGTATGCCAGTTTTCTTTTTAGATTAACAAACATTTATTCAATTACATTATCTGTCATTGAATTGTTTGATTTGATTTTCTTCTCTATAATCTTGCCATTTTCACTATTTGCTATGATTATCTGATTGGTCAAATAATAATTTTCTCTTTCATTTTTCATTTTATCCCTATAACCGTCAAGGCTAATCATTTTCATTGTAGAATCCAATATCTTTATCCAATATCTTCAGCCTCATACTATGAGTCCCCTAATGATCATTCTAAGATAATGGAGTCAGTACGGGGCTCTGTACTGATGACAACACTGATATATGGAGGCCTGTAAACCTGTAAAAAAAATGCACTCGACAGTGTGAGAACTCTGTTAATTGTTACTCAATTAACTACAAGTTAAAGAGCAATTTGTCCTAATTTTGAACAGATTCACTACTCCAAATTGTCGCTAACAAAATGTAATAGTTTTCTACCTACACTGTTCATCTAAACATTCAAGTCATATAAAACATTATACTCTAGTTTTAAAAAAATACATATATTCCAGGAGTTTTTTCTCTGGAGCACCTATAAAGCCTCATATGTAGCTTATGATGGGCTCAATTGTGTTGTGTACACAACGTGAACATGCTGTTGAAGTTGCTTTTTGTGACATTTTTGATGGTTTAACTGATCTGAGCCACATACTTTAAAGGTTTTTGTCATTGATTTTTTTAAATGGAAATAAGAACAGGTGCATACAGTCTTCTTCTAGAGTAGAAGAAATATATCCATTTCGGTGAGTCTCCAGACCATCCAGGAGTCTTGGAAAGCAATAAATTATATGTGATAGTATTGCTGATAAAAGTTTGCATGACCTATCATATTTTACCATGTCAAAAATGATTAAGAAGATATTCTAGCCTTTTGAAATTACAAATTAAAGCCATATTAATTAGTTTGTAGGAGCATTTTATTAGTAACCAGTTTACTTATTCAGAATCAAAACTATTAACATTTAAATGATTTACTGCTCTTGCAGACATTGTTACTTAAACATTGCCTGGTTTAGTTCTGTTCAACTGTATTTCTTTCAATCTGCTTTTAACTTAATAAAGAAATATATAAAAAATACATTTCAAATCAAAGCTCTATGAATTATTTCCTTATTGTTTCTATCTTTAATAGTAAAGGTATTTTGCTAAAAACATTGACAAACTAGGTACATGTCGAGCAGAAATCTACTGCAGGTATTATTATTTATCCTAATACCCAAATGCAAATGCTTAAACCATTAAAGATAGTTAAATTGAGACCAAAGGAATATTTGGGGGGTGATTTTAACCCTACTTGCTCAGCAGAAACCTGGCGGGTGGGCAGTTAAATCGCCCTGGCTCTTAACGGTCTGAAAGCTGCCATGATCGCAGTATCTGCAATTATAACCTGCTCTCCTGAGCAGGCAGCAAGGACACATGCCCTTCTTTACATATGCATGTTTCAGCCCGATTACATTATTGAGACCCGACTGTAACATTAACTCCGGCCTGAGTGGGGAATCCACCTGGAGTTAAAATCAAGGCCTTTGTACGGAAAACCAGAACATAGAATAATGCTGAAGTCTGAACTCGCAATATGCAATTAGAAATTAGAAATGTGAAAAAGTTACAGTGCTGCTAATGGGAAAATTTTTCACTGTACATCTGGTGGCAATATTAGGCAATCCCATCAGATAGGACATAAATCAGGTGTAAAAGATGACAATGACAATGCACGCTAACTTCAATTTCAGAAGAGGAGCTTTAATATATCATGATGATATTTCCATTCTCCACATTCAGGCCAGAATCTTACCAGCCCTGCGAGTGCGGTTTTGAAGGCGGGCCCGCTGTCAAAATGGCTGTGATTGACAGCGGGCGGAAGTCTGCTCTGAACCCACCTCCTTGCAAGTTTCCAAAGTGCTGGGTCTGGCTGCGGTTCACAGACCCGACACCAAGCAGCGGGACAGCCAATTAACATAATTAAGAGGTAATTTAAAGGTATTTAAAAAGAATTTTACAAGGTATTACCATTTCTCCAAATTTTTTACGAAGTTCACACCCCTCGGGGAACACATCAGATAAGTTTGTTGGGTTCTCAATAACTCTCCATTGCTTTGACTAGTTGACAGCTGCAGAAGTGGTATAAAAGCTACCATTTCAAAGCTGTCCACTTTACAATCTCAGAAGCTGAAGCCTTCAGGATTTAGTAGACAGTTTTGAGCTGTATACAGGTTGGAAGTGCTTGCAGTAAACTCTCTATCCACTGTCACCTCTTTGGAGCAACCTCTCTCACCATTGACAGAACGCTTCTGTCATCGCAACTTCAGCTGCCATCTATGCCATCAGCATCAGTGTCCTTGAAAAAAATCTCACCTTTGTCCTCAGGATCCCACCACAATCAGTCCCAACACCAATATCACCAGGCACACCAGCAGCACCAACAACAACACCAACCTTCTCCGCAATCACCTGATGCTTCACAGGACACAGGGTGTCAGCACTTGACCACATTGCTACCCGGGAGGCCAGATTTACTTCACTTAATGCTGTACACCCTGGCTGCCACATGATGCGCCAGGTTGGCACCACCCAACACCAGCATCATAAAGCATTCCTGCAATGCCCAAGCCATTCCTTTCACACTCATCACAATTGTGGGGGATACCGTTATGTCTCACCATTCACTACAACTCACTAAGCCACTTCCAAATCTGTCCAATAACACATTGTTCAAAATAAAGATTTCAATGTTTGACAACAATTAGCAGAAACTCTATATGAACATTGGCTAAAAGATCCAAGTACCTACCCTTGTGTGTTGTTAGTTCATATGATTGGACAAGGATGAGGGTGAGTGTGAGGTGTGGCTAGTGAGATGGGGATGTGCTAATGTAGATAGAGAGATAGGGATGTGTGGAGCTGCAAGGTAAGTTGGTGTAAGTAAGGAAGTGTAGGAGTAGGGTAGGGAAGGTAGAGTGAAGGGCATGTGATGAGTGGCACAGCAGGATGAGTGTGGTTTTGCAGTAACATTTCGTGATCTACTGAGATCATTGAAAGGTTTGCGCAACTGCAGCCAGTTCCTCTTGATGACATCCCTGCATGTGTCCTCCTGTGCAATGAGCAACCAGGCTGCATTTGTGTCCTGGGGAGGTCTCTTCCGCCCATTGGAAGGGAAGAGAACCTTCCTGCGTGTTGTGACTCCGTCCTTAAGCATCTGGAGAGAGTCATCGGAGAGCCTGGGTGCAACCGTGCACCTTTGTGCAGTGCTTGTACGTGTTTGCAGCACCTCAATGCTGCAGAACACTGACAGAACAACTTTCAAAATCAATGTCCCTTTAAGAAAATCTGCTGATTACGCATCATCAAATGACATCATCAGGCCCGCTTCTTTTTATTGGCCGGAAACCTCGCAGGGTGGGCTTAACAAGCCCAATCTAGGGAAGATTCTTTTCAGAGTGTGGGATGGAGCCAGGAGCGGGGTCGCATCCCGGCCGCACTGAAGCTTACACGGTTGGCGAAATCATGTTTCATTGTCCATGTGGATGCTAAGCGGGAGAAAGATCTCAGGAATGCAAAATTTGATAGCAGTTGACTAGATTTTCGGCTTTGATATTTTTGGGGCAATAATGGCGGTGGGGCGGGTAAGTTAGCGCCCGGGAACAGTTTGCACCTCAGTAAGTAAGTTTGGCAGCTGGGCCCTGAGTCAGGGGGCGCATCGCTAAGGGAGGTGTACACCTCTCTTAAAGCGTTAGGATAGGAAACTCCCAAGCTAAAGAGCCGGGCCGGAAGCACTCTGAGGCACGCCAGGGGAGGAAAAAAAATGTTTTTCAAATATCACAAAAACATTCCCAAAACGTTGCCCATGCCACCACAACACATATCGCAAAAAAATTAAAAGAAAAATCAATCACACTTACCACAGGAGTCCATTACTTACCTCTTTGCTGTCGGGAACGTTGGACCGCCTGATTTCCCCGACAGTCAGTGCGAGACGTGATTTGCGGCATACGGGTTCAAATTCGCTCCGGTGTTGCAACCAGGGCGTTGCACACAAGGCGGTTCAGTGCCACAGCAAAACCAGACCCGAGGATCGCTGCCGGGCGCTGGAGGCTGACCATCTGGCAAAATACCTTGCCACCGCTCCGGGGCGAAAAACGGAATGCAGAAGACCCAAAAATCCAGCCCTTAAGCTTTGCTTTCTATGTGGTTGATAGTGAGGAAAAAAGCTGTAGACTGCAGGTAGATAGCAATGGACTGGTCAGAAAAGTGGCAATTGGAATTCAATCTGGAGTGTGAGGTAATGTATTTGGGGAGATCTAACAAGGCAAGGGAATACACAATAAATATTGAGTGCATGTCCACAGATCCCTGCAGGTAGCAGGACAGGTCGATAAGGTGGTTAAAAAGGCATACTTTCCTTTACTAGCCAGAGAATATGAAAGCAGGGAGGTTATGCTTGAACTGTATAAAACACTAGTTAGGCCACAGCTAGAGTACTGCATACAGTTCAGGTCACCATATTACAGGAAAGATGTGATTGTACTAGAGAGGGTATAGAGAAGATTTACGAGGATGTTGCCAGGACTGGAGAATTTTAGCTATGAGGAAAGATTGGATAGGCTGGGGTTGTTTCCTTTGGAACAGAAGAGGTTGAGGGGAGACTTAATTGAGGTGTATAAAATTATGAGGGGTCTAGATAGAGTGGTAGGAAGGACCTAATTCCCTTAGCAGAAAGGTTAATAACCAGGGGGCATAGATTTAAAGTAATTAATAGAAGGATTAGTGGGGAGTTGAGGAGAACTTTATTCACCCAGAGGGTAGCGGGGTTCTCAAGCTCACTGCCTGAAATGGTGGTAGAGGCAGCAACCCCCATCGTATTTAAAAATTACTGTAACCTACAGTACTGAAGTGCTGTAACCTACAGGGCTACGAACCAAGAGCTGGAAAGTGGGATTAGGCTGGATAGCTCTTTTGCAGCTGGCACAGACACAATGGATCGAATAGCCTCCTTCTGTGCTGTAAATTTCTATGATTCTATGATTCATATCCACTGGGAACTGGATTAAGTTTTCACAAACTTAGTACACGCAGCCCCTTTATGCTCTATTGAACAGAATAAACTATTATCTCTCCGTCTTGGAAAGTATTGACCTCAGGTTCGAGAGCTGAAAGCACAGAGCAAGTGTTTTAATATACTCTGTATTATGCAAAAGTCTCCAAATATATAACAGTTCTTCAAATGGACTTTCACTGTCATTGCACGAATGAAAGTAGCTGTTTGAAATAGGTACCCAAGAAAATAACTTGATGCTTTATTGATTTAACCCATTTTAATAGAAACTAATGAGTGTGATGAGAAGGAACGACTTAGCAATGTAGATTGGCAAACCCAAACCTGTGCTGAAGCAAAGTTCATGTAAATACTCTTTACAAAGAGAATCCTTGGACAACAATCAAAAATTGAACCATGACTGGTTTCCCTTCTCATTTTAGGGAGACTGAAGCCACATTATAGCATCTCTACTATCTGTCTGAAATCAGCTAACACAGCTGATCAAAGCTGGGATCCTCCTAGTCTGTATTGCTCAGTCCCACGGCAGATGTTATACTTAACTAAGATACCAGGGGAGCATGGAGATAGCTATCATGCTGGTAGTTTGAAATACATGGGGTATTCCACTATTCCACTTCCAGTAGGAAACCTCGCTAGATAGGAGCACGGGTTGCAGAATTAGTCCGATGGTGTTATAGTTCTGTCTCCCACCCATACTCTCATCAAATGAATGGGACAATAAAAACGAAGTCAAGAATGTCATGGAATAATCACCACTCACCAATGTGATATTTTCTGTACAACATCACTAACAAACATACTCTACAAATTGGCTCCAATACAGAAAGCCTGTCATCATGTGATTTTGCCACTTGACCCTTTTATTATTTACATCAGTAGTTGCAGTACCACAGTAGTCCACTAGGGGGAAGCTCTATTACACTTCTCCCTCCTTAATGAAGAATTAATCATAACAAAATAATCATCATGTATAACTTGCATGGTTATACACCAGAAACGATATGGACTTATTTTTCTATATTTACAAATCAAACTTAACCACTGGGTTTTCTGTTTTGAAGAGGATACCTTTGCTCTGAACAATATTTTCCAAACTTGGTATTGAACTTAGACTCATTCTAGGCTAAGCCTGAGGAGAGTTTTTCTTCAAGGGCAGCCCTTGATCTACATTTGGACTCTCTACAACTTCAGACTATTTGTCTGCCTGACTCGGACTCTGACGTAAATTCAGACTTTCTCTTGGCCTTGTTTCTAGTACATCTGATGTAGGATTTTCTACTGGTACTCTACGTGTAACAGGACTATCGGACTCATCAGAAATAATCAAATTATTCCAACTTTCAACTCCTTCGACATCTGTAAGTAAATTATGATCAATGTGAACAAACCTAACCTTTCCATGATCAAACATCTTGACCAAATATGTGCGAGGGCCACATATCTTCACTAATCTACTGGTAACCACTTTAACCATTTATGATGAGCGTTCTCCACGCTAAATTTCTGATTTAATTTCACACTTCTCTCTTACTCTACGTCTATCGTGACTCTCTTTCTGTCTCAATTGTTTCTCTTCTACTGACTGGGCCAAGTTTGGCTTTAACAATGAGAACCTGGTTCGTGGCTATCGCTTGAGAAATAACTCTGCTGGTGTTCTACCAATAGTTGTATGAGGAGTATCACAAGAGGTAATTAGAAAATTTGCTAATTTGTGGTCCAACGACAACTGCCATTTCCTTGGATTTCGATCCAACATTTGCTTGGTGAGGGCATGTTTTCCAATTTGTACTGTGCACTCTGCTGCAACATTTCAAACAGGGTGATATGGTGGAACATTGGTATGTTTCAAACTATGTCTGCTCATGAACTGCGCAAATTCTTCTGGACAAAATTGCAGCCCATTATCAGATACAATTTCTTCTGGGAGGCCGTATGAAGAAAATAATCTTCGCAAATTGTCTATTGTTTCACTTGTTATTTTCCGCATCAGAAACAGCTTTACCCACTTCGAATGGCTGTCAATCACAATAAACAATTGTTTTGTTTCTAGCTCAGCAAAATCTACATTGTAACCTTTGCCACACCCTGGGAGGCCGTTTCCATTGCTGTAATGGTACTGATGGTGGTTTCTTGCTTACCAATTGACATGTTATACACTGACTAACAATGTACTCTATATCTTTATCTAAACGTGGCCACCATAAGTAATTGCGTGCAAAACTCTTGGTCAAGCACATTCCCAGGTGCTGGTCATGAAGATCTCCGAACAACTTGGACCTGTACTTATTTGGGATAACTACTCTTGCACCCCACATGATATGTAGAAACATAGAAACATAGAAAATAGGTGCAGGAGTAGGCCATTCGGCCATTCGTGCCTGAACCACCATTCAATAAGATCATGGCTGATCATTCACCTCAGTACCCCTTTCCTGCTTTCTCTCCATACGCCTTGATCCCTTTAGCCATAAGGGCCATATCAAACTCCCTCTTGAATATATCTAACGAACTGGCATCAACAACTCTCTGCAGTAGATAATTCCACAGGTTCACAACTCTCTGAGTGAAGAAGTTTTTCCTCATCTCAGTCCTAAATGGCTTACCCCTTATCCTTAGATTGTCACCCCTGGTTCTGGACTTCCCCAACATCGGGAACATTCTTCCTGCAGCTAACCTGTCCAGTCCGGTCAGAATTTTATATGTTTCTATGAGATCCCTTCTCATTCTTCTAAACTCCAGTGAATACAGGCCCAGTCGATCCAGTCTCTCCTCATATGTCAGTCCTGCCATCCCGGGAATCAGTCTGATGAACCTTCGCTGCACTCCCTCAATAGCAAGAACGTCCTTCCTCAGATTAGGAGACCAAAACTGAACACAATATTCCAGGTGAGGCCTCACTAAGGCCCTGCACAACTGCAGTAAGACCTCCCTGCTCCTATTCGCAAATCCCCTAGCTATGAAGGCCAACATGCCATTTGCCTTCTTCACCGCCTGCTGTACCTGCATGCCAACTTTCAATGACTGATGTACCATGACACCCAAGTCTCGTTGCACCGCCCCTTTTCCTAATCTGCCGCCATTTAGATAATATTCTGCCTTCACGTTTTTGCCACCAAAATGGATAACCTCACATTTATCCACATTATACTGCATCTGCCATGCATTTTCCCACTCACCTGACCTGTCCAAGTCACCCTGCAGCCTCTTAGCATCCTTCTCACAGCTCACACCGCCACCCAGCTTAGTGTCATCTGCAAATTTGGAGATATTGCACTCAAATCCTTCATCTAAATCATTGATGTATATTGTAAATATCTGGGGTCCCAGCACTGAGCCCTGCAGCACCCCACTAGTCACTGCCTGCCATTCTGAAGAGGACCCGTTTATCCGACTCTCTGCTTCCTGTCTGCCAACCAGTTCTCTCTCCACGTCAATACATTACCCCCAATACCATGTGCTTTACTTTTGCACAACAATCTCTTGTGTGGGACCTTGTTGAAAGCTTTTTGAAAGTCAAAATACATCACATCCACTGGTTCTCCCTTGTCCACTCTATTAGTTACATCCTCAAAAAATTCTAGATTTGTCAAGCATGATTTCTCTTTCATAAATCCACGCTGACTTGGACCGATCCTGTCACTGATTTCCAAATGCGCTGCTATTTCATCTTTAATAATTGAATCCAACATTTTCCCCACTATCGATGTCAGGCTAACCGGCCGATAATTCCCCATTTTCTCTCTCCCTCTTTTTTTTAAAAATGGTGTTACATTGGCTACCCTCCAGTCCATAGGAACTGATCCAGAGTCGATAGACTGCTGGAAAATGATCACCAATGCATCCACTATTTCTCGGGCCACTTCCTTAAGTATTCTGGGATGCAGACGATCAGGCCCTGGGGACTTATCAGCCTTCAATCCCATCAATTTCCCTAACACAATTTCCCGTCTAATAAGAATTTCCTTCAGTTCCTCCTTCTCGCTAGATCCTCTGTCCCCTAGTATTTCCATAAGGTTATTTGTGTCTTCCTTCGTGAAGACAGAACCAAAGTATTTGTTCACTTGGTCTGCCATTTCTCTGTTCACCATTATAAATTCACTTGAATCTGACTGCAACGGACCTACATTTGTCTTCACTAATCTCTTTCTCTTTACATATCTCGAGAAGCTTTTGCAGTCAGTTTTTATGTTCCCAGCAAGCTTCCTTTCATACTCTATTTCCCTCCTATTGATTAAACACTTTGTCCTCCTCTGCTGGATTCTAAATTTCTCCCAGTCCTCAGGTTTGCTGCTTTTTCTGGTCAATTTATATGCTTCTTCCTTGGATTTAACACTATCCCAAATTTCCCTTGTTAGCCATGGTTGAGCCACCTTCCCCGTTTTATTTTTACTCCAGACAGAGATGTACAATTGTTCCAGTTCATCCATGTGATCTTTAAATGTTTGTCATTGCCTATCTACTGTCAACCCTTTAAGCATCATTCGCCAGTCTATTCTAGCCAATTCAAGTCTCATACCATCGAAGTTACCTTTCCTTAAGTTCAGGACCCGAGTCTCTGAATTAACTGTGTCACTCTCCATCTTAATGAAGAATTTTCCCATATTATGGTCACTCTTCCCCAAGGGGCCTCGCACAACAAGATTGCTAATTCGTCCTTTCTCATTACACATCACCCAATCTTGGATAGCCAGCCCTCTAGTTGGTTCCTCGACATATTGGTCTAGAAAACCATCCCTAATACAATCCAGGAAATCCTCCTCCACCGTATTGCTACCAGTTTGGTTAGCCAAATCTATATGTAGATTAAAGTCGCCCATGATAATTGCTGTACCTTTATTGTATGCATCCCTAATTTCTTGTTTACCATCTTTACCACTGACAATGCAATCCTATGAATAAAGTAACGAGGAATATCTTTCTCTGATACCTGGTTCGGCCATCCATTTGCTATGTAATCCTACGCCTTTGACATAACTGGGTCATGTTTGGGTGCTCTACCAATCTGTTCAACTTTGTATGAAAAATAGAACACTTCTTCTACCTTAGAGATAATGTTCTCAGTTTCTAATCTTTTGAGTTCTTGCTCAACATTCTCCTTGAGTGCGAATGGTATAGGACGTGGCTTACAGTAAACTGGTCTAACAACCTTCTGCACTCTGACACTCGCCTTGAAGTCTTGGATTGGATTGCCTGTTTTGCAGAACACCTTCAGATACTGCTTGATGACATCACCTTTTGATGCAAATTTCGTTTCCATGTGAAAAATCTCATTCCAATCCAGCTTCAGTGATCCCAACCAATTTCTACCTATCAAGGCAAGCTTGTCTCCTGCCACTACCATGAGAGGCAAGCTCTGAAACTGATCCTTGTATTTCACTGATATGGTGATATGTCCTACAACAGGAATTTGCTCTCCTGAGTAGCCTCACAGCTCTATCTTTGATTTCTCCAGTCAAAAAGCATTGAACTTGTCGAGATATAGCGATTCCAGTACTACGCTCACAGATGCACCAGTGCCAATTTCCATTGGTATCTTGGTTCCTGCAACATCTACTTGGATGACGATACTTCGCGACTAGTTGTTAGATACCCTCGTGCTCCTGATGACGTGTATCTCCAGAAACTTCTCGTCCTGTTGCTTCTCCTCAATGCTGTGTAGTGTCTGGCGATTTCTATGTCTAGCATTGAAAGTTGGTTTCTCTTAGGCAGTTCTTCTTAGGCAGTCCCTCGGAGTTGAGGATGACTTGCTTCCACACTAATACGAGTTCTCAGGTGACTGATGAGTCCAATGCGGGACCTACAGTCTCTGTCACAGGTGAGGCAGACGGTAGGTTGTCGTGCGCTCCTTCCGCTGTTTGTGCTTGGCTTCCGTGTGCTTCCGGCAAAGAGACCCGAGGTGTTCAGCGCCTTGCCAGATGTTTCTCCTCCATTTTGAGTGGTCTTGGGCCGAAGATTCCGAGGTGTTGATGGGGATGTTGTACTTTTTAAATAAAGGAGACTATGAAGGTATGAGGGCTGAGTTGGCTAAAGTGGATTGGGAAAATAGATTAAAATGCAGGACGGTTGATGAACAGTGGTGTATACTTAAGGAGATATTACACAACCCTCCACAAAAATATATTCCAGGGAGGAGGAAAGGGCTTAAGAGAAAAGATAGCCATCTGTGGCTAACTAAAGAAATAAAGGACGGTATCCAATTAAAAACAAGGTCATACAATGTGGCCAAAACTAGTGGGAGGATAGAAGATTGGGAAGCGTTTAAAAGCCAACAAAGAATGACTTAAAAAATGATTAAGAAAGGGAAGATAGACTATGAAAGTAAACTAGCACAACATATAAAAACAGATAGCAAGAGTTTCTATAGGTATATAAAAAGGAAAAGAGTGGCTAGAATAAATGTGGGTCCCTTGGAGGACGAGACCGGGGCATTAGTAATGGGGAACATGGAGATGGCAGAAACTCTGAACAAATATTTTGTATCACTCTTTACAGTAGAGGACACTAATAATATTCCAACAGTGGATAGTCAAGGGGCTATAAGGGCGGTGAGGAACTTAACATAATCACAATCATTAAGGAGGTGGTTCTCAGTAAGATAATGGGACTAAAGGCGAATAATTCCCCTGGACCTGATGGCTTGCATCCTAGGGTTTTAAGAGAAATAGCGGCAGGGATAGTGGATGCATTGGTTGTAATTTACCAAAATTCCCTGGATTCTGGGGAGGTCCCAGCAGATTGGAAAACTGCAAATGTAACGCCCCTATTTAAAAAAGGAGGCAGATAAAAAGCAGAAAACTATAGACCAGTTAGCCTAAAATCTGTGGTTGGGAAGATGTTGGAGTCCATTATTAAAGAAGCAGTAACAGGACATTTGGAAAAGCAAAATTCGGTCAGGCAGAGTCAGCATGAATTTATGAAGGGGAAGTCATGTTTGACAAAGTTGCTAGAATTCTTTGAGGATGTAACGAACAGGGTGGATAAAGGGGAACCAGTGGATGTGGTGTATTTGGACTTCCAGAAGGCATTTGACAAGGTGCCACATAAAAGGTTACTGCACAAGATAAAAGTTCACGGAGTTGGGGGTAATATATTAGCATGGATAGAGGATTGGCTAACGAACAGAAAACAGAGAGTAGGGATAAATGGTTCATTCTCGGGTTGGCAATCAGTAACCAGTGGGGTGCTGCAGGGATCAGTGCTGGTACCCCAACTATTTACAATCTATATTAACGACTTGGAGGAAGGGACTGAGTGTAACGTAGTCAAGTTTGCCGTAGATACAAAGATGGGAAGAAAAGCAATGTGTGAGGAGGACACACAAAATCTGCAAAAGTACATAGACAGGCTAAGTGAGAGGACAAAAATTTGGCAGATGGAGTATAATGTTGGAAAATGTGAGGTCATGCACTTTGGCAGAAAAAAATCAAAGAGCAAGTTATCATTTAAATGGAAAAAGATTGCAAAGTGCTGCAGTACAGCAGGACCTGGGGGTATGCGTGCATGAAACACAAAAGGTTAGTATGTGGTACAACAAATGATCAGGAAGGCCAATGGAATCTTGGCCTTTATTGCAAAGGGGATGGAGTATAAAAGCAGGGAAATCTTGCTACAGTTGTACAGGGTATTGGTGAGGCCACACCTGGCATACTGCGTGCAGTTTTGGTTTCCATATTTACGAAAGGATATACTTGCTTTGGAGGCAGTTCAGAGAAGTTTCACAAGGTTGATTCCGGGGATGAGAGGGTTGACATGAGAAAAGGTTGAGTAGGTTGGGCCTCTATTCATTGGAATTCAGAAGAATAAGAGGTGATCTTATTGAAACATATCAGATTATGATGCAAGGTGGATGCAGAGAGCATGTTTCCACTGATAGGGGAGACTAGAACTTGAGGGCATAATCTTAGAATAAGGGGCCACCCATTTAAAACTGAGATGAGGAGAAATTTCTTCTCTCAGAAGGTTGTGGATCTGTGGAATTCGCAGCCTCAGGGAGCTGTGGAAGCTGGGATATTGAATAAATTTAAGACGGAAATAGACAGTTTCTTAAACGATAAGGGAATAAGGGGTTATGGAGAGCGGGCAAGGAAGTGGACCTGAGCCCAAGATCGGATCAGCCATGATCGTATTAAATGGCGGAGCAGGCTCGAGAGGCCGTATGGCCTTCTCTTGCTCCTACTTCTTATGTTCTTATGTTGTTATGTTTTTCGAGGCTTTGAAGGTGTCCTTGAAGCATTTCCTCCGTCCACCTGAGGCACACTTGCCATGTTGGAGCTCTGAGTAGAGCACTTGTTTAGGGAGTCTAATATCGGGCATGCGAACAATGTGGCCCATCCATTGGAGCTGATCGAGCTTCGATGCTGGGGATGTTGGCCTGAGCGAGAACACTGACGTTGGTGTGCCTATCCTGCCAATGGATTTGCAGGATCTTGTGGAGGCAGTGTTGGTGGTACCTCTGCAGTGCTTTGAGGTGCCTGCTGTACATAGTCCATGTTTCTGAAGCTTATGGGAGGGCGGGTATCACTACTGCTCTGTAGACCATGAACTTGGTGCTGGGTTTGAGGTCCTGGTCTTCAAACACCCTCTTGCTCAGGCGACCAAAGGCTGTACTGGCACACTGAAGGTGGTGTTGGACTTCGTCATTGACGTCTGCCCTTGTTGACAGTAGGCTCCTGAGGTATGGAAAATTATCCACGTTGTCCAAGGCCTCGTCATGGATCTTGATAATCGGGGGGCAGTGTTGTGCGGTGGGGGTAGGTTGGTAGAGAACCTTTGTCTCACGGATGTTTAGTATAAGGTCCATACTCTCGTACGCTTCGGTGAAGGTATTAACGATGGTTTGGAGTTCGACCTCCGAGTGTGCGTAAAGGCGATCATTGTCTGCATACTGTAATTCAGTGACAGAGGATGGGATGACATTGGATCTGGACTGGAGACAACAGAGGTTGAACAATTTCCCGCTTGTTCTATAGATTAGCTCCACTCCAGCGGGGAGCTTACTGAGGCTGGGATGGAACATTGCAGCAAGGAAGATCAAGAAGACCGTTGGTGCAACGACACAACCTTGCTTGACCCTGGTCTGCAAATGTGGTAGATCTGTTGGTCAGGGTCAAAGCTTGCATATCATCATAAAGCAGGCGGAGCATCATGACGAACTTTTGAGGACAGCCGAATTTGAGGAGGACACTCCATAATCCCTCCTTTTTGAGGTCAAAGAAGGCCATTAAAGAAGCAAGTGCTGCTCCTTGCACTTTTGTTGAATTTGACATGCGGTGAATATCATGTCCATTGTGTGTGCCCCTTAGTGGGCGG
The DNA here is from genome assembly GCF_044704955.1 of Pristiophorus japonicus. Taxonomy (NCBI): domain Eukaryota; kingdom Metazoa; phylum Chordata; class Chondrichthyes; family Pristiophoridae; genus Pristiophorus; species Pristiophorus japonicus. Next base: position 239,356,590 of record NC_091978.1, on the reverse strand, counting down.
AATCCACATTGCGACTCTGGGAGGAGCTCTTCAGCCACTGGGAGAAGGCAATTGAGGAGGATTCTTGCAATGACTTTCCGTGTGGCAGACAGCAGGGAAACTCATCTGTAATTACCGCAATCAGACTTGTCACCTTTCTTGAAGATGGTCACAATTACAGAATCGCTGAAATCCCCTAGCATGCTCTCCTCCTTCCAAATTAAGAGAAATTAGTTCATGGATACGCAACAATAGTGCTTCTCTGCCATGCTTTAGTGCTTCGGTGAGGATTCCATCTGTTCCTGAGGCCTTGTTGTTCTTCAATTGTCGGATGTCATTTTCAATCTCATGCCGGGCTGGGGTTGTGCTGAGGTGATGGCGGGTTGCATGCTGTGGGATGGAGTTGAGGACACTCACATCATTAAGGAGATCTTCGAAGTGCTCCTTCCAGCGGACACTGACTGCCTCTCTGTCCTTGATGAGTACCTCTTCGTTCTTGGCCCTCAGTGGGGTAGGACTTTGGGTGCTTGGGCCGTAGGTGGTCTTGACTGCGCTAAAGAATCCACGCACGTCGTGGTTGTTGGCTAATTGCTGGATCTCCTGTGCTTTTTCCACCCACCATCTCTTCTTTAGGTCACGAGTTTTATGTTGGACCTTGGCCTTCAGACTTCTATAGAGCTGCTTTCTTGCTCTCAAGTTGTGTTGCTGTTTCCAGTTTGAAGGCCTTGTGGCTTATCAGCTCCTGGATCTTCTGATCATTCTCGTCGAACCAGTCTTGATGTTTCATGATGAAGTGACAAAGCGTCTCTTCACAGGCAATAATTATGGAGGCCTTGAGTGCAGAACAGGCACTCCTCTGCGTCTCTGGTTCATTGGAAGTCGTCAGGTTGGTTGTGAGGCGCTGACTGAATAGGGCTTTCTTAGCAGGGTCTTGGATTGCTCCAGCATTTATTTTCCTGTGGAAGCATTACTGTTGCCGCCGCTGTTTTGGGGCTACATTGATGGAAATGACAGAGCAGAGTAGGCGGTGGTCAGTCCAGCAGTCGTTAGCTCCTGGTTACTGCACAAGATAAAAGTTCACGGGGTTGGGGGTAATATATTAGCATAGATAGAGGATCAGCTAACTAACAGAGAACAGAGCGTCGGGATAAATGGTTCATTCCCTGGTTGGCAACCAGTAACTAGTGGGGTGCCGCAGGGATCAGTGCTGGTACCCCAACTATTTACAATCTACATTAACGACTTGGAAAAAGGGACTGAGTGTAACGTAGCCAAGTTTGCTGATGATAAAAAGATGGGAGGAAAAGCAATGTGTGAAGAGGACACAAAAATTCTGCAAAAGGACATAGACAGGCTAAGTAAAAGTGGGCAAAAATTTGGCAGATGGAGTATAATGTTGGAAAGTGTGAGGTCATGCACTTTGGCAGAAAAAAATCAAAGAGCAAGTTATTATTTAAATGGAGAATGATTGCAAAGTTCCGCAATACAGCGGGATCTGGGGGTACTTGTGCATGAAACACAAAAGGATGGTATGCAGGTACAGCAAGTGATCAGGAAGGCTAATGGTACCTTGGTCTTTATTGCAAAGGGGATGGAGTATAAAAGCAGGGAAGTCTTGAGGCAGCTATACAAGGTATTGGTGAGGCCACACCTGAAATACTGCGTGCAGTTTTGATTTCCATATTTACGAAAGGATATACTTGCTTTGGAGGCAGTTCAGAGAAGGTTCAGTAGGTTGATTCCGGGGATGAGGGGGTTGACTTATGAGGAAAGGTTGAGTAGGTTGGGCCTCTACTCATTGGAATTCAGAAGAATGAGAGGTGATCTTATCGAAATGTATATTATGAGGGGGCTTGACAAGGTGGATGCACAGAGGATGTTTCCACTGATGTGGGAGACTAGAATTGTGGGTATGATCTTAGAATAAGGGGCCGCCCATTTAAAACAGAGATGAGGAGAAATTTCTTCTCTCAGAAACTTTTAAATCTTGGAATTCACTGCCTCAGAGAGCTGTGGAAGCTGGGACATTGAATAAATTTAAGACAGAGATAGAAAGTTTCTTTAACAATAAGGGAATAAGGGGTTATGGGGAGCGGGCGGGGAAGTGGAGCTGAGTCCATGATCAGATCAGCCATGATCTTATTGAATGGCGGAAGAGACTCGAGGGGCTGCATGTTCTAGTCCTGCTCCTATTTCTTATGTTCTTATGTTCTTATGTTCTTATGGCGCGAGTGATGTGGACGTCCTTGCGGTCCCTCGCTCAGACTATGACGTAGTATAGCAGATACCAGTGCTTGAAGTGAGGGTGTTGCCATGAGGCCTTGTAGTCTCTGGCAATTTCTACTTTGAGCATTGAAAGTTGGTTTACTCTTCAGTCAGCATGTCTTTGCAAGATGCCCTGTTTTCTTGCAGAAGAAACAAGCCTTCACATATGGACAGCTTTGAGCGATATGTTGTCCCAGGCACTGATAGCACCACTTCAATGTATTGTTACCTTGGCCAATTGATGAGACCTTGGGGCCCAACTGCCTTTTACTTTTAACCTGCAGGCGATTCACCTCGGTTGTTTGACGACTGGAAATGGCACAAAATTCTCGGGCGTATTGCTCAGCCATATCCATCGACATAGCTGTCTAACAAGCTAAATCAAAAGTCAAGTTAGATGTTGTCAATAACTTTCTTCTGATTGCTTCATTTTTCATCCCATAAACAATGCGGTCACGCAATGCTCGACACTGAAAGTTTCCAAAATGACAGTGAATGGATAGCTTTTTTAAAGCTACAATGTACTCACTGATACTCTCATCATTCAACTGATTTTATGTTCCAAAACGATAACTTTCAGCATTTTCCAGGGGCTGAGGACTGTAGTGCTGTTCTATCGCACAGGAGGTATCAGCGGCAGACACAGTGGGCAGAACTGGCACTCATTGCCACAAGAAGTTCAATGACCTCACGAGGTTCATCAGGCTAAGTACCCTTCACATTTCTGTAGGCTTGCAATGCTTCCAAGATCAATATCTCACATAATGTTGAGTCTTTGATGGAACTGCCACTTTTCAATGTGTTGCAGGCCACGGTGTGGGTTGTAGAATGCTACAGAAAGTTGAAGGTTCACTTCTCCAGCCATTGCCTCTGGATTCAGGATGCACACACCCTCTTGTTCCCTAATCATTGTCAAGCCTCCTCGCACTCCACTCCCACCGCTGATATGCATTTGATAAATATTACCCTGAGCCACTATGCTGCCTGCCTCTCACCCACTCCCAATCTTTGAAAAACCTCACTCAACAGCCAAACAGATTGAAGTGAAGACATTTGCAGATCCACACAGTAGCAGCAATTGAAGTATGGAAGGCATATGTGGCACAACAGGAGGTGGACCTTTACTGAATCCTTCTTATTGTTCTTATTGCAGGCCAAGCTCTCCCACAACAGACGGGAGCAACGGCTTACCAGAGGCGGACAGCCTGAGCTGCTGGAGCTCACTGATGTGGAGCAGCGAGTCTCGGCCCTCATGGGCATCCCAGTTCAGACAGTGGCTGGGGGCGATGCCGAGCCCCCTTCGGGTGGCGAGGGTATGTAAATGGAACACGTGACTGATGTGACTTCATTGAGCCCTAATATGAAGTGGTGTAGCTCCTTTACATGTACATGTCCAATGCCACCTTCCTGCTATCACCCTGCCACCTCCCTTGCTGCTAACCACATGTCTGTTGTTTTCTGCTTGCAGATGACCAGCCACAAGCACGCCATGAGGCATCTACATCTGGCTACGGGGAGATGATGAGGGAGGGGATGAAAGCCTGCTGCCTGAACCTCACAGCCCAGTGGTCACCCGTCTGCCAACACTACATCTGAGGACGAAGCCGATTTCCCAGGGTTTGAGGACTCTGGGGCTCCTGGCCCATGTGGTCTACAGCAGCGCCGAGCGGGAGGGGAAGCTCGGAGGCGAGCTCACTGGAGGGTGAGTAGGCACAGTGGTCCTGCTGTAGAACAGGCAGACATGGACCTGGACTTGGTGGCAATGTCCAGGGAAAACCCACAGATGCACCGCGAGCTCATGGGTGCATTGGGTAGGATCCCCGAGACAAACTTGCTGTGAGTGTTGCGGAGGCTGTCTCATGCATTGTCCCTGCAACTCAGGACTCCAGCGAGACATCCTTGCCCACTAACAGAAGCAGTGACAGTGTGTGTGATGCATGCCATTGATTATGTCGCAGCAGCGATCGCATTTGCAGGAACAAGCTACGCTGCAGCTTGGTGATGTCATGCGGTCACTGACTGATGCCATCCTCTCTGTCTTCCCCAATGTCCAATGGGGAAGTGACGGTGCCGAATCAGGGCAGCAAGTTGTGATGACATGGGGTGGCTGTGCAATCGGTGCCTCGCAAGACTCCTCTTCGTCATCCTCCCCCTCCTGAGATGGGCTTCCAATCCCCACTGGCAATGCCTGGCCCCCTCATGATGGCCAAGTTGTGTAGCATGCAGCACACCACAATGAATTTGGAGACCTGTTGAGAGGAGTATTGAAGGCTGCCTCCTGTGGTATAATCTTTAAGCCATCACAAACACACAGACTTTATAAGATGGCTCCAATACATCATGTGACTTTTATTGTATTTACATCAGCAATTGCATTACCACAGTAGTCCAGTAGGTGAAGCAGTAGTCCACTAGGTGGAGCTCTATATTACACTTCTCCCTCCTTAATGAAGAAGTAATCATAACAAATAATCACCATACATAACATGCATGGTTATACATAACAAAAAATATGGACATTTTTGCCACATTTACAAATCAAACTTAACCAATTGTTTTCTGTTTTGAAGATGACATCTTTGCTCTTGAACAGAACTTTCGAACTTGATGTCGAACTCATTCTAGGTTGATCTTGAGGAGAGTTTGTCTCCAAGGGCAACCCTTGATCGACCTTTTGACTGTTTATAACTTCAGACTGTTTGTTTGCCTGACTCGGACTCAGACTTAAATTCTGACTTTCTCTTGGATTTGTTTCTAGTACTTCTATTGTAGGATTTGCTATTGTTACTCTACCTGTAACAAGACTATCTGACTCATCAGAAATAATCAAAACATTCCAATTTTCTACTCCTTCCACATCTGTAGGTAAAACATCATCAATGTGAACAAACCTAACCTTTCCATGATCAAACATGTGCGAGGACCACATACATTCAATATTATCCCTGGTTACCACTTTAACCATTTATGGTAATGGCTCTTCACTCTCACCTCTGATTCCATTTCACACTTCTCTCTCTTACTCTACCTCTATCATGATTCTCTTTCTGTCTTAATTGTTTCTCTTCGACTGACTGTGCCAGGTTTGGCTTTAACAATGAGAACCTGGTCTGTCGAGCAGTCAGTCGAGGAGGCGGGAGCTCGGAGCAGCGCGAGTCCGGGGTCGGAGAGAGGCCTATAAAGGCCAGCGGGAGCTCGGAGCAGTCAGTCGAGGAGGCGGGAGCTCGGAGCAGCGCGAGTCCGGGGTCGGCGAGAGGCCTATAAAGGCCAGCGGGAGCTCGGAGCAGTCAGTCGAGGAGGCGGGAGCTCGGAGCAGCGCGAGTCCGGGGTCGGCGAGAGGCCTATAAAGGCCAGCGGGAGTCGAGCAGTCAGTCGAGGAGGCGGGAGCTCGGAGCAGCGCGAGTCCGGGGTCGGAGAGAGGCCTATAAAGGCCAGCGGGAGCTCGGAGCAGTCAGTCGAGGAGGCGGGAGCTCGGAGCAGCGCGAGTCCGGGGTCGGCGAGAGGCCTATAAAGGCCAGCGGGAGCTCGGAGCAGTCAGTCGAGGAGGCGGGAGCTCGGAGCAGCGCGAGTCCGGGGTCGGCGAGAGGCGTACCGGTGCAGCTACAAGGAGAAGGCAAAAAAACAAAGGTGACGTCACAGCCTAGGGGGTAAGTGATTGGCTGGTGATTGGTGAGTAGTTTTTCTTTTTCTTCTTATATTGGTCAGTAACTTTTAACATTGTTATTACCAGTTTAAGTGTATCTAAGGGTTAAGTCATGGCAGGAGAGCTCGGTCGGGTGTTATGCTCCTCCTGTACCATGTGGGAACTCAGGGACGCTTCCGGTGTCCCTGACGACTATGTGTGCGGGAAGTGTATCCGCCTCCAGCTCCTGACGGTCCGCGTTACGGAATTGGAGCTGAGGGTGGATTTACTCTGGAGCATCCACGATGCTGAGAATGACGTGAGTATCACGTGTAGTGAGTTGGTCTTACCGCAGGGAAAGGGTCCACAGCCAGATAGGGAATGGAAGACCAGCAGGAAGAGTAGAGCAAGGAAGGTAGTGCAGGGGTCCCCTGCGGTCATCCCCCTGCAAAACAGATACACCGCTTTGGGTACTGTTGAGGGGAATGACTCATCAGGGGAGGGCAGCAGCAGCCAAGTTCATGGCACCGTGGCTGGCTCTGCTGCACAGGAGGGCAAGAAAAAGAGTGGGAGAGCGATAGTGATAGGGGATTCAATTGTGAGGGGAATAGATAGGCGTTTCTGCGGCCGCAACCGAGACTCCAGGATGGTATGTTGCCTCCCTGGTGCAAGGGTCAAGGATGTCTCGGAGCGGGTGCAGGACATTCTGAAATGGGAGGGAGAACAGCCAGTTGTCGTGGTGCACATTGGTACCAACGACATAGGCAAAAAAAGGGATGAGGTCCTACGAAACGAATTTAAGGAGCTAGGAGCTAAATTAAAAAGTAGGACCTCAAAAGTAGTAATCTCGGGATTGCTACCAGTGCCACGTGATAGTCAGAGTAGGAATCGCAGGATAGCGCAGATGAATACGTGGCTTGAGCAGTGGTGCAGCAGGGAGGGATTCAAATTCCTGGGGCATTGGGACCGGTTCTGGGGGAGGTGGGACCAGTACAAACCGGACGGTCTGCACCTGGGCAGGACTGGAACCAATGTCCTCGGGGGAGTGTTTGCTAGTGCTGTTGGGGAGGATTTAAACTAATATGGCAGGGGGATGGGAACCAATGCAGGGAGACAGAGGGAAACAAAAAGGAGCCAAAAGCAAAAGACAGAAAGGAGATGAGGAAAAGTGTAGGGCAGAGAAACCCAAGGCAAAGAACAAAAAGGGCCACTGTACAGCAAAATTCTAAAAGGACAAAGGGTGTTAATAAAACAAGCCTGAAGGCTTTGTGTCTTAATGCAAGGAGTATCCGCAATAAGGTGGATGAATTAATTGTGCAAATAGATGTTAACAAATATGATGTGATTGGGATTACGGAGACGTGGCTCCAGGATGATCAGGGCTGGGAACTCAACATTCAGGGGTATTCAACATTCAGGAAGGATAGAATAAAAGGAAAAGGAGGTGGGGTAGCATTGCTGGTTAAAGAGGAGATTAATGCAATAGTTAGGAAAGACATTAGCTTGGATGATGTGGAATCTATATGGGTAGAGCTGCAGAACACCAAAGGGCAAAAAACGTTAGTAGGAGTTGTGTACAGACCTCCAAACAGTAATAGGGATGTTGGGGAGGGCATCAAACAGGAAATTAGGGGTGCATGCAATAAAGGTGTAGCAGTTATAATGGGTGACTTTAATATGCACATAGATTGGGCTAGCCAAACTGGAAGCAATACGGTGGAGGAGGATTTCCTGGAGTGCATAAGGGATGGTTTTCTAGACCAATATGTTGAGGAACCAACTAGGGGGGAGGCCATCTTAGACTGGGTGTTGTGTAATGAGAGAGGATTAATTAGCAATCTCATTGTGCGAGGCCCCTTGGGGAAGAGTGACCATAATATGGTGGAATTCTGCATTAGGATGGAGAATGAAACAGTAATTTCAGAGACCATGGTCCAGAACTTAAAGAAGGGTAACTTTGAAGGTATGAGGCGTGAATTGGCTAGGATAGATTGGCGAATGATACTTAGGGGGTTGACTGTGGATGGGCAATGGCAGACATTTAGAGACCGCATGGATGAAGTACAACAATTGTACATTCCTGTCTGGCGTAAAAATAAAAAGGGGAAGGTGGCTCAACCGTGGCTATCTAGGGAAATCAGGGATAGTATTAAAGCCAAGGAAGTGGCATACAAATTGGCCAGAAATAGCAGCGAACCTGGGGACTGGGAGAAATTTAGAACTCAGCAGAGGAGGACAAAGGGTTTGATTAGGACAGGGAAAATGGAGTACGAGAAGAAGCTTGCAGGGAACATTAAGGCGGATTGCAAAAGTTTCTATAGGTATGTAAAGAGAAAAAGGTTGGTGAAGACAAACGTAGGTCCTATGCAGTCAGAATCAGGGGAAGTCATAACGGGGAACAAAGAAATGGCGGATCAATTGAACAAGTACTTTGGTTCGGTATTCACTAAGGAGGATACAAACAACCTTCCGGATATAAAAGGGGTCAGAGGGTCTAGTAAGGAAGAGGAACTGAGGGAAATCTTTATTAGTCGGGAAATTGTGTTGGGGAAATTGATGGGATTGAAGGCAGATAAATCCCCAGGGCCTGATGGCCTGCATCCTAGAGTACTTAAGGAGGTGGCCTTGGAAATAGCGGATGCATTGACAGTCATTTTCCAACATTCCATTGACTCTGGATCAGTTCCTATGGAGTGGAGGGTAGCCAATGTAACCCCACTTTTTAAAAAAGGAGGGAGAGAGAAAACAGGGAATTATAGACCGGTCAGCCTGACCTCAGTAGTGGGTAAAATGATGGAATCAATTATTAAGGATGTCATAGCAGTGCATCTGGAAAATGGTGACATGATAGGTCCAAGTCAGCATGGATTTGTGAAAGGGAAATCATGCTTGACAAATCTTCTGGAATTTTTTGAGGATGTTTCCAGTAAAGTGGACAAAGGAGAACCAGTTGATGTGGTATATTTGGACTTTCAGAAGGCTTTCGACAAGGTCCCACACAAGAGATTAATGTGCAAAGTTAAAGCACATGGGATTGGGGGTAGTGTGCTGACGTGGATTGAGAACTGGTTGTCAGACAGGAAGCAAAGAGTAGGAGTAAACGGGTACTTTTCAGAATGGCAGGCAGTGACTAGTGGAGTGCCGCAAGGTTCTGTGCTGGGGCCCCAGCTGTTTACATTGTACATTAATGATTTAGACGAGGGGATTAAATGCAGTATCTCCAAATTTGCGGATGATACTAAGTTGGGTGGCAGTGTGAGCTGCGAGGAGGATGCTATTAGGCTGCAGAGTGACTTGGATAGGTTAGGTGAGTGGGCAAATGCATGGCAGATGAAGTATAATGTGGATAAATGTGAGGTTATCCACTTTGGTGGTAAAAACAGAGAGACAGACTATTATCTGAATGGTGACAGATTAGGAAAAGGGAAGGTGCAACGAGACCTGGGTGTCATGGTACATCAGTCATTGAAGGTTGGCATGCAGGTACAGCAGGCGGTTAAGAAAGCAAATGGCATGTTGGCCTTCATAGCGAGGGGATTTGAATACAGGGGCAGGGAGGTGTTGCTACAGTTGTACAGGGCCTTGGTGAGGCCACACCTGGAGTATTGTGTACAGTTTTGGTCTCCTAACTTGAGGAAGGACATTCTTGCTATTGAGGGGGTGCAGCGAAGGTTCACCAGACTGATTCCCGGGATGGCGGGACTGACCTATCAAGAAAGATTGGATCAATTGGGCTTGTATTCACTGGAGTTCAGAAGAATGAGAGGGGACCTCATAGAAACGTTTAAAATTCTGACGGGTTCAGACAGGTTAGATGCAGAAAGAATGTTCCCAATGTTGGGGAAGTCCAGAACCAGGGGTCACAGTCTGAGGATAAGGGGTAAGCCATTTAGGACCGAGATGAGGAGAAACTTCTTCACCCAGAGAGTGGTGAACCTGTGGAATTCTCTACCACAGAAAGTAGTTGAGGCCAATTCACTAAATATATTCAAAAGGGAGTTAGATGAAGTCCTTACTACTCGGGGGATCAAGGGTTATGGCGAGAAAGCAGGAAGGGGGTACTGAAGTTTCATGTTCAGCCATGAACTCATTGAATGGCGGTGCAGGCTAGAAGGGCTGAATGGCCTGCTCCTGCACCTATTTTCTATGTTTCTATGTTTCTATGTAACTGTCCTTTGAGAAACAGTAGTTGTAACAGTAGTTATATGAGGAGTATTACGATAAGTGATGAGAAAATTTGCTAGTTTGTGATCCAACATTAGCTTGATGAGGGCATGTTTTACAATTTGTACTGTGCCTTCTGCTGCACCATTTGAAACAGGGTGGTATAGTGGAACTTTGGTATGTTTCACACCATTTCTGCTCATGAACTGTGCAAATCTTTCTGAACAAAATAACGGCCCATTATCAGACACAATTTCTTCTGGGAAGCCATATGAAAAAAACAATCTTCGCAAATTATCTAGTGTTTTACTTGATATTTACCTCTTTGGAAACACCTCTACCCACTTTGAACAAGTATCAATCACAATGAACAATTGTTGTCCCTCGAGCTCAGCAAAATCTACATTGTAACCTTTGCCACATCCTGGGAGGTCGTTTCCATGGCTGTAATGGTACTGATGGTGGTTTCTTGCGTACGAATTGACATATTATACACTGACTAATGATGTACTCTATATCTTTATCTAAACCTGGCCACCATAAGTAACTGCATGCAAAACTCTTGGTCAAGCACATTCCCAAGTGCTTGTCAGGAAGATCTCCTAACAATTTGGACCTGAAATTATTTGGAATAATTACTCTTGCACCCCACATGATACAATCTTTATCCACTGATAATTTATTCCTACGACCAAAGTATGGATGGATATCTTTCTTTGATACCTGGTTTGGCCAGCTATTTGCTATCTAATCATACACCTTTGAAATAACCAATCTCTTCATCTTCAGTATATGAAAATTAGAAGACTTCTTCCCTATTGGTGTAACTTGTGATGGGGATGGCAACCTGGACATAGCATCAGCATTAGGTACAACAACAATGTGTGTAGCCCAATTATTCAAAAAGGAGTTAGATGAAGTCCTTACTACTAGGGGGATCAAGGGGTATGGCGAGAAAGCAGGAATGGGGTACTGAAGTTGCATGTTCAGCCATGAACTCATTGAATGGCGGTGCAGGCTAGAAGGGCCGAATGGCCTACTCCTGCACCTATTTTCTATGTTTCTATGTTTCTATTACTTATATCTACCTTAGAGATAATAAGTCTCTAGTCTTTTGAGTTCCTGCTCAGCTTTCTGCTTGAGTGCATATGGTACGTGGTATGGCTTGCAGTAAATTGGTCTTGCGCCCTTCTGTACTCTGACACTTGCCTTGATACCTTGGATCGGACTGCTTGTTTCACGGAACACCTTCAGATCCTGCATGATGACATCATCCTTTGATGTTAATCTCATTTCAACACAAAATATCAAAATCCAATCTAGCTTCAGTGATCCCAACGAATTTCTACCTATTAAGGCAGGCTTGTCTCCTGATACTACTAAGAGAGGCAAGCTCTGAAACTGATCCTTGTATTTCACCGCTATGGTGATATGTCCTACCACAGGGATTTGCTCTCCTGAGTAGCCTCGCAGCTTTATCTTCGACTTCTCCAGTAGAAAATCACTCAATTTGTCGAGATATAGCGATTCCGGTACTACGCTCATGGATGCACCAGTGTTGATTTCCATGGGTATCCTGGTTCCTGCAACGTCTACTTGGATGACGATACTACGCGAATTGCTGTTAGATACACTCGTGCTCCTGATGATGTGTATCTCCAAAACCTCCTTGACCTGTTGCTTCTCTTCAATGCTATGTATTCTCTGCAGATTTCTATTGATAGCATTGAACATCAGTTTACTCTTCAGTCGGCACGCCTTCGCAAGATGCCCTGTTTTCTTGCAGGAGTAACACTCAGCCTTTACATTTGGACAGCTTTGAGCAATGTGTTGTCCCAGACACCGATAGCATGACTTCAGTGTACTGTTACCTTGGCCAGTTGCTTAGGCCTTGGGGCCTAACTGCCTTTTACTTTTAACCTGCAGGCGATTCACCTCGGTTGTCTGACGACTGGAAATGGTGCGAAATTCTCGGGAGTATTGGTCGGCCATATCCATCTTTATAGCTGTCTGCCAAGCTAAATCAAAAGTCAAGCTAGGAGTTGTCAACAACTTTCTTCTGATTGCTTTATTTTTCATCCCACAAACAATGCGGTCATGCAATGCTTGGTCCTGAAAGTTTCCAAAATGACAGTGAATGGATAGCTTCTTTAAAGCTACAATGTACTCACTGATACTCTCGTCAATGAATTGATCTCATATTCCAAAACGATTACTTTCAGCAATTTCCAGAGGCTCAGGACTGTAATGCTGTTCTCTTCATCAGTAGCATGTCATTTGGCTTGACAGGAACAAGCAGATTTTTCAGGGTTTCATACACCCCGGTCAAGATAATAGCACCTTTTCTTTCTAAAACCATCATCATGGTGACTTCGACGATACTACTTGTGGAGACAAACATTTTTAGCTGCTCCACAATATGCTCTGAATGTCTCTCGGGAACTCACCCAAGCACCTTATTATTCCCATAGGACCAGCCATCTGGACTGTTCAGTTCAGCCAAGTGTGCTTGTAATTTACCTTGGATTTTTAGCTGTTCTGCAAAACAAAGAACCTCTCAAAGTCTCTGTTATTTGGCTGGATGATCCACCAACAAAAATTTAAGCTAGGGAATCCAATCATCCTATCCTTATCGTCAATGTGATATTTTCTGTACAACATCACTAACAAACATACTCTACATGATGGCTCCAATACAGAAAACCTGTCATCATGTGACTTTGCCACATGACCCTTTATTATTTACATCAGTAGTTGCATTACCACAGTAGGTGGAGCAGTAGTCCACTAGGTGAAGTTCTACATTACACCACCAGAGCGGCCAAGGCATCGGAATAACGGCTTGAGCACCAGAATTGTCTGTTCGATGATGTTGTGGGTGGCTGCATGGCTTGGATTCTGTGGTGGGGTTGTAGTGGGGGGGTTATGAGCCAGGTGGCTAGGCCGTATCCTTTGTCCCCAACCAGCCAACCGCACCCTTCCCATTTGTCGCCGAAACATTCGCGAGACACTGCTCTCACACAAGATGAAAGCATCTTGTGCGCTCCCTGGATAGGGAGCATTAACTGCGAGGAAGTGGCACACCAGCTGTACTTTTAAGGAGTGATATCCCTTTCAGTTTCTGAATAACTCTGCATTGTTGGATGGTGTTCGCAAGGCCAGCTGTGTGCAGTCAATGCCTCCTTGAACCCTCGGGAAGCCTGCAATTCTGCCAAACCCACATGCCCGCTCATTCTGGCTATCCCTGCTCATTGGGAACTTATGAAGTTCATTCTGTGGGCATCGGAGTATTTGTAACATGCCGAATGCAGCAATGTGTAACATATTGAGAGATACTGCATATGGACCCTGCTGCTGCCTGGAAGGAGCCAGAAGCATAGAAGGCCAGCGCCAAAGTCACCTTCACTGCAATGGGCAGTGCAGTCCTGTTGGCACTGGAAGGCTGTAGGTCTGCCTGTAAGAGATGGTATATCTCTGTCAGCACTTCCTTTCGGAAGTGCAGCCTTCTCACACACTGCTCCTCAGAGAGCTGAATGTATGAGCGTTGGTGCCTATAAACCCGTGGAGGGGGGGGTAAACCCTCCTCCCCAGATATTATTGGCCTCTCCTCATTCATGGCCCGAAATGGCCAGTAGCCCTTCTTCTAGCTTGACGCCACCTGGTAATAGCATGCAGCATGATACGCTGGCGAACTAGTTTTTGCCCCCATTAAATTCTTTCACTGACCTTGTAAGGACATTGTAATGGCAGATAAAAATGTTGTTTGCAAATCGGAGCTGCATGCAGCGTGGTGTGTATGACCGTTGCAGTTAATGTGACCTGCGATGTAGGATCCTCATCCCTCCATTTAAATATGCCGCCAATACCGCCTGCTGCACCCTGGGAATGCCTGTTTTTTCAGATGTTTCCTGGGGTGGCCGTTTAATGAGGTGTTAGGGCCGAATTTTAAATCCGGGCTGCTAGCGGACCATTGCACGATGATTGACGTCATGATCTCAGTCAAACTAGATGGCGGGCCAATAAGTTTTTGCTCTGCCACAAACCATAAGCCGAATTTGCCAGCCGGGCGGCAAAAGCTGGACGTCTGCTGTTTTGCCTAAAACCACCAGCTATTGCCCCTCCAAGGCACAAGCAGAGGCGCAACTGAGCCAAAAATCCAGCCCAACTGATTTCTCTAAGTTCCTCATTCTCTCTCGACCCTTGGTTCCCTGTTATTTTCGGAATCATTTAAGGGGAGGCTAACAAGGGAAATTAAGGATAGTGTTAAATCCAAGGAAGAGACATATAAATTGGCCAGAAAAAGCAGCAAACCTGAGGACTGGGAGAAATTTAGAATTCAGCAGAGGAGAACAAAGGGTTTAATTAGGAGGGGGAAAATAGAGTATGAGAGGAAGCTTGCTGGGAACATAAAAACTGATTGCAAAAGCTTCTATAGATATGTGAAGAGAAAAAGATTAGTGAAGACAAACGTACGTCCCTTGCAGTCAGAATCAGGTGAATTTATAATGGGGAACAAAGAAATGGCAGACCAATTGAACAAATACTTTGGTTCTGTCTTCACGAAGGAAGACACAAATAACCTTCCGGAAATACTAAGGGACAGAGGGTCGAGTGAGGAGGAACTGAAGGAAATCCTTATTAGTCAGGAAATTGTGTTAGGGAAATTGATGGTATTGAAGGCTGATAAATCCCCAGGGCTTGATAGTCTGCATCCCAGAGTACATAAGGAAGTGGCCCTAGAAATAGTGGATGCATTGGTGATCATTTTCCAACAGTCTATTGACTCTGGATCAGTTCCTATGGACTGGAGGGTAACTAATGTAACACCATTTTTTAAGAAAGGAGGGAGAGAGAAAACGGGGAATTATAGACCGGTTAGCCTGACATCAGTGGTGGGGAAAATGTTGGAATCAATTTATTAAAGATGAAATAGCAGCACATTTGGAAAGCAGTGACAGGATCAGTCCAAGTCAGCATGGATTTATGAAAGGAAAATCATGCTTGACAAATCTTCTAGAATTTTTTGAGGATGTAACTAGTAGAGTGGACAGGGGAGAACCAGTGGATGTGGTGTATTTAGACTTTCAAAAGGCTTTTGACAATGTCCCACACAAGAGATTGGTGTGCAAAATTAAAGCACATGGTTTTGGGGGTAATGTATTGACGTGGATAGAGAACTGGTTGGCAGACAGGAAGCAGAGAGTAGGAATGGCAGGCAGTGACTAGTGGGGTGCCGCAGGGCTCAGTTCTGGGACCCCAGCTATTTACAATATACATCAATGATTTAGATGAAGGAATTGAGTGTAATATCTCCAAGTTTGCAGATGACACTAAGCTGGGTGGCGGTGTGAGCTGTGAGGAGGACGCTAAGAGGCTGCAGGGTGATTTGGACAGGTTAGGCGAGTGGGCAAATACATGGCAGATGCAGTATAATATGGATAAATGTGAGGTTATTCACTTTGGTGGCAAAAACACGAGGGCAGAATATTATCTAAATGGCAGCAGATAAGGAAAAGGGGAGGTGCAACGAGACCTGGGTGTCATGATACATCAGTCATTGAAAGTTGGCATGTAGGTACAGCAGGCGGTGAAGAAGGCAAATGGCATGTTGGCATTCATAGCTAGGGGATTTGAGTATAGGAGCAGGGAGATCTTACTGTAGTTGTACAGAGCCTTGGTGAGGCCTCACCTGGAATATTGTGTTCAGTTTTGGTCTCCTAATCTGAGGAAGGATGCTCTTGCTATTGAGGGAATGCAGCGAAGGTTCACCAGACTGACTCCCGGGATGGCAGGATTGACATATGAGGAGAGACTGGATCGACTGGGCCTGTATTCACTGGAGTTTAGAAGAATGAGAGGGGATCACATAGAAACATATAAAATACTGATTGGACTGGACAGGTTAGATGCAGAAAGAATGTTCCCGATGTTGGGGAAGTCCAAACCAGGGGACACAGTCTAAGGATAAGGGGTAAGCCATTTAGGACCGAGATGAGGAGCAACTTCTTCACTCAGAGAGTTGTTAACCTGTGGACTTCTCTACCGCAGAGAGATGTTGATGCCAGTTCATTGGATATATTCAAGAGGGAGTTAGATATGTCCCTTTTGGCTAAAGGGATCAAGAGGTGTGGAGAGAAAGCAGGAAAGGGATACTGAGGTGATGATCAGCCATGATCTTATTGAATGGTGGTGCAGGCTCGAAGGGCTGAATGGCCTACTCCTGCACCTATTTTCTATGTTTCTATGTTTCTAGATAAGCATATGAGGGAGTAGGGAATAAAGGGTTATGCTGATAGAGTTAGATGAGGAAAGACCAGCGGAAGCTTGAGTGGAGCATAAACTCCAGCATGGACTGGTTGGGCTTATTGGCCTGTTTCTCTACTGTATATTCTATATAATTCTATGTAACTCTATGTGTTCCCCTTGCTCTGGCAGCTGGTTGCTGACTCTCCTGTTCCACTTCCTCTGCTTCCTTTACAGCCTCCTTATGCTATAGCAATGCCTAAGTAAGAACTTATCGGTCTGTAGACCCTGTTTAGTGAGTGTCTACATGTAGGGAAGAGATCCCCTCAGTATTGCCTGATTCAAAGATCCTCCAGCCTAGCCTCTTCCACCTCTTCATTCTCTTCCTCTTCATAGCAGCAAAATAAAGGTATTCCCATTGAGAAATCCATGTTTAGAGAGCCAAGACAAGCAGTACTTTGAACAGAGCTGAATAAAAGTAATAGCAAAGGGCCTGACTCAACCACAAGGTGGAAATGGAAAGGAATGGGGCATGGGAGTTAGCAACGCCAATAAACCCTTTTTAAATGTTCCAGAATATTAAAATTCTCAAATTCTTCCATGGCCTCACCCCATCCCTATCTCTGTAACTGCCTTCAGCCCTATAACTCTCCGAGATCGCTGCACTCCTCTAATTCTGGCCTCTTGTGCATCCCTGATTTCCATCGCTTTGCCATTAGTGACCCTAAGCCCTTGAATTCTCTCCCTAAATCTCTCTGCATCTCTACCTTTTTCTCCTCCTTTAAGTCACTCCTTATAACCTATCTCTTTGACCAAGCTTTTGCTCACCTGTCAAATTTTGTCTGATAACTGATAATGCTCCTGTGAAGCATCTTGGGACGCCTTACTACACTATTTTATTTTCCTCTCTTTATTTCACTTTCTGTACATGATCATACAATATTCTAATTTCTACTTCCTGATTTTGACTCTGCATGTCTCAGTGAGCATTCTTCAATCTGATTGATTGAAGGGCCACGCGGTTTCTTATCCAGCTCACAGACACCACAGATACCCTGTAGAGGGCTCCGCACAGGATCAGAGGCCCAATGACAGCATTTGCCACTCAAATCCCACAAAAAGTATGTGTGCAGCTATAAGCGTAGTGAATGGTGAGCGCCGTTCCTTCCCCGCTGACTGCAAAATCCATGCCAGTATTGACCCAGAAATTACTGGAATTACGCATTTCGGGCGAGTGACATGAATTGGACATTTTACCTCACTGTTCAGATTGCACTACATTTAGAAAACATAGAAACATAGAAAATAGGTGCAGGAGCAGGCCATTCAGCCCTTCTAGCCTGCACCACCATTCAATGAGTTCATGGCTGAACATGAAACTTCAGTACCCCCTTCCTGCTTTCTCGCCATAACCCTTGATCCCCCGAGTAGTAAGGACTTCATCTAACTCCCTTTTGAATATATTTAGTGAATTGGCCTCAATTACTTTCTGTGGTAGAGAATTCCACAGGTTCACCACTCTCTGGGTGAAGAAGTTTCTCCTCATCTCGGTTCTAAATGGCTTACCCCTTATCCTCAGACTGTGACCCCTGGTTCTGGACTTCCCCAACATTGGGAACATTCTTCCTGCATCTAACCTGTCTAAACCCGTCAGAATTTTAAACGTTTCTATGAGGTCCCCTCTCATTCTTCTGAACTCCAGTGAATACAAGCCCAGTTGATCCAGTCTTTCTTGATAGGTCAGTCCCGCCATCCCGGGAATCAGTCTGGTGAACCTTCGCTGCACTCCCTCAATAGCAAAAATGTCCTTCCTCAAGTTAGGAGACCAAAACTGTACACAATACTCCAGGTGTGGCCTCACCAAGGCCCTGTACAACTGTAGCAACACCTCCCTGCCCCTGTATTCAAATCCCCTCGCTATGAAGGCCAACATGCCATTTGCTTTCTTAACCGCCTGCTGTACCTGCATGCTAACCTTCAATGACTGATGTACCATGACACCCAGGTCTCGTTGCACCTTCCCTTTTCCTAATCTGTCACCATTCAGATAATAGTCTGTCTCTCTGTTTTTACCACCAAAGTGGATAACCTCACATTTATCCACATTATACTTCATCTGCCATGCATTTGCCCACTCACCTAACCTATCCAAGTCACTCTGCAGCCTCATAGCATCCTCCTCGCAGCTCACACTGCCACCCAACTTAGTGTCATCCGCAAATTTGGAGATACTGCATTTAATCCCCTCGTCTAAATCATTAATGTACAATGTAAACAGCTGGGGCCCCAGCACAGAGCCTTGCGGCACCCCACTAGTCACTGCCTGCCATTCTGAAAAGTACCCGTTTACTCCTACTCTTTGTTTCCTGTCTGACAACCAGTTCTCAATCCACGTCAGCACACTACCCCCAATCCCATGTGCTTTAACTTTGCACATTAATCTCTTGTGTGGGACCTTGTCAAAAGCCTTCTGAAAGTCCAAATATACCACATCAACTGGTTCTCCTTTGTCCACTTTACTGGAAACATCCTCAAAAAATTCCAGAAGATTTGTCAAGCATGATTTCCCTTTCACAAATCCATGCTGACTTGGACCTATCATGTCACCATTTTCCAGATGCACTGCTATGACATCCTTAATAATTGATTCCATCATTTTACCCACTACTGAGGTCAGGCTGACCGGTCTATAATTCCCTGTTTTCTCTCTCCCTCCTTTTTTAAAAAGTGGGGTTACATTGGCTACCCTCCACTCCATAGGAACTGATCCAGAGTCAATGGAATGTTGGAAAATGACTGTCAATGCATCCGCTATTTCCAAGGCCACCTCCTTAAGTACTCTGGGATGCAGTCCATCAGGCCCTGGGGATTTATCGGCCTGCAATCCCATCAATTTCCCCAACACAATTTCCCGACTAATAAAGATTTCCCTCAGTTCTCCCTCCTTACTAGACCCTCTGACCCCTTTTATATCCGGAAGGTTGTTTGTATCCTCCTTAGTGAATACCGAACCAAAGTACTTGTTCAATTGGTCTGCCATTTCTTTGTTCCCCGTTATGACTTCCCCTGATTCTGACTGCAGGGGACCTACGTTTGTCTTTACTAACCTTTTTCTCTTTACATACCTATAGAAACTTTTGCAATCCACCTTAATGTTCCCTGCAAGCTTCTTCTCGTACTCCATTTTCCCTGCCCTAATCAAACCCTTTGTCCTCCTCTGCTGAGTTCTAAATTTCTCCCAGTCCCCAGGTTCGCTGCTATTTCTGGCCAATTTGTATGCCACTTCCTTGGCTTTAATACTATCCCTGATTTCCCTAGATAGCCACGGTTGAGCCACCTTCCCTTTTTTATTTTTACGCCAGACAGGAATGTACAATTGTTGTAATTCATCCATGCGGTCTCTAAATGTCTGCCATTGCCCATCCACAGTCAACCCCCTAAGTATCATTCACCAATCTATCCTAGCCAATTCACGCCTCATACCTTCAAAGTTACCCTTCTTTAAGTTCTGGACCATGGTCTCTGAATTTACTGTTTCATTCTCCATCCTAATGCAGAATTCCACCATATTATGGTCACTCTTCCCCAAGGGGCCTCGCACAATGAGATTGCTAATTAATCCTCTCTCATTACACAACACCCAGTCTAAGATGGCCTCCCCCCTAGTTGGTTCCTCAACATATTGGTCTAGAAAACCATCCCTTATGTACTCCAGGAAATCCTCCTCCACTGTATTGCTTCCAGTTTGGCTAGCCCAATCTATGTGCATATTAAAGTCACCCATTATAACTGCTACACCTTTATTGCATGCACCCCTAATTTCCTGTTTGATGCCCTCCCCAACATCCCTATTACTGTTTGGAGGTCTGTACACAACTCCTACTAACGTTTTTTGCCCTTTGGTGTTCTGCAGCTCTACCCATATAGATTCCACATCATCCAAGCTAATGTCTTTCCTAACTATTGCATTAATCTCCTCTTTAACCAACAATGCTACCCCACCTCCTTTTCCTTTTATTCTATCCTTCCTGAATGTTGAATACCCCTGAATGTTGAGTTCCCAGCCCTGATCATCCTGGAGCCACGTCTCCGTAATCCCAATCACATCATATTTATTAACATCTATTTGCACAATTAATTCATCCACCTTATTGCGGATACTCCTTGCATTAAGACACAAAGCCTTCAGGCTTGTTTTTTTAACACCCTTTGTCCTTTTAGAATTTTGCTGTACAGTGGCCCTTTTTGTTCTTTGCCTTGGGTTTCTCTGCCCTCCACTTTTCCTCATCTCCTTTCTGTCTTTTGCTTTTGCCTCCTTTTTGTTTCCCTCTGTCTCCCTGCATTGGTTCCCATCCCCCTGCCATATTAGTTTAACTCCTCCCCAACAGCACTAGCAAACACTCCCCCTAGGACATTGGTTCCGGTCCTGCCCAGGTGCAGACCGTCCGGTTTGTACTGGTCCCACCTCCCCCAGAACCGGTCCCAATGCCCCAGGAATTTGAATCCCTCCCTGCTGCACCACTGCTCAAGCCACGTATTCATCTGCGCTATCCTGCGATTCCTACTCTGACTATCACGTGGCACTGGTAGCAATCCCGAGATTACTACTTTTGAGGTCCTACTTTTTAATTTAGCTCCTAGCTCCTTAAATTCGTTTCGTAAGACCTCATCCCTTTTTTTACCTATGTCGTTGGTACCAATGTGCACCACGACAACTGGCTGTTCTCCCTCCCATTTCAGAATGTCCTGCACCCGCTCCGAGACATCCTTGACCCTTGCACCAGGGAGGCAACATACCATCCTGGAGTCTCGGTCGCGGCCGCAGAAACGCCTATCTATTCCCCTCACCATTGAATCCCCTATCACTATTGCTGTCCCACTCTTTTTCTTGCCCTCCTGTGCAGCAGAGCCAGCCACGGTGCCATTAACTTGGCTGCTGCTGCCCTCCCCTGATGAGTCATCCCCCTCAACAGTACTCAAAACAGTGTATCTGTTTTGCAGGGGGATGACCGCAGGGGACCCCTGCACTACCTTCCTTGCACTACTCTTCCTGCTGGTCTTCCATTCCCTAGCTGGCTGTGGACCCTTTCCCTGCGGTAAGACCAACTCACTACACGTGATACTCACGTCATTCTCAGCATCGTGGATGCTCCAGAGCGAATCCACCCTCAGCTCCAACTCCGCAACGCGGACAGTCAGGAGCTGGAGGTGGATACACTTCCTGCACACGTAGTCGTCAGGGACACCGGAAGTGTCCCTGAGTTCCCACATGGTACAGAAGGAGCATATCACGTGACCGAGCTCTCCTGCCATGACTTAACCCTTAGATACACTTAAATTGACAACAACAATGTTAAAAGTTACTGACTAATATAAGAAGAAAAAGAAAAACTACTCACCAATCACCAGCCAATCACTTACCCCCTAGGCTGTGACGTCACCTTTGTTTCTTTCTTTGCCTTCTCCCTGTAGCTGCACCGGTACGCCTCTCGCCGACCCCGGACTCGCGCTGCTCCGAGCTCCCGCCTCCTCGACTGACTGCTCGAACTGCCTGACTCCCGCTGGCCTTTATAGGCCTCTCGCCGACCCCGGACTTGCGCTGCTCCGAGCTCCCGCCTCTTCGACTGACTGCTCGAACTGCCTGACTCCCGCTGGCCTTTATAGGCCTCTCGCCGACCCCGTACTCGCGCTGCTCCGAGCTCCCGCCTCCTCGACTGACTGCTCGAACTGCCTGACTCCCGCTGGCCTTTATAGGCCTCTCGCCGACCCCGTACTCGCGCTGCTCCGAGCTCCCGCCTCCTCGACTGACTGCTCGAACTGCCTGACTCCCGCTGGCCTTTATAGGCCTCTCGCCGACCCCGGACTCGCGCTGCTCCGAGCTCCTGCCTCCTCGACTGACTGCCATAAATTGCTGGAAATGCAAATTGATATCGGTGTAGCGATGTCAATGTTACATTTGCGACCTCATGAACATCGTGCTCAATGGGCTATCTCCTTACCAGCAACTTGGCCACTGAAAATGGCCACAGCGCTACCAGTGAAACATTTGCGCTGGGGATTGGCAATATGGAGCGTAGCGCTAACTTACGTGAAATGCCCTCCTCATGGCATTAATGGAAGCCTCCAATCCGAAGTTCCCATCCACTGTCAGCATTACAGCTTCTTACAGTTTCTGGGAGCGAGGCTGTGGAGTTTCCAAGGCATTGTGGGCAATTAAAGGGGCTATGAATTAAAGGGTCAATGCATTCAGAACTAATAAAATGACAATGCAGTGAAAAAATGCAGCTTGCAGAACTTACTCCCTTCAATAAAAAATTTACCATCCAAATGGGATTCTTTAGCACTTAAAGCTGAATTCCTTTTTGAACCTCAAAAAATGGGAAAAGTGCTTCAGCATTAACACAAATGACTCAGCAAGTCAGGGAAGGGAGACCTAGGGTCCAGCAGGCAGCACTCCAGCTTTGTGCAGTGGGTCAACACTGAAAGACAGGTCCTCTACCCACAGGGACCAGGAGGCCCTCCATAAATAACCATGTGGGCCCAGATCACCGAGGCCGTCACTGCCATAAAGTGTCGCCCCCACCACCTGGCTCCAGAGCCCAAAGAAGCTTCATGACCTCAGACTACTGGTTAAAGTCAGTGAATGCATCTTCAAAAGCCGTCTCCTACCAACTGCATGACTAGTCTCACACACTTCTCAATGCACGACTCCCCACCCAATCACTCACCTACCAACAATCTGTACCAATCACGAGGCACATCTCCCATTCCTAGCCTCACCTCACCACTTTGGAGGAGACGGTCCTGGCAATTCATGGAAGGGGCATGGCTGAGCCCTTGGCCAGCAGTGGTGCTGAAAGGATATATGATGTTGGTATTCTTATACGTTATCCTCCTTCTGGCATGCACTTCTTACTTTCCTGCCCTCCCATCATCACAACTACACCCTTGTGCCTTCCTCATTTCACATACCAAAGAAATGCAGCCTGCCCAGCCAGTAGATGACTTAGGAAAAGGAGAAGAAAGTTTGCTTTGTGGTGGCTTTTATTTCAGTATTGAGGTCAAGAGGACACTATGATGGTCAGTAACACAGTAGAGGTAAGGTGTGTGACAAATGTTGAAAGGGGAACTGGGGTTGTGGTCACTGGGACCACAGGCGGATGATTCCATCCCGGATATCCTGGCCAGAAATGGTCTGTCTGGGTTGCATCCTTTCATCTGCTTCCTCCTCTTCACTTTCCTCCTCTTCTGTTTCCTCCTCTTCAGGTTCTTCCTCTTCCATCTACAAAATCTGAAATGTGAGTATAAAATGCTGAAAATACTCAACAGCTTAAGCAGTATCTCGACCTGAGACGTGAATTCTGTTTCTCTCTCCATGAATGTCGCCTGACCTGCTGAGTATTTGCAGCATTTCCTGTTTTCTCAGAGGCTTTCCTTTATCATTTGAAGCCTTGAAAGCACCCAGCAGCTCTCCCCACACACTTAAAAAAAACTTTTAGCATCTATTACAGCAAGCTACTACTTCAATAAAATCCAAAAAGAACAGCCTAAAAGCTTAAATGCAAACTTACCTGAAAGATGTGTGTGTCCTTTTAAGAGGTGCTGACAGCACCTCTGTCAGTTTCTTTACATGTTGAATTTTCCTAGCGTGGTTATGGCCCAGCGCTATGGTCGAAGTTGGCCGTGGTGACGTTAAGTCAGTGTCGTACGCTGATTGATGTCACCAATCGACCATTTTTTTTTTGCAGGGCGCGAATACTTACCGGCAACGCTATGGGGAGGACCAATACAGAAGACGCCACGGGACACGACACTAGCTGGTGAATCTTTGGCCATTTTTTGACAGTAATAGGTGGTGTAAAGCCCCCGAATTTTTCACCCAAAGTAACAGTGAAAACATTATAATGTAAATTTTCAGACACTAAAGAGATATGAATTTATCTAGGCACTCATTTTTAAAGAGTTAAATGTAGAAACCTCGTGCAGGCACAAAAATTGTAAATAATTCATTTCGTTTAGTAAAAATGTTTATTTATGTCGCTAAACATGGTGTTTAGTGGCACAGAAATTAAGTAACCTTGTATATCCTTTATGTGTTGTTGATATAATTTATTATCCCGTGTAGTTTATTACAATTAATCAAGAAATAAAGCATTGCACTTATTAATAACCGGTAATGTTGTTGAAATAGGGAACATGACAAGTTTGCTGCTTTCACATACACTATGGACCTAAAAAGGAAGTATGGCTGCCAATGACAGGATGCAGGTCACCAGGAAGGATGGCTGTAGTTTTTATAACAATAAGGAACAAAACATTAATCACCTTGGTAAGTTAAATGTGCTTGAAAATGAATTGTTTACAGAGCTGTGCTGACTAAACTGTGATTATACGTTGTTACTGTTACCAACTGACATTGGAGTTTAGCAGGAAATGAAAATCTCTTCAATTTAAGGGTATTTTTAAAATTTACTGCTTCATTTTTGTGTACACTGCATATGTTCAGCAGGAATATACAAGGTAACTCAGTCGCAAAACAACAAAATGATCTCTTGTATGTGAGATATGGAACTTGTTTCAAGTATAAATGAGATAACAATTTGACCTGAAGCACTTTCCCATGAGCCATCTGCAGTTGAAATACAGTTCAAACAGTGGAGTGTTCTTACTCAGTACCAGTGCATACTTATTGCAACCATAGAAACTTGTGTCTAATAACTGCCATACTCCACATTACCCTGTTCAGGCCACTACTAAAAATTATTTGCCTACATTATTGAAAATCAAAATGTTGGAGAATATTTTCACTTTCACAAATCAGATCCACGAGAGAGGAAGCAGAAGAGAAAGAGAGGAAGGCAAGTCTTAGGACAGTTACAGGAGACTTTTTAAAGTTCTGTCTGTAACCAATGCCACAGAAGGTCAACTAGTAAGATAACAATTGTTCAACAATTACAAATGGTTCAGTTCAGCTGATTTCCATGTTAAACCAAATGATGCCTCAAATGAATTTATATCATTTTTAGGATGAAATGTTACCTGAAAGTTTCAACAAAAGTCCATTAGTTAGCTGCATATGGTTCAATGTGGGAAGAGGTTGGGCAAGCTCAAACCAGTTTCTAGTAGACATTGAACCAAATTGGCACAGTTGGCAATCTCACTCAGGCAGCATAGTGAGGCTTGTGTGGGAAATGCCACTGTGATATATTCTTATGACATCACTAAAGCACACACATACAAGATGGTTCGACAGGAACTTGTCGCGTGGCCTTGTCACATGATGCTTTTATTATATACATCAGCAGTTGCATTACCACAGTAGTCCACTAGGTGGAACTATATTACACTTCTTCCTCCTTAATGAAGAAGTAATCAATACAAAATAATTATCATACATAACTTGCATGGTTATACACAACAAAGGATATGGGGCTAGAACCTCCACTTTTTTTGCATGTTTAATGCCCACTTAATGCCCATTTTACCGCTGAAATGACATATAACGCCCATCTTTCGCCCAGTTTGGCACAAAATGGAAA
Source organism: Pristiophorus japonicus (assembly GCF_044704955.1). Lineage (NCBI taxonomy): Eukaryota > Metazoa > Chordata > Chondrichthyes > Pristiophoridae > Pristiophorus > Pristiophorus japonicus. Next base: position 239,330,778 of record NC_091978.1, on the reverse strand, counting down.
CTGACGGGCATTTTTAGGAAACTTATCCGAGCGTTACTTTCTCTATGTGCTTAATACCGGGAAAAAAAATATTATCGCCTGCCCACTTTTTTTGGGCGGAATCATTAGAATGAGCGAAATCAACACCCATAATATCGGCCAGCGTTACTTTCCGCACGGAATTATCGCCGAGATTCAATAATACCACCCGCCCACTTTTTTTGTCGTAAAGAGTACATTTGGCGAAACTAACACCTAGGAGATCGCCCACCATCACTTTCATCACCTCGCACACATTTCGCCCACAATATTGCTCGCCCAAAAAACCGCCCAGAAAAAGTGGAACTGTTCTGAACGAATGCCAGCGGTGTGACTGCCATTTTTTAAATCGCAGGTCGCTTCATTCAAAAGGCTGCTTCAACTTCGGGGGAGTTTGCATTGACTCTGGAGTTCTTCTCAGGTGAAGTGAACATCTCAACAGACATATTTTCAGACTCTGGACTGTTGGGGGTTTACTCTAAGTGTATTTTAATGAGGAAATTATTGCTTCTGATCAATCGCTATTATACTTTCAATGCGACCTGCATCGATTAATAGGCAGATGCTGCAGATTACAGATGGCTTAATGTGTGATGCACATCATTATGTCTCCAATTTAAGACATGCAAGAACGAGGAGGAGGGCCAGACCATACACACCCGGCACGTACAGGGAAAAGAGATCTTACCTCGACGTGTCCGACCACACCTGCCTTCAGAGACTGCACTTCCACAAGGTGGTGATCAATGAAATATGTGAGTTCATCAAGCCAGATATGCAACCTGCCATCAGGACATCAGTGTCAGTCAAGGTCAAGGTCACCGCGGCACTGTCTTTCTACACGTCCTAGGGCTGACCTAGGGCGAGACAATCAGGCTGACTATGCAACCAAGCCCACGACCCCCTCCAGACTGCAGGAAAGGGACCATGGTAGCTACATAGCCGCAAGACTCTTACGTCAGGAACTCATAACTGAACGATTTGCCTGAAAGAGCATTGATGTGAGTGACAACGCTGACACACTGCTGTATGTGTGCAGCTCAGACATCAATGGTGCCCATCACCTTGGTGCCAGTTAAAGTTTACATTGATTGAAGTTAAGTTATATTTAACCCTTTCATGTTAAGAAATCACCAGTGTGTGACGGTCCAGCTATCTGAAACAATGCGCAACAAGGTTATGTCCAATAAAACATTTTTTATATCAATATTGGTCTGAAATCATAAGTATTATAGGCAATAAAACCCAACCCCCGCCCACACCCCACTTTTTCTACCATTGACATCAATCAAATGTTCAACATGTCCAGCAACACAGAATACAAAGGCAAAGCAGGAGGGTGGTCCCCAGCCCCCATACATTACAACAAATTGCATACACCCAGATGGAGATATAACACAGCCATCACCTGCAGACATGCACCTCACTTTCCTTCCCCCCTCCCCTTCTTCTCCCCAACCCTACCCTTTCCCCTCCTCGCTCCACGGCACCTGGCCGAGGAGCTCCTCAGGTGGTGCCTCATTGTGGGGGATGAAGGCAGAGGAGGTGGTTGCACGGGTACGAGAGAGGGGGGTACCGAGGGGGCAACATTCTCTGATACAGAAGCAGGATCTTGGTCCTTGCTCTCAACTGCCATTCACAGTGGTGATGCGGAACCTAGGGATGGAGTGCCGTGCTCTGGACCACCGGGAGGCCTGTGCCAGCAGCCAGGGCCTCCGCCATCCGCGAATGTACTCGGTCATGGTGGTCAGCTATTGGGATATGCTCCCAATGCTTCAATGAGCTGATTACCAATGTCTACCAATGTCTACAGTCCTCTTGGACAACTATACCATCTCTCTGCTCTCATCTGGCGCTCGTGGAACAGACCTGCCGCGTCCACGCGACCTCTGCGGGGTCGGCGCCATCCTGGGGACAAATGAGGTGTCCTGTGGCAAGGTGCTTGGGGCCGGTACCTCCAGAGTGGAGGCGGGAATGACCGGAGGACCACTAGATGGCCTTGGCATGGAATGGCTTCTGAAGAGTGGCGATGCAGGTTCCTCGAAGTCCGCGCTCTCATCCGTGGAGAACAGACCCAGCGGATTGACAGGCGAGAATCGGAGCTGCTCAGCACCAGATGTAGGATTGTCCGGAGAGTCCGGCCCCGCACCCCCACCTTCTGGCCTCTGTGGTCTTGCCTTGGGACGTGCTGCTGGCTGAGCTGCAAAACACAAATGAGGTTATTAGAGGAGAAGCGGGTGCTAGGGTCACAAGGTGAGTCCAGCGCTACACACAGCATATGCACAACAAAAGCACCACCGCTCTCAAAATCATCACAGACATCACATTTCATGACCATCAACACATTTACATTGCAATGATTTTCATTAGGCCAGCATTATTTCTATGACAATTTTAGAAATCAGCAATCGTATATGATTGTTTGGATGTGGGTGTGGCATCTATTGACTTTACATTACGCAATGGTGTAAGCTTTACTCACGTGGCATCACTTCAGGGTCTGCAGATGCGTTCGTGGCTGTCCGGGTGTGCTTCCCCATGAGTGCGAGCACCCGCTCCTCTATCTCAGTGATGTTGCTGGAGACTGGTGGCCCCCCACCCGTTTGCCTCTGCATGGACCTCATCATTGATAGCTTCTTCTGTAAAAGGTGACAGGATGACATGACGTGAGATCATTGTGTGATATCATTGCTAGGTACTGTCACAGAGACTGATACAATACATAACTGACAGATGTAATCATGATTATTATGAAAATTATCATTCTTTACCTAAAGACGTGCAGCGTGACCGCAGGCTTTGAGTAAAGCATTCCCGGTAAAAGTAAAAGCTCTCACATCTGCTGATAGTCACTCATGACTGTTACAAATCAAATTATATAAATACATAAGTACATTTATATCAATGTAATACTTACTCTTGCGGATCCCACAAGGTCGGTCCACCATTTGCGACATTGATTGTCCTCACGCTCCTCGTTGATCGCCAATGAGACCACCTCTGCTATCTCGGTCCATATCCTCTGATAGGCCTTTGGGGTCGGCTTCCCACGCCCTCCCTGTGTCAATTCACCCCAGCATGTCTTGACCTTCTTCAGGAGGGAGGCATTTGCCTCATCTGAGAACCTCCTCACACTTTTGCACCCTCCAATGTGCTCCTCTCCCACCTCACTGCTATCTCCAGTGTCAGTTTCCACACCGTGCTATGATGCCTCCTCCTCTCCCTCCATTATAGGCCAAATTAGGGCAAATATGTGACTGGTAACAGCTAATTTTTGTTTCCCTACTTGCTGTGAAGCTCTAAAGTCTCCCTCCTTCCTTCCAAAGCAGCCACACCACATCCAGACACGCCTTCAATCCCTCTGAGCTCCCTCTCTCTCTGTCTCCTCTTCTGCGCATGTCATGATGACCCTTGACCTCCTGAATCGTGGGAATCGAGCGTTGCCATGCCGTTGCTAAGGATGGTGGCACTTTACGGCAGAAGGTCATTGATATTTAACACTACCGCCCATTTCATATCGCTCACGGTAATGCCCATTTTCAAAAATGGAGACTAGGTGCTTTGAGATTGGCGAGAAGTGCCCAAGGCCCAAGGAGGGTGGAAGAGCTGAAATGAAAAATCATAGCAAACAAAAAAAAACACCGTAACACCATCATGGGACCCCTTCCAGGTAAGTCGCTGTATAAAAAAAAATTAAAATATGTTCACTAACCTTTCTTTCCATTCTTCGTACCTACCGTCGGAATCCTTCACCCTGCTGGCGCCAACTCCCACCAACTTCCGCACGCACCAATCTGGCAGCTCGGTGGGCGGGAGGCCACTTACATTACTTGGCCGCCAGAGGACGTCAGTGGGCAGTTCCCGGCGGTACTCCCCTCCCGCTTGACTCCTGCCCGCACCAATCTGGCAGCTCGGTGGGCGGGAGGCCACTTACACTACTTAGCCACCAGCGGGCGGTTCCTGGTGGTACTCCCATCCCGCCCGCTCCACCCCAAGTGGAAAATGGCAAAGAGAGGAAAACGGCAGGAAAACTTGACGGGAGCAGGTGGCAGTGGGTGGTAAGGCCACCAATATTGGGGCCTATATCTTTATCTAGATCTGGCTCCCATAAGTAACTGCGTGCAAAACTCTTGGTCAAGCACATTCCCAGGTGCTGGTCGTGAAAATATCCTAACAATTTGGACCTGAACTTATTTGTAATAACTACTCTTGCACTCCACATGATACAATTTTTATCTACTGATAATTCATTCCTACGAACAAAGTATGGATGAATATCTTTCTCTGATACCTGGTTTGGCCAGCCATTTGCTATGTAATCATACACCTTTGACATAACTGGGTCGCATTTGGTTGCTCTACCAATCTCTTCATCTTCAGTGTATGAAAAATAGAAGACTTCTTCCCTATTGGGTATAACGTGATGAGGATGGCAACTTGGACATAGCAGCAACTTTACCATCTGACTTGGGTATAACACAATGGGTGTAGCCCAATTACTTAGATCTACCTTAGAGCTATTGTTCTCAGTTTCTAGTCTTTTGAATTCTTGCTCAACTTTCTCCTTGAGCGTGTATGGTACAGGACGTGGCATGCAGTAAACTGGTCTAGCATCCTCTGTACCCCGACAAGCACCTTGAAGTCTTGGATCAGACTGTCTGTTTCATGGAACACCTTCGGATACTGCTTGATGACATCATCTTTCGTTTCAACCTGAAAAGTCTCATTCTAATCCGGCTTCAGTGATCCCAACCAATTTCTACCCATCAAAGCAGGCTTGTCTCCTGCCACTACGAAAGGAGGCAAGCTATGAAACTGATCTTTATATTTCACTGGTACGGTGATATGTCCTACAACAGGAATTTGCTCTTCTGAGTAGCCTCGCAGCTCAATCTTCGACTTCTCCAGTGGAAAATCACTGAACTTGGCAAGATATAGCAATTCCAGTACTATGCTCATGGAGGCACCAGTGTCAATTTCCATCGGTATCCTGGTTCCTGCAATGTCTATTTGGCTGACGATACTTCGCGAATTGCTGTGAGATACCTTTGTGCTCTTGATGACGTGTATCTCCAGAACCTCCTCATGCTGTTGCATCTCTTCAATGCTATGTAGTCTGTGGCGATTTCTACTGATAGCAATGAGCATCGGTTTACTTTTCAGTCGGCATGCCTTTGCAATATGCCCAGTTCTTGCAGAAGAAACACTCTGCCTTCACATATGTGTTGTCCCAGGCATCGATAGCACGACTTCCATGCGCTGTTACCTTGGCCAGTTGCTGAGGCCTTGGGGCCCAACTGCCTTTTATTTCTAACCTGCAGACGATTCACCTCAGTTGTCTCACGACTGGAAATGGTGTGAAATTCTTGGGAGTATTGGTTGGCCATATCCAACGACATAGCAGACTGACAAGCTAAATCAAAAGTCAAGTTCGGAGTTATCAATAACTTTCTTCTGATCGCTGCATTTTTCATCCCACAAACAAAGAGGTCACACAATGCTTGGTCCTGAAAGTTTCCGAAATGACAGTGAATGAATAGCTTCTTTAAAGCTACAATGTACTCACTGATACTCTCATCAATGCATTGATCTCATATTCCAAAACGATAACTTTCAGCGATTTCCAGAGGCTCAGGATTGTAGTGCTGTTCTAACTAATCTCCGTCAGTGGCATGTCCTTTTGCTTGACGGGAACAAGCACGTTTTTCAGGGTTTCATACACCTTGGGGCCAGCTTCAGTCAAGATAATAGCCTGTTTTCTTGCAAAAAACACCCGATTATGGTTTTCATCATCGGGGACTTCAACGATATTATTTGCGGTGAAAAACATTACTAGCTGCTCCACATATGCTCTGAAAGTCTCTAGGTCACGATGTGTCCTAGTATTCCCATAGGCGTGGCCATCTGGACTGTTCAGTTCAGCCAAGTGTGCTTGTAATTTACCTTGGATTTTTAGCTGTTCTGCAAAACAAAGACCTCTCAAAGTATCTCTGTTGTTTGGCTGAATCAAACACCAACAAAAATTTCAGCTAGGGAATCCGATTATCCTATCTTCATTCACCAAATGTGATATATTCTTACGAAATCACTAAAGCACACACACTACAGGAACTTGTCACGTGACCTTGTCACGTAATGCTTTTATTATATACATCGGCAGTTGCATTATCACAGCAGTCCACTAGGTGGAGCAGTAGTCCACTAGGTAGAGCTATATTACAGTCAAATTGTTGCACGAGAAACTTGGGGGCCAAAATTGCCCCTTACCTTAAGGCCTGTTACCACCGCAAATTGGCGGCCATGCTGCGGAGTGGAGTGGCCGCCAACTTTTCGTGGAATTGGCTGTTGCTAGCCCAATTGCCCTCCCAAGTTTTCCCGGCAGTGTCCCGATCGACCCTCGCTATCGCTTCGCTGCTGCCGATCTATTTTACAGCGTCATCACTGTTATATATGTAAACTTGTATTTACTCTGTACAGCCACCAGAGGGCTCATCCCCTGGAGTACCAAGGGATCCCATAATCTCTTGGGAGCACAGGTATTTAAGGAGGCTTCACAGGTTGGAGAAGCACTCTGGAGACCTGCAATAAAAGACTAAGGTCACACTTTACTTTGAGCTCACAGTGTACAGTCTGACTCTTTCTCCATACCCAACAACTGACGACGAGATACAGATAGCGAACCCAAAGATACAGAAAATAGTGGGCATCCTGGAGAAATTCACGGAGGGAGATGATTTGGAAACTTTTGTGGAGCAACTCAACCAATACTTCGTGGCCAATGAGCTAGATGGGGAAGAGGGAGCTGCCAAATGAAGGGTGATCCTCCTCACCGTCTGTGGGGCACCAACTTATGGCCTCATGAAGAATCTGCTCACTCCAGCGAAAACCACGGAGAAATCGTCTGACGATTTGTACACACTGGTCCAAGAGCATTTGAACCCAACGGAAAGCATTCTGATGGCGAGGTACCGGTTCTACACGTACAAAAGGACCGAAAGCCAGGAAGTGGCGAGTTATGTCGCCGAGCTAAGACGCCTTGCAGGACATTGCGAATTTGAAGGATATTTGGAGCACATGCTCAGAGACCTTTTCGTACTTGGCATTGGCCACAAAACCATACTTCGCAAACTTTTGACTGTAGAGACCCCAACCTTGAGTAAGGCCATAGCGATAGCCCAGGCGTTCATTGCCACCAGTGACAATACTAAGCAAATCTCTCAGCACACGAGTGCTGCTACAAGTACAGTGAATGAAGTAATGTTGTTTTCGAATTGTAACGTACAGAGCAGGTCACACATACCTGCAGCTACACGTCCGCAGATATCTCAGAGTCCACCATCAAGGGTGATGAATGCAAGGCCATGAACACCTTTTTGGCGCTGTGGGAGTGATCACCGTTTCCATTCATGCCGATTCAAAGAGTAAGTTTGCAAGGGCTGTGGAACAATAGGACACCTTGAACGAGTGTGCAGGCAAGCTGCAAAGCCTGTTAAACCTGCAAACCACCATGTTGCAGAGGAGGACAGATCCACGGAGGATCATGATGAACCAGAGCCTCAGATCGAGGAGACAGAGGTACATGGCTTGCACACATTCACCATGAATTTCCCCCGATAATGCTGAATGTTGAACTAAATGGACTCCCGGTGTCAATGGAGCAGGACACGGGCGCAAGCCAGTCCATCATGGGCAAAAAGACTTTCGAAAGGTTGTGGTGCAACAAGGCCTCTAGGCCAGTCTTAACTCCAGTTCACATGAAACTAATAACTTACACAAAAGAACTGATACCTGTAATTGGCAGTGCTACCGTAAAGGTCTCCTATGATGGAGCGGTGCACAAGCTACCACTCTGGGTGGTACCAGGCGATGGTCCCACGCTGCTCGGCAGGAGCTGGCTGAGAAAGATACGTTGGAACTGGGACGACGTCCGGGCGCTATCGCCTGCTGACGACACTTCGTGTGCCCAGGTCTTAAACAAATTTCCTTCACTGTTCGAACCAGGCATTGGGAAATTCCAAGGAGCAAAAGTGAAGATCCACCTAATTCCAGGGGCATGACCCATCCATCACAAGGCGAGAGCAATACCGTACATGATGAGAGAAAGGGTAGAGATCAAGCTAGACCGGCTGCAAAGAGAGGGCATCATTTCCCCGATCGAGTTCAACAAGTGGGCCAATCCTATTGTCCCAGTCCTCAAGGGAGATGGCACCGTCAGAATCTGTGGCGATTACAAAGTAACTATCAATCGTTTCTCCCTGCAGGACCAATACCCACTACCAAAGGCCGACGACCTCTTTGTAATGCTGGTGGGAGGAAAGACATTCACAAAGCTGGATCTGACTTCAGCCTACATGATGCAGGAACTGGAGGAATCATCGAAGGCCCTCACCTGCATCAACATGCACAAAGGTCTTTTTGTTTATAACAGATGCCAGTTTGGAATCCGATCGGCGGTGGCGATATTCCAGAGAAACATGGAAAGCTTACTGAAGTCGGTCCCGCACACCGTGGTCTTCCAGGATGACATCTTGGTCACAGGTCGGAACACAGTCGAGCATCTGCAAAACCTGGAGGAGGTTCTTAGTCGACTCAACCGCATGGGGCTCAGGTTAAATGCTCGAAGTGTGTTTTCATGGCGCCTGAAGTGGAGTTCCTGGGAAGCAGGATTGCAGTGGACGGCATCAGGCCCACCAATGCGAAGACGAAGGCAATCGAGAATGCACCGAGGCCACAGAACGTGATGGAGCTGCGGTCGTTTCTAGGACTCCTGAACTACTTTGGTAACTTCTTACCAGGTCTCAGTACACTGTTAGAACCACTGCATGTCTTACTATGAAAAGGAGACGAATGGGTTTGGGGCAAAAGCCAAGAAAATGCCTTTGTAAAAGCTAGCAAATTGTTATGCTCAAACAAATTGCTTGTGTTGTATGAACAATGTAAGCGTTTGGTACTAGCATCTGATGCGTCATCATATGGCGTCTGGTGTGTATTGCAATAAGCTAATGATTTCGGGAAACTGCAACCAATTGCTTATGCATCCAGGAGTTTGTCTAAGGCCGAGAGAGTCTACAGTATGATTGAGAAAGAAGCATTAGCGTGTGTCTATGGGGTAAAGAAAATGCATCAATACCTGCTAAAATTCGAATTGGAAATTGACCATAAGCCACGTATATCCCTGTTCTCTGAGAGTAAAGGGATAAATACCAACACATCGGCCCGCATCCAGAGATGGGCGCTCACGTTGTCCGCATACAATTACGCCATCCGCCACAGGCCAGGCACAGAAAACTGCGCCGATGCTCTCAGTGGACTGCCATTGCCCACCACAGGGGTGGAAATGGCGCAGCCCGCAGATCTAGCCATGGTTATGAAAGCATTTGAGAGTGAGCAATCACCTGTCACTGCCCGGCAGATCAAAACCTGGACAAGCCAGGACCCCTTATTATCTCTAGTCAAAAGCTGTGTGCTTCACGGGAGCTGGTCCAGTGTCCCAGTGGAAATGCAGGAAGAGATAAAGCCATTCCAGCGGCACAAAGATGAAATGTCTATACAGGCAGACTGCCTTCTGTGGGGCAATCGAGTAGTGGTCCCCAAGAAGGACAGAGACACCTTCATCAATCACCTCCACAGTATCCACCCCCACAGTATCCACCCAAGCATCGTAATAATGAAAGCGATAGCCAGATCCCATGTGTGGTGGCCTGGTATCGATGCGGACTTAGAGTCCTGCGTTCACCGATGTAATACATGCTCGCAGTTAAGCAATGTACCCAGGGAGGTGCCGCTAAGTTTATGGTCTTGGCCCTCCAAACCATGGTCTAGGGTACAAGTTGACTATACAGGCCCGTTCTTGGGTAAAATGTTCCTTGTGATTGTAGACGCGTACTCCAAGTGGATTGAATGTGATATAATGTCAGCTAGCACGTCCGCTGCCACTACCGAAAGCCTGCGGGCCATGTTTGCCGCACACGGCCTACCCGATGTCCTGGTGAGCGACAACGGGCCATGTTTTACCAGTGCTGAGTTCAAAGAATTCATGACCCGTAACAGGATCAAACATGTCATATCTGCCCCATTTAAACCAGCGCTCAATGTTCAGGCAGAGAGAGCAGTGCAAACCATCAAGCAAGGCTTGAAGAGGGTAACTGAAGGCTCACTGTAGTCTCGCCTATCCCAAATCCTGCTTAGCTACTGCACAAGACCCCAGTCACTCACTGGGATCCCACCTGCTGAACTGCTCATGAAAAGAGCACTTAAGACAAGGCTCTCATTAGTTCACCCTGATCTACATGAACAGGTAGAGAGCAGGCGGCTTCAACAAAGTGCATACCATGATAGTGCAAATGTATCACGCGAGATTGAAATCAATGATCCTGTATTTGTATTAAATTATGGACAAGGTCCCAAGTGGCTTCCCGGCACTGTCGTAGCCAAAGAGGGGAGCAGGGTGTTTCGGGTCAAGCTTTCAAATGGAGTAATTCACCCGAAACACTTGGACCAAATCAAATTCAGATTCACGGACTATCCTGAGCAACCCAACTTGCACCCTACCTTTTTTGATCCCCCAACATATACACCAGCGGCAATCGGCACCACGGTTGGCCACGAAGCAGAACCCATCATCCACAGCAGCCCAGCAGGGCCCAACACACCAGGCAGCCCAGCAAGGCCAGCTGTACAGCAGCCCAGCGAGGGCCCAACAAATGATTCAACAACATCAGCTTTCACACCGAGACGATCAACCAGGGCAAGAAGGGCCCCAGATCGACTCACATTGTAAATAGTTACACTATTGACTCTGGGGAGGGGGGAGTGGGGGGGGGAGTGCTGTTCTATATGTAAACTTGTATTTACTCTGTACAGCCACCAGAGGGCTCATCCCCTGGAGTACGAAGGGATCCCATAATCCAATCCCTTGGAAGCACAGGTATTTAAAGAGGCTTCACAGGTTGGAGAGGCACTCTGGAGAACTGCAATAAAAGACTAAGGTCACACTTTTACTTTGAGCTCACAGTGTTCAGTCCAACTCTTTCTCCATACACAACAATCACCGTACGCACCGCCGATCTAAAGCCCCCCCCCCCCCCACCGATGGCGACATTTCCCTCTGAAAATCTCTTTGGCTTCGGTACACCCGGCGGTGCCAAATCAAGCTTTTTCCTGGTGGTCCATTGAGGCTGTGGCCTTCTGCAGTGATGGTGCGGCTTCCCTTAAAGAGGAGGGCGCACTGCCGCTGCCACCATGTTTTTATTTTTTGTTGGCCGACTGCCATGTCTGCCCGACAAATATGCCTCCAAGTTTGACCAGGTCACCAACAGGCAGCCTGGCAACCCCTCTTGGATGCCAGGCCGCTGGCCCGGCCGAAAACCCTCCCTGGTGGCCCAGTGGGCCAAAGTTTAAAAATTGCGGTGGCTCTCCCCTTTAAGAGACGGGAAGTGTCATGGTGACGCGGCGCCATGATGACATCATCGCGATGGTGACTCTGCTCTACACCCAACTTCCGCCCCTCAGTTGGTGTCACTGCCATGTATCTGCCCCTCAGGTGTTGTCACCGCCCCCATTACGATCGATTTCCAGATGCATGGAAAAACAAAACAACAAAGAGCTGAATGTCGCGCAAGAGTCAACCTGAATCACGGCTGTGCTAAAAACCATTGAAACGGGGTAGGAGCAACCCGTTTCGGGAGGGGGTAATTTCTGCCCCTTGGAATGTTACAACACAGGAACACATTTGGCCCATCAAGACTGTGCCAGTATTTTTCTCCACAAGCCTAATCCCTCTCTCCTGCTCGTTCTCCAAAACTTTTGATATTCCTCTATCTAAAGCAACTATCAAATTAATTTAAAAAAAATGTTTTGACCTCTTGTTCAACAACAGTTTGTGGTAGAGAACTACATTTTCTCACCCATATATGTGTAAAGAATGTTTTTCTAACCACCCTTAATACTTTTTTTTACAGTTATCTTAAATTTTGTGCCCTCTCGTTACCATTACTTTATTATAACTGATCTTAATCTGATGACCCATATCAGGTCACCCTGTAACTTTCTGATGCAATGCTGATGAAACATCAACTTGTCTAGAGTTTGCTCCACAGATGTTGCCTGACCTGCCGAGTGTTTCCAGTATTTTCTGTTTTTGTTTCAGATTTCAAGACAATAACCATCTCCATCCAACAAGAGAGAGTCTAACCCCCCTCCCCTTTACAGTCAACGGAATTACCATTGCATCATCCACCACCATCAACATCCTGAGGATTACCATTGATCAGAAACTTAACTGGACCAATCACATAAATAGTATTATGCATCTACATCTGCAGTATTTTTTTTCCCCGCTTAATTTTCTCAGCTCCAGTGAAAAAAGCTCTAATTTCTCAAGTCACTCTTCATAACTGTAACTCCGCTTCCCTGGCAACATCCTAATGAATCTATGCTGTAACTTTTCCATTGCTTTTATATCCTTCCTATAATGGGGTGTCCAAAAGTGGGAACATTGCTCCAACAGACGTCTTCTTTAAGTTCAACATTACCTCCTTGCTTGGGTATTTTTGCCTCTAAATCCATTTTGACTAGTGCTGATTATCTTGGATTTCTCAAAGTGCTTAGTAATTTCATAGAAACATAGAAACATAGTAAATAGGTGCAGGAGTAGGCCATTTGGCCCTTCGAGCCTGCACCACCATTCAATATGATCATGGCTGATCATGCACTTCAGTACCCCATTCCTGCTTTCTCTCCATACCTCTTGATCCCTTTAGCCGTAAGGGCCACATCTAACTCCCTTTTGAATATATCTAATGAACTGGCCTCAACAACTTTCTGTGGTAGAGAATTCCTGGTGAACCTTCGCTGCACTCCCTCAATAGCAAGAATGGCCTTCCTCAGATTAGGAGGCCAAAACTGTACACAGTATTCAAGGTGTGGCCTCGCCAAGGCCCTGTACAACTGCAGTAAAACCTCCCTGCTCCCATACTCAAATCCTCTCGCTATGAAGGCCAACATGCCATTTGTCTTCTTCACCACCTGCTGTACCTGTATGCCAACTTTCAATGACTGATGTACCATGACACCCAGGTCATCCCATTTCATCCCATTATAGATTACTATTCTAAGGGTAAGATTTTGCACTGTGTTTCCGTCCAATTTTTGGCAGATCAGTTGCAGGTGGGGGCAGAGAACTGGACGCTGAGCCATCACTTCCGGGATTGTCCTCTAGAAGTGACAGCCGTCATTGAATATGACTGCCCAAATATGATCGGGTGAATTCATTACTGCACAACAATCCTGGATGTTAATAAAACTAATGTGCTCTTGGCATTCAGTATTGCTATGGCAGGTGAGAAGGGACTTAAAATTTTAGAAAAGCCCCTAAAGGAGTGCTATCAATTGCAAGGTGATCCCGTGCTCAGTAATTTTTGAATTTTCTTTTTCATTTGGTCCTCCTCATCAGCTGCTCTGGAGGCAACTGCCGTTGTTGTGGTGCTACAGGCCCCCGAGGTTTGCACCAGCCATTTTCTTGCCCCTTCCTCTTCCCTTACTCCAACCCTCACCCTTCCCGGCCAGAGCTCAGGCACAGGTAAGAATTCAACTGGAAACGTACCAAAATTAAGCTAATGAGGCTGACCTCAGAAAATTAACTCAGGCCAGCCATGGGGAAGTGGGGCAGGTGCAAAGTTCATCATGCCAACTTTCCGTGAAAGTGAAAAATTTTGTCTTAATGGTTTACCAGCAATTGACTCCATCCCTCTCCCTAGCATCTGTCTGAGGCTGACCCAGACTGTTCTCAATATTGGTTTCATATTTGACCCTGAAATGCGCTTCTGACCACATATCCACGCCATAACTAAGACTGCCTATTTTCACCTCCCTAACATTGTCCGACTCCGCCCCTGCCTCAGCTCATCTGCTGCTGAAACCTTCATCCATGCCCTTGTTGCCTCTAGACTTAACTATTCCAGCGAACACCTGGCTGGCCTCCCACGTTCTACCCTATGCTACCTTGTGGTCATCCAAAACTCAGCTGCCCATGACCTAACTCACACCAAGTCCCGCTCATCCATCACCCCTGAACTCGCTGACCTACATTGGCTCCCAGTGAACCAATGCCTCGATTTGAAAATTCTCATCTTGTTTTCAAATCCCTCCATGGCCTCACCCCTCCTTAACTCTGTTATCTCCTTCAGCTCCACAACCCCTCAAGATATCTGTGCTCCTCTAATTCTGGCCTCTTGAACATCCCTATTTTTAATCGCTCAACCATTGGTGACCGTGCCTTCAGTTGCCAAGGCCCTAAGCTCTGGAATTTCCTCCCTAAACCTCTTTGCATCTCTGCCTCTGTTTCATCCTTTAAGGCGTTCCTTAAAACCTAATTCTTTGACCAAGCTTTTGGTCACCTGACATAATTTCTCCTTTTGTGGCTCGATGTCAAGTTTTGTTTTAGAATACTCCTATGAAGCACCTTGGATGTTTTACTACATTAAAGGCGTTATATAAATACAAGTTGTTGTTGCTGTTGCTGAAATGAGACTAATTAGCCTAGAATTATCTCTGCCTCCTTTTTTAAGAGTCAAATTGTCATCCTCCAGTCTTCTGGCACAATTATTCTTACATAGAATTATATAGCATGTACAGTACAGAAACAGGCCATTCGGCCCAACTGGACTGTACTGGTGCTAATGCTCAACAGGAAGCTCCTTCCACCTCTTTTCATCTAATCCTATCAGCATAACCTTCTATTTCTTTCTCCCTCATATGTTTATCTAACTTCCCTTAAATACATCTATTCTTTCCACAATTAAAACAAAAAATGATGGTCAGAGCCTCTACTTTATCTTCCTTAGATCCCCTCAGGGTCGTTAGATGCAGAACACCAGGTCCCAATAATTTGCTTACCTTAAGGCTTGAGTAATTTCTTCTGTACCATCTCTTTTTGAATAATTTAACCTCCATTTCTACATTTACCACTGGTTCAACAACCTCTGTGTCCAATTCCTTGGTGAAAGCTGAGACAAAGCACTTATTTACTATTGCTGCCACTTCCTCATTCTCCACTACATGTTTGCCTCCTTCAACTATTCGCAGCCCTTTCCCTACCTTGACGATCCTTTTACTACTAATGTGCCTTTAGAAAGCCTTTTTTGTAGGATTCACAAAATTCTGAGACCCCCTACTCAATGGACATGTGTCTAGAATTTAAAAGGGAACTTTGTTAGATTTTTGGAGGAGAAATGTGGACAGAAATATCTCACTATTAGGCGCCTTTGGACTAAACTAGGGCCTTTTAGATTGAGTTTAGACATTTTTGGGTACTGTTGAGGGGAATGACTCATCAGGGGAGGGCAGCAGCAGCCAAGTTCATGGCACCGTGGCTGGCTCTGCTGCACAGGAGGGCAAGAAAAAGAGTGGGAGAGCGATAGTGATAGGGGATTCAATTGTGAGGGGAATAGATAGGCGTTTCTGTGGCCGCAACCGAGACTCCAGGATGGTATGTTGCCTCCCTGGTGCAAGGGTCAAGGATGTCTCGGAGCGGGTGCAGGACATTCTGAAATGGGAGGGAGAACAGCCAGTTGTCGTGGTGCACATTGGTACCAACGACATAGGCAAAAAAAGGGATGAGGTCCTACGAAACGAATTTAAGGAGCTAGGAGCTAAATTAAAAAGTAGGACCTCAAAAGTAGTAATCTCGGGATTGCTACCAGTGCCACGTGATAGTCAGAGTAGGAATCGCAGGATAGCGCAGATGAATACGTGGCTTGAGCAGTGGTGCAGCAGGGAGGGATTCAAATTCCTGGGGCATTGGGACCGGTTCTGGGGGAGGTGGGACCAGTACAAACCGGACGGTCTGCACCTGGGCAGGACTGGAACCAATGTCCTCGGGGGAGTGTTTGCTAGTGCTGTTGGGGAGGATTTAAACTAATATGGCAGGGGGATGGGAACCAATGCAGGGAGACAGAGGGAAACAAAAAGGAGCCAAAAGCAAAAGACAGAAAGGAGATGAGGAAAAGTGTAGGGCAGAGAAACCCAAGGCAAAGAACAAAAAGGGCCACTGTACAGCAAAATTCTAAAAGGACAAAGGGTGTTAATAAAACAAGCCTGAAGGCTTTGTGTCTTAATGCAAGGAGTATCCGCAATAAGGTGGATGAATTAATTGTGCAAATAGATGTTAACAAATATGATGTGATTGGGATTACGGAGACGTGGCTCCAGGATGATCAGGGCTGGGAACTCAACATTCAGGGGTATTCAACATTCAGGAAGGATAGAATAAAAGGAAAAGGAGGTGGGGTAGCATTGCTGGTTAAAGAGGAGATTAATGCAATAGTTAGGAAAGACATTAGCTTGGATGATGTGGAATCTATATGGGTAGAGCTGCAGAACACCAAAGGGCAAAAAACGTTAGTAGGAGTTGTGTACAGACCTCCAAACAGTAATAGGGATGTTGGGGAGGGCATCAAACAGGAAATTAGGGGTGCATGCAATAAAGGTGTAGCAGTTATAATGGGTGACTTTAATATGCACATAGATTGGGCTAGCCAAACTGGAAGCAATACGGTGGAGGAGGATTTCCTGGAGTGCATAAGGGATGGTTTTCTAGACCAATATGTTGAGGAACCAACTAGGGGGGAGGCCATCTTAGACTGGGTGTTGTGTAATGAGAGAGGATTAATTAGCAATCTCATTGTGCGAGGCCCCTTGGGGAAGAGTGACCATAATATGGTGGAATTCTGCATTAGGATGGAGAATGAAACAGTAAATTCAGAGACCATGGTCCAGAACTTAAAGAAGGGTAACTTTGAAGGTATGAGGCGAGAATTGGCTAGGATAGATTGGCGAATGATACTTAGGGGGTTGACTGTGGATGGGCAATGGCAGACATTTAGAGACCGCATGGATGAAGTACAACAATTGTACATTCCTGTCTGGCGTAAAAATAAAAAGGGGAAGGTGGCTCAACCGTGGCTATCTAGGGAAATCAGGGATAGTATTAAAGCCAAGGAAGTGGCATACAAATTGGCCAGAAATAGCAGCGAACCTGGGGACTGGGAGAAATTTAGAACTCAGCAGAGGAGGACAAAGGGTTTGATTAGGACAGGGAAAATGGAGTACGAGAAGAAGCTTGCAGGGAACATTAAGGCGGATTGCAAAAGTTTCTATAGGTATGTAAAGAGAAAAAGGTTGGTGAAGACAAACGTAGGTCCCCTGCAGTCAGAATCAGGGGAAGTCATAACGGGGAACAAAGAAATGGCGGATCAATTGAACAAGTACTTTGGTTCGGTATTCACTAAGGAGGATACAAACAACCTTCCGGATATAAAAGGGGTCAGAGGGTCTAGTAAGGAAGAGGAACTGAGGGAAATCTTTATTAGTCGGGAAATTGTGTTGGGGAAATTGATGGGATTGAAGGCAGATAAATCCCCAGGGCCTGATGGCCTGCATCCTAGAGTACTTAAGGAGGTGGCCTTGGAAATAGCGGATGCATTGACAATCATTTTCCAACATTCCATTGACTCTGGATCAGTTCCTATGGAGTGGAGGGTAGCCAATGTAACCCCACTTTTTAAAAAAGGAGGGAGAGAGAAAACAGGGAATTATAGACCGGTCAGCCTGACCTCAGTAGTGGGTAAAATGATGGAATCAATTATTAAGGATGTCATAGCAGTGCATCTGGAAAATGGTGACATGATAGGTCCAAGTCAGCATGGATTTGTGAAAGGGAAATCATGCTTGACAAATCTTCTGGAATTTTTTGAGGATGTTTCCAGTAAAGTGGACAAAGGAGAACCAGTTGATGTGGTATATTTGGACTTTCAGAAGGCTTTCGACAAGGTCCCACACAAGAGATTAATGTGCAAAGTTAAAGCACATGGGATTGGGGGTAGTGTGCTGACGTGGATTGAGAACTGGTTGTCAGACAGGAAGCAAAGAGTAGGAGTAAACGGGTACTTTTCAGAATGGCAGGCAGTGACTAGTGGAGTGCCGCAAGGTTCTGTGCTGGGGCCCCAGCTGTTTACATTGTACATTAATGATTTAGACGAGGGGATTAAATGCAGTATCTCCAAATTTGCGGATGATACTAAGTTGGGTGGCAGTGTGAGCTGCGAGGAGGATGCTATTAGGCTGCAGAGTGACTTGGATAGGTTAGGTGAGTGGGCAAATGCATGGCAGATGAAGTATAATGTGGATAAATGTGAGGTTATCCACTTTGGTGGTAAAAACAGAGAGACAGACTATTATCTGAATGGTGACAGATTAGGAAAAGGGAAGGTGCAACGAGACCTGGGTGTCATGGTACATCAGTCATTGAAGGTTGGCATGCAGGTACAGCAGGCGGTTAAGAAAGCAAATGGCATGTTGGCCTTCATAGCGAGGGGATTTGAATACAGGGGCAGGGAGGTGTTGCTACAGTTGTACAGGGCCTTGGTGAGGCCACACCTGGAGTATTGTGTACAGTTTTGGTCTCCTAACTTGAGGAAGGACATTCTTGCTATTGAGGGAGTGCAGCGAAGGTTCACCAGACTGATTCCCGGGATGGCGGGACTGACCTATCAAGAAAGATTGGATCAATTGGGCTTGTATTCACTGGAGTTCAGAAGAATGAGAGGGGACCTCATAGAAACGTTTAAAATTCTGACGGGTTTAGACAGGTTAGATGCAGAAAGAATGTTCCCAATGTTGGGGAAGTCCAGAACCAGGGGTCACAGTCTGAGGATAAGGGGTAAGCCATTTAGGACCGAGATGAGGAGAAACTTCTTCACCCAGAGAGTGGTGAACCTGTGGAATTCTCTACCACAGAAAGTAGTTGAGGCCAATTCACTAAATATATTCAAAAGGGAGTTAGATGAAGTCCTTACTACTCGGGGGATCAAGGGTTATGGCGAGAAAGCAGGAAGGGGGTACTGAAGTTTCATGTTCAGCCATGAACTCATTGAATGGCGGTGCAGGCTAGAAGGGCTGAATGGCCTGCTCCTGCACCTATTTTCTATGTTTCTATGTTTCTATGTTTAAATTGTATGCTGGGTCTGCATAGGGAAATGGGATCCTTATAGGGCTGCTAACCCATCTGGGAAGCAGGCCCCAGGGAGACATTAGCAGTCTAACAAAAGCCCACTTACCAGGGACCCAGATACATACATATTTTAATAGTTCTTAAAACAGCTACACAGAAAAACCCTGGCAATGGACAGCATCAAGACCTCATTACATTCTAACAGCACCATTCGAAAACCCCATCAACACCTTTAGGAATCTTGTATCATGCTAATGTTCAATCAGTCCACCAAAATTCTCACAAAGGGATCACATTAGAGTTGATCAGCCTGCCAAAATCGCACAAAAGCAGTCATCAAAAATCAATTGTGTACTCAGGTATAACTGGGGGCCTTGCTGGTAGCTTGTGTGGTAACCTTTGGGCTGAGGAAACACTTTTGAAGAAACGTACCCGAGAACACTCTGGAAAAGCACTTGGACTCTGGGCTCTTTGACTCTGGCTTTGAAACATCTAACTTGCCACACGAGGTTACAGCAACGCAACAAGAAGAACCCAACAAGAAGCCTCGGAGTCACTGAAAAACCAACAATCATCCAGCGATGACTTAAGGAAAAAACTTATTTACCATCAAAACGTCGACCAGTGCTAATATCGAAGACACCGCAACCAGCCAAAGAATCCATAAGATTGAGGAGAGAGAAAGCAGTGTGCAGCTGGTCTAAACTGTGGAGAAATCCTTTGGTGAGCATAGTCCCAACTTAGTTAATGTAGTGATGGGAGGTGTTTTTTTTCACTGCATAACCTCTGTACCCGTTGCGTATATGTTTTCCCCCTTTTTGTTATATGCTATTAACTTTATTAGTGTGGTGTGCTATTTTCTAAATAAAATATTTGTTCTTGCACCAAACAGTTGTCTGTCTACATCTATCACATCCCCTAAATAATTCCAAGCCCTAGAACCAGGGAATGGGACGATTCGAACCGTCAAGGTCAGAAAAGGCTGACAAACCCACCACCTCCTACATTTTATTGCTCTTTCTGGTTTTTGCTCATTTTCTCTTATGACTCACCTTGGCCTTTCTAATCTCCACTTTTGTAATCCACTGCCTCTGTGCTGTCAGATAACTTGTCCGACATTCAGTCTTGGATGAGCTTCAACTTCCTCCAGATTAAATTTGGGAAGACTGAAGCCAAATTCTATGAACCCCGCCATAAACTCTCTACACATGCTATTCCCCTCCCTGGCTGCTGTCTTAGGCTGAACCAGACTTTTTACAAACTTGAAGTCCTATTTAATCCGGAGCTCCTGATCTCACATCATCTTCACAAAGACTGCCCACTTTTACTTACGTGTCTACCTCCTCCCATATCTCAGCCCATCTGCTGCTAAAACCTTCATCCATATCTTTGTCACTTCTAGACATGATTAACTCCAATCATCTTCTGGATGGCCTCCCATTCTCCACCTTCCATAAACTTTAGCTTATCTAAAGCTCTGCTGCAAAGAACCTATCCTGCACCAAGTCCTGCTCATCCATCAGCACTGTCCTCACTGAACTACACTGGCTCGTGATCCCCCAATGCCTCAAACTTAAGATTCTGATCCTTGTGTCAAAGGGTTGGAGTTTCGGCTTTCCTGATTTTGGGGCACTAATCACGGCAGGGCGGTTCCGATACCGCCTGAAAAAAATTTTCACCTTTGACTGGAAATTTCGGCAAAAAGTGACGATCCATGTTTGTGGACGTTAAATCAGGCGTTATACAATGGACTTTGTGTGCCCGAGCCGAAAACCGCGGTGGTAAAATAGGCGACCATTTTGTGCATGTGCAGTTGCATTTTTGTTTTCCTGGGTGCAGACGTTATTTCAGGGTGTGGAATTTATTTATGCCTGCTATCCTTCCAACATTAATGTATCTGATGTATATGCCCAATCTCAAAGGCTTGCAGCCTGTGGGGTGCTTTTCACAATGTCTCAAAAAACTCAAGGATGACTTCTCCAGCCATTGTCTTTTACTTAAGGATGCACGTACACTCTTGTTCCCTAATCATTGAGAACCTTCCTTGCAATACACTCCAATACACTCCAACTCTTGATATGGGTTTCATGAAGATCACCTGCACTATGTTACCTCCCTCTTACCTCCTAACAATCGCTCTCAAAGCTCATGCAACATCAACACAGATTGAAGTGAAGACATTAGAACATCCACACCGTCTCACCTGATAGGCATAAGTGGCACAATAGGACATGTACCCTTTCTGAACCCTTCCTATTTTTCTCTTTGCAGTCGAAGCACTCATACAACAAGCTTGAGCAGCTATGCACAGACGAGGGTCCACCTCAAATCCTAGAATTGACCGATGTCGAGGAATGGGTGTCTGCTTTCATTGGAGCACCAGCTCAGGCAGTTGTCGGGAGTAATGCTGAGCCCCCTTCGGGTAGTGAGGGTATGTCAATGGATTGCGCGACTGATGTGACTTCTGTGAGCCATTTTATAAAGTGGTGGGGGGACCTTCAAATGTACATGTCCAATGCCACCTTCCTGCTATCACCCTGCCCCCTCCCCTCCTGCTAAGTACACATCTGTCTTTTTGTGCTTGCAGAAGAACAGCCACAATCATACCAGGCGTCCAGGAAGATATCAACATTTGGCCATGGGGGAGATGACGAGGCTTGCAACGAGACTGCAATGCCTGAGCCGCAGAGGCCACATGTTGGCCCCTTGGAAGAGACCACATCTGGACACGAGACCAATTTCCAGGGATTTGTGTCCTGTCCCCAGTCACCAACAGTAACACGAAGCGAGAGGGGAATCTCAAAGGCCAGCTCTCTGGAGGGTGAGTCGGCGTGTGATTGTGGCTGTTCTTCTGCAAGCACAAAAAGACAGATGTGTGCTTAGCAGGAGGGGAGGGGGCAGGGTGATAGCAGGAAGGTGGCATTGGACATGTACATTTGAAGGCCCCCCCACCACTTTATAAAATGGCTCACAGAAGTCACATCAAGCTCAACAACAGGCAGACATGGAACTGGACTTGGTGGAAATGTCCAGGGAAAAGACAGGCTTGCAACCTGAGCTCATGGGTTCATTGGGTCGGATCCCAGAGAGCATCAAAAAGCTTTCTGCGGCTATTGTGGAGGTAGCGTCACAAATTGTCAGTGCAACTCCAGATTCCAGCGAGGCCATCATTTCCCACTCACAGAGGCAGGTGGGCTCCGGCAGCGACAGTGGCAGTCCAGAATGTGTGGCGCATGCCCTTGAGCACACGCAGCACCGCTCGAATCGCAGGCACAAGCTACACTGCTGCTTGGTGATGTGATGTGGTCGATGACTGGTGCCATCCTCTCTGTGTTCCCCACTGTCCAACGGGGAAGGGATGGTGCTGAAGCAGACCAGCAAGTTGTGGAGACACATCGTGCTCCGGATGTTGAAGCCCAGCCCCATCGGAGTCTCAGTGGCTCCCAGGAAGTAGAAGGTACTATTCTTTCTCAGGATGACAGCATTCTGGCTCCCACCACTGACTCTCCAACCACGCACCATACACAGTAAACACTCCAGCCACCAGTGACTGCTTCTGCCGATGATGAGGTGCAGCCGTCTGTAGCCGGGCCTTCCAGGCCAAGAGCTGGTCCAGGGCATCATCATACGCTGTCTGCAGTGTCTGCCCCCCTAACACAGCTGCCCTCAAACAGCCTGACTGTAGGCACTGAGACCTCAATGAGGAGGAGCAGCAGGCATGCGAGGGGAATGAAGGGGTGGGGGTGGAAAATGTGAGGCCAAGTCCCATTAAGAGGTGGGACAATGTTGTGTAGATGACCAGATGAATTATGAGTACGAATATAAATAATTTATTTTCATTAATGCACTTCATTGCTGTTGAGTTACTTGCAGCAGAATGCTGTTTATTGAATGGTTTTATTTTGTTGGATAAAAATGTAACTTTGACCCTTTGCCATTGGTGTTGTGAGTATCATTCCAAAATTCACTGTAGAAAAACCTTTACGGTGGCACATAATGTCGCGCGACTTAGCTGCATCCCTCAGCTTCCCCATTCAAGCAAACCAGTCCATTATGAGCTGGCGATGTGCGGCTCTTGTTCCGATAACATCTCCATGCTGCCTCCCCCATGGATGAGGTGATTCTGGAATCAGTGCCTCGCCAGGCTCCTGTTCATTATTCTCCTCCAGAGGTGGGCCTGCAATCTCCACTGGCCAAAGCCTGGCTCCTCATGATAGCCAAGTTGTATTGCATGAAGCACACCACAATGAATTCGGATACCTGTTGCGAGGAATATTGAGTCCGAGAGGCGGGAGTGCATGGTGTCGGGAGGCCTATAAAGGCCCAGCAGCAGCGAGAGGCGGCGGCAGTCCGAGAGGCAGGAGTGCGTGGTGTCGGGAGGTCTATAAAGACCCAGCAGCAGCGAGAGGCGGCGGCAGTCCGAGAGGCAGGAGTGCGTGGTGTCGGGAGGTCTATAAAGACCCAGCTTGTACAGCTCCAGCCGGGAGAAAATGCAAAAACGAAGCAGAAAGAAATCAAACGGTGACGTCACAGCCAAAGGGGTAAGTGATTGGCTGGTGATTGATGAGTAGCTTTTCTTTTTCTTTTTTATATCAGTAAGTAACCTGTTAACAGTGTTGTCGCCAAATTAAGTGTATCTAAGGGTTAAGTCATGGCAGGAGAGTTCGGTCACGTGATATGCTCCTCCTGTACCATGTGGGAACTCAGGGACACTTCCGGTGTCCCTGACGACTACGTGTGCGGGAAGTGTATCCGCCTCCAGCTCCTGACGGACCGCGTTGCGGAATTGGAGCTGAGGGTGGATTCACTCTGGAGCATCCACGATGCTGAGAATGACGTGAGTAGCATGTGTAGCGAGTTGGTCATACCGCAGGTGAAGGGTCCACAGCCAGATAGGGAATGGAAGACCAGCAGGAAGAGCAGTGCAAGGAAGGTAATGCAGGGGTCCCCTGCGGTCATCCCCCTGCAAAACAGATACACTGCTTTGAGTACTGTTGAGGGGGATGACTCATCAGGGGAGGGCAGCAGCAGCCAAGTTCATGGCACTGTGGCTGGCTGTGCTGCACAGGAGGGCAGGAAAAAGAATGGGAGAGCGATAGTGATAGGGGATTCAATTGTAAGGGGAATAGATAGGCGTTTCTGCGGCTGCTACCGAGACTCCAGGATGGTATGTTGCCTCCCTGGTGCAAGGGTCAAGGATGTCTCGGAGCAGGTGCAGGACATTCTGAAAAGGGAGGGTGAACAGCCAGTTGTCGTGGTGCACATTGATGCCAACGATATAGGTAAAAAAAGGGATGAGGTCCTACGAGACGAATTTAAGGAGCTAGGAGCTAAATTAAAAAGTAGGACCTCAAAAGTAGTAATCGCGGGATTGCTACCAGTGCCACGTGCTTGTCAGAGTAGGAATCGCAGATGAATACGTGGCTTGAGCAGTGGTGCAGCAGGGAGGGATTCAAATTTCTGTGGCATTGGAACCGGTTCTGGGGGAGGTGGGACCAGTACAAACCGGACGATCTGCACCTAGGCAGGACCGGAATCAATGTCCTAGGGGGAGTGTTTGCTAGTGCTGTTGGGGAGGAGTTAAACTAATATGGGAGGGGGATGGGAACCAATGCAGGGAGACAGAAGGAAACAAAATGGAGACAGAAGCAAAAGACAGAAAGGAGATGAATAAAAGTGGAGGGCAGAGAAACCCAAGGCAAGAAACAAAAAGGGCCACAGTACAGCAAAATTCTAAAGGGTCAAAGTGTAATAAAAAGGCAAGCCTGAAAGCTCGGTGCCTCAATGCGAGGAGTATTCGGAACCCAGGAGAGGGCTCTGAGCTAGTTACAGTGGGTGAGAGCTCAGATGAACAGGACCCCAAGAAAGAATAAAAAAGGCAGGAGGCAACAGAGCAGAGTAGCACTGGGGTAAGTGTAAACCACAAGGTGATAGGAAGGGACAATATGTATGAATATAAAGGTTCTGCAGGAGGGGTCAAAACTAAAAATCATGCTTTAAAAACTAGTATTAAAACACTCTACCTAAACGCAAGCAGCATTCGAAATAAAGTAAATGAGTTGACAGCACAAATCATTACAAATGGGTATGATTTGGTGACCATTACAGAAACGTGGTTGCAGGGTGGCCAAGACTGGGAATTAAACATACAGGGGTATCTGACAATTCGGAAAGATAGACAAGAAGGGAAAGGAGGTGGAGTAGCTCTGTTAATAAAGGATGATATCAGGGCAGTTGTGAGAGACGATATTGGCTCTAATGAACAAAATGTTGAATCATTGTGGGTGGAGATTAGAGATAGTAAGGGGAAAAAGTCACTGGTGGGCGTAGTTTATAGGCCCCCAAATAATAACTTCATGGTGGGGCGGACAATAATCAAGGGAATAATGGAGGCATGTGAAAAAGGAACGGCAGTAATCATGGGGGATTTTATCGATTGGTCAAATCAAATCGCACGGAGTAGCCTTGAGGAGGAATTTATAGAATGCATACGGGATTGTTTCTTGGAACAGTATGTTACAGAACCTACAAGGGAGCAAGCTATCTTAGATCTGGTCCTGTGTGATGAGAGAGGAATAATAAACGATCCCCTAGTAAAAGATCCTCTCGGAATGAGTGATCACAGTATGGTTGAATTTGTAATACAGATTGAGGGTGAGGAAGTAGTGTCTCAAACGAGCGTACTATGCTTAAACAAAGGGGACTACAGTGGGATGAGGGCAGAGTTGGCTAAAGTAGACTGGGAACAGAGACTAAACGGTAGCACAATTGAGGAACAGTGGAGGACTTTTAAGGAGCTCTTTCATAGTGCTCAACAAAAATATATTCCAGTGAAAAAGAAGGGCGGTAAGAGAAGGGATAACCAGCCGTGGATAACCAAGGAAATAAAGGAGAGTATCAAATTAAAAACCAATGCGTATAAGGTGGCCAAGGTTAGTGGGAAACTAGAAGATTGGGAAAATTTTAAATGACAGCAAAGAATGACTAAGAAAGCAATAAAGAAAGGAAAGATAGATTACGAAAGTAAACTTGCGCAAAACATAAAAACAGATAGTAAAAGCTTTTACCGATATATAAAACGGAAAAGAGTGTCTAAAGTAAATGTTGGTCCTTAGAAGATGAGAAGAGGGATTTAATAATGGGAAATGTGGAAATGGCTGCGACCTTAAACAATTATTTTGCTTCGGTCTTCACAGTGGAAGACACAAAAACCATGCCAAAAATTGCTGGTCATGGGAATGTGGGAAGGGAGGACCTTGAGATAATCATTATCACTAGGGGGGTAGTGCTGGACAGGCTAATGGGACTCAAGGTAGACAAGTCCCCTGGTCCTGAAAAAATGAAAAAGAGATGGCGGAAGTTATAGCAGATGCATTCGTTATAATCTACCAACATTTTCTGGACTCTGGGGAGGTACCAGCGGATTGGAAAGCAGCTAATGTAATGCCTCTGTTTAAAAAAAGGGGCAGACAAAAAGCAGGTAACCATAGGCCGGTTAGTTTAACATCTGTAGTGGGAAAAATGCTTGAAGCTATCAATAAGGAAGAAATAGTGGGACATCTAGATAGGAATAGTCCAATCAAGCAGACGCAACATGGATTCATGAAGGGGAAATCATGTTTAGCTAATTTACTGGAATTCTTTGAGGATATAACGAGCATGGTGGATAGAGGTGTACCGATGGAAGTGGTGTATTTAGATTTCCAAAAGGCATTCGATAAGATGCCACACAAAAGGTTACTGCAGAAGATAAAGGTACGCAGAGTCAGAGGAAATGTATTAGCATGGATCGAGAATTGGCTGGCTAACAGAAAGCAGAGAGTCAGGATAAATGGGTCTTTTTCGGGTTGGAAATCAGTGGTTAGCGATGTGCCACAGGGATCGGTGCTTGGACCACAACTGTTTACAATATACATCGATGACCTGGAAGAGGGGACAGAGTGTAGTGTAACAAAATTTGCAGATGACACAAAGATTAGTGGGAAAGCGGGTTGTGTAGAGGACACAGAGAGGCTGCAAAGAGATTTAGATAGGTTAAGCGAATGGGCTAAGGTTTGGCAAATGGAATACAATGTCGGAAAATGTGAGGTCATCCACCTTGGAAATAAAAACAGTAAAAGGGAATATTATTTGAATGAGGAGAAATTACAACATGCTGCGGTGCAGAGGGACCTGGGGGTCCTTGTGCATGAATCCCAAAAAGTTAGTTTGCAGGTGCAGCAGGTAATCAGGAAGGCGAATGGAATGCTGGTCTTCATTGCGAGAGGGATGGAGTACAAAAGCAGGGAGGTCCTGCCGCAACTGTACAGGTTATTGATGAGGCCGCACCTGGAGTACTGTGTGCAGTTTTGGTCACCTTTCTTAAGGAAGTATATACTAGCTTTGGAGGGGATACAGAGACGATTCACTAGGCTGATTCCGGAGATGAGGGGGTTACCTTATGATGATAGATTGAGTAGACTGGGTCTTTACTTGTTAGAGTTCAGTAAGGATGAGGGGTGATCTTATAGAAACATTTAAAATAATGAAAGGGATGGACAAGATAGAGACAGAGAGGTTGTTTCCACTGATCGTGGAGACTAGAACTAGGGGGCACAGCCTCAAAATATGGGGGAGCCAATTTAAAACCGAGTTGAGAAGGAATTTCTTCTCCCAGAGGGTTGTGAATCTGTGGAATTTTCTGCCCAAGGAAGCAGTTGAGGCTAGCTCATTGAATGTATTCAAATCACAGATAGATAGATTTTTTACCAATAAGGGAATTAAGGGTTATGGGGAGCGGGCGGGTAAGTGGAGCTGAGTCCACGGCCAGATCAGTCATGATCTTGTTGAATGGCGGAGCAGGCTCGAGGGGCTAGATGGCCTACTCCTGTTCCTAATTCTTATGTTCTTATCTTATGTTCTGCCTCCAGAGTGGTCCAGGCTTCGGAACCGCTGCTTGAGCACTCCAATTTTCTGTTCAATGATGTTGCATATGGTTTCATGGCTGTCATTATAGCGCTGCTCAGCTTCTATGGTCAGGTTGCGGAGGGGGGTCAACAGCTGGATGGCTACCGATCAGCCAGGCCTACACCTGCCTTTGTCGCTGAAACATTCGTGATATACTGCTCTCATGCAAGATGAAAGCATCATGTGTGCTCCCTGGATAGCAGGCATGCACTGCGAGGAAGCGCTGTGTGTGGTTGCACACCAACAGCATGTTTAGGGAGTGGTATCCCTTTCGGTTTTGGAATACCTCTGCGTTGTGTAATGGTGACGTGTCTGCAGTCAATGGTTCCTTGAACCCTCAGGAAGCCCGCAATTATGCCAAACCCTAAAGCTCTCTCATTCTAGCTGTCCCTGCTCATAAGGAACTTATAAGTCTGTCCCTGCTCATAAGTCCATTCTGCGGGCGTCCAGAGCCCTTATTACGTGCCGAATGCAGAGATGTATAGCGTGTTGAGCGATGCTGCATATGTCCCCTGCTGCAGACTGGAAGGAGCCGGAGGCATACAAGGCCATCGCCACAGTCACCTTCACTCAGTATTGTTGGCACTGGTTGGCTGTAGGTCTGCCTGTAGAAGCTGGCATATCTCTGTCAGCACTTCCTTTCGGAAGCATAGCCTTCTCATGCACTGCGCCTCAGAGAGTTGGAGCAATGTTCCCTGTAAACCCATGGGGGGTAAGGCCTTCTCCCCGGACTTCTTCGACCTCTCCTTATCCATGGGCCGACATGGCCAGGAGCCTTTCTTCTAGCTTGAAGCAGATTGCCAATAGCAACCAGCATGATATGCTGGTGAACTAATAATGCCCCCATTCATATCTTTCACTGACCTTGCAAGTCGGGGCTTCACACAGCGTGCTGTGCACAGCCGTTGCAGTCAATGTCAACTGCGTTGTCTAATCCTCTACCCTCCATTTAAATATGCTGCCCATACCGCCTGCCGATTTTTTCAGACGTTTCCTGCGGCAGGCGTTAAATGAGGCGCAAGGGCCGAATTTTCCATCCGGAGCACTAGCGGAGTATTGCACGACGATTGACGTCATGATCTCATTCAAAATGGAGGGCGGGGCAGTAAGTTTTTGTGCCGCCACAAATCAGGAGCTAAATTTACCGGCTGGGCACTAAAACCTGGGTGCCCACTGTAACGCCCAAAAATGGCATTTACTGCCCCTCTGGAGCGCAAAAGAGCTGAAAATCCAGCCCCAAGGGGCCGAAAGTCCCTTGATAGCGCCGTCCATTAACGCTGACGATGGACGGCTAATGGTTAGCAAAGGCCTACCATCAGCGGAGAGCGCCATCCACTCCTCCGTGGAAAGTGAATTGCTCATTGGTGGAGATACCAAGAGGAAACGCTGCACCCTCTAACGCCACCCATGTAATGCCCCCTTGGCACCGCTGCCGCGATATTTGGTATGTGGGCCACCCCGACCATCTCTGCAGGTCAGGGCTTCAAAAACAGCTGGAGCACCAGGTCCTAGGACACCGTGGGCCACCCTGACCTGTGTGAGACATCTCCACAGGTCGGGGCTTCAAAAACAGCTGGAGCATGCCACTGCAGCTTCCAGCGCGAGCTGACACAAATGTGCGATGGCTTCAAGGTGGGCAACTGGGTGACATCATCAGGAACCAGGTCGTCCGTTTGGAGCGTGGCAGGAACATCGGTGGGGCCCTGATACAGCAGAGGAGTGGGAAGGTCATGGCGGACTTGCGACGAGTGATCGGGGCGGAGAAGCGATGAGGGATCGTGGCTGAGATTTGGAGGGTGATCGTGGCAGAGGTTCTGTGAATGTTTAGTGCTGAGGTGCGGTGGGAGATCGTGGTGGAGGCGCGGCGAATGTTTGTGGCGGAGGAGCGTCGAGAAATCGTGGCAGAGGTGCGGCAAATGAGGGTACGGGGCCCAGAAGAGCCGAGGGCCCAGGGCAGCACGGGCCTTCCCACACTGCGATATGTGTGTGCACTAGGTCCGTGCAGCAGAGCAGGTCTCCAGTCATCCTGGTTAACCCTTGCCACTGGATAAAGACCTAGCTCTGTCAAACCCGTGTGGTAGCTGGTGTGCAACGGTTACCACATGTTAAAAAAATCCACGCACAGGCACCTTCCACCCTTTCAACTGTAGCTCAGGACTGGAATATCGGGTCCTTCATTGAAACATCTGTACACTCATGTGGAAGCAAGTCATCCTCGTTCGAGGGACCACCTGTGATGATGTTTTGGTATGTACGGAGGCCACCTTTAACGCTGCTCCCTCATCTCTGGGCGTTAAAACTGAATTTGGTGTGTTGAGTCTGCACCTAATGCCCGGCACTAAAATCAACACTCAGGCAGTGACACTGCCTCAAAAATGGTGATACCAAATTTCGACTCCTAAGTCTCTCCATGGCCTAACTGCTGTCCATTTCTGTAACCCTCCTAAACTCTGCGTTTCTCTGATTCTGGCCTTCCTCTTCACTGCATCCTTGGGAGTCATGCTTTCATGTCCCGCATTCTGGAATTCTCTCCATAAACCCCTCCGCCACCACCTCCCTCCCCTCCTTTAAGAACTTAGCTGAAATACATCTTCTGTGGCTCGGTGCCTTCTTTATTTTTTTACACCTCCATGAATCTCCTTAGAATGTTTTTATATATTAAAGGTGCCATAAAAGTGCATTGTTGGTGCTGTAATCTCCCTATTCATTAATTTTATCCCAGAATTTGATACCTTCTTTTTTTCCTGATTAGGATATATTTAATTGAGATCTTTTCCATCTCCTGCTTAAATATTTTCCATTACTGATGTACGGTTCTATTTGGCAATTTTGTCTCTTTTTTACTCACAATAATATTGGTGAGGCCACACCTGGAATACTGCGTACAGTTTAGGTTTCCATATTTACGAAAGGATATACTTGCTTTGGAGACAGTTCAGAGAAGGTTCACTAGGTTGATTCCGGGGATGAGGGGGTTGACTTATGAGGAAAGGTTGAGGAGGTTGGGCCTGTACTCATTGGAATTCAGAAGAATGAGAGGTGATCTCATCGAAACGTATAAGATTATGAGGGGGCTGGACAAGGTGGATGCAGAGAGGATGTTTCCATTGATAGGGGAGACTAGAACTAGGGGGCATAATCTTAGAATAAGGGGCCATCCATTTGAAACAGAGATGAGGAGGAATTTCTTCTCTCAAGAGGGTTGTAAATCTGTGGAATTCGCTGCCTCAGACAGAAACAGAAATTTCTTAAACGATAAGGGGATAAGGATTATAGGGAGCGGGCGGGGAAGTGGAGCTGAGTCCATGGTCAGATCAGCCATGATCTTATTGAATGGCGGAGCAGGCTCGAGGGGCAGTATGGCCTACTCCTGTTCCTATTTCTTATGTTCTTATGTAATATGCTTTCTTATAGTCAAGTACTTTTGTCCTCAACTTTCTTTTTTCTTTTTCTATTCTTACAATGAATCTAATTATATTGTGCTCACATTCTCAAAATAATTCCCTATTTTTATGTCACCTGCTTGCTCCACTTCAGAATCAGGTCAAGTAATACTTCTTTCCCTACTGAAGTAGCAACATATTGACTGAGAAAACAGTCCTGAACAGACTGCAAAAAAAAACACCATTCCTTTCTCAACAGATGCATTTTCCCCGGTGTGTGCTCTTCTGAGATTGGATTATGGTACATTCCTGAGAGATGAGTATATAGAAACATAGAAACATAGAAATTAGGTACAGGAGCAGGCCATTCAGCCCTTCGAGCCTGCACCGCCATTCAATAAGATGATGGCTGATCATTTAACCTCAGTACCCCTTTCCTGCTTTTTATCCATACCCCTTGATCCCTTTGGCCGTAAGGGCCATATCTAATTCCCTTTTGAATATATGACCTGGGCATGCAGGTTCAGCAGGCGGTGAAGAAGGCAAATGGTATGTTGGCCTTCATAGCTAGGGGATTTGAGTATAAGAGCAGGGAGGTCTTACTGCAGTTATACAGGGCCTTAGTGAGGCCTCACCTGGAATATTGTGTACAGTTTTGGTCTCCTAATCTGAGGAAGGATATTCTTGCTATTGAGGGAGTGCAGCGAAGGTTCACCAGGCTGATTCCAGGGATGGCTGGATTGTCATATGAGGAGAGACTGGATCAACTGGGCCTTTATTCACTGGAGTTTAGAAGGATGAGAGGGGATCTCATAGAAACGTATAAGATTCTGACGGGACTGGACAGGTTAGATGCGGGGAGAATGTTCCCGATGTTGGGGAATTTTAGAACCAGGGGACATAGTCTTAGGATAAGGGGTAGGCCATTTAGGACTGAGATGAGGAGAAGCTTCTTCACTCAGAGAGTTGTTAACCTGTGGAATTCCCTGCCGCAGAGAGTTGTTGATGCCAGTTCATTGGATATATTCAAGAGGGAGTTAGATATGGCCCTTACGACTAAGGGGATCAAGGGGTATGAAGAGAAAGCAGGAAAGGGGTACTGAGGGAATGATCAGCCATGATCTTATTGAATGGCGGTGCAGGCTCGAAGGGCCGAATGGCCAACTCCTGCACCTATTTTCTCTGTTTCTATGTTTCTAACGAACTGGCCTCAACAACTTTCTGCGGTAGAGAATTCCACAGTTTAACCACTCTCTGAGTGAAGAAATTTCTCCTCATCTCGGTCCTAAATGGCTTACCCCTTATTCTTAGACTGTGACCCCTGGTTCTAGAACTTCCCAGCAACGGGAAGATTCTTCCTGTCTCTAACCTGTCCAATCCCGTCAGAATTTTATATGTTTCTATGAGATCTCCTCTCATTCTTCAAAACTCCAGTGGATACAAGCCCAGTTGATCCAGACTCTCCTCATATGTCAGTCCTGCCATCACAGGAATCAATCTGGTGAACCTTCGCTGTACTCCCTCAATAGCAAGAACGTCCTTCCTCAGATTAGGGGACCAAAACTGAACACAATATTCCAGGTGTGGCCTCACCAAGGCTCTGTACAACTGCAGTAAGACCTCCCTGCTCCTATACTCAAATCCTCTAGCTGTGAAGGCCAACATGTCATTTGCCTTCTTCACCACCTGCTGTACCTGCATGCCAATATGAGCGCACAAATTCCACCCTTTTCTTTGCATATAGTTCTGCCACTGGGCAATGAAGGCACCAGAAGTTAAGGCTGGACTCGTCTCCACTGGGTTTCCAGCCCATGGATGCAGCAACTGCAAATTCCAAGGGAGGGGAATTGGCTATTTTTTCTGCACGCCCACCCTGCCCTAACTTCAGTTTGCCTGGGGTTCATTCACAGAATCCCTGAGAAATCCCACCAGATATGCTGTCGTGAGGTCCAGTGATACCTACACCTGCAGAAAGGAGGTTTAGATGCTGTTCTGGGTTGTAGATGAACCCCATCTGAAAGTAATTGAATGGCAATCAATCCCAGAAGGTTTCTGGGCCCAACATCAAAGGAGAGAACATTCATACCATCTTTTTCTCTTCAGCTTGATTGGCTTGTGGTTCCCTTTCCTGCAGCGGAAGTGTGACATTCCAAGATTTCGGCCCGTGCTGGGGGGAGCGGGGGGAGCTGCTATTGGCATGAACACCTGCCACTAATAACTATGTAATGACCCCATTCCTGCGTTTTGGGATGGGATCCACTCTGCCGCACTTCATGAGGTGGAACACCAGAATGTCTACATATGAAGTGTTTTTGCTGACAGAATGCACTTTATCTGACTGGGTGTGCTTGATTCTGATACTAGGTGCCCAAAATAGAAAATTAAAAAGAGAGTAAAAACAGAAAATGCTGGAAACACTCAGCAGGTCAGGCAACATCTGTGGGGAGAGAAACAGAATTAACGTTCTGACCTGCCAAGTGTTTCCGGTATTTACTGTTATTATTTCAGATTTCCAGCATCCACAGCATATTGCTTTTGTTTCAGAATAAAATTAGAGTGTATTTTGCATTCTTATAACACTAATATTTAAAACATAATTTACAAGATTAAAGATCAGGATGATATGGAAAACATTATTAGTGGTAATGAAAGAACTGATGATAAGGCATGACACGTAGTCTTAATGTCATATTTGGTGTCATATTTAACCCCAAAATTAGTCTCTGACGACATATCCATATCATCCTTAAGACTGCCTATTTCCACCTCCGCAACATTGTCTGACTCTGACCCTGTCTCAACTTATCTGTGTCTGAAACCCTCATCCATGCCTTTGTTACCTCTAACCTTGACTATTCCAGTGTATTCCTGCTCAACCTCCCATGTTCTACCCTCCGTAAACTTGAGATCATCCAAAACTCGCACAAAGTCCCATTCACCCATCACCCCTGTGCTCGCTGACCTACATTGGCTCCTGGTTAATCAACACTTAAATTTTAAAATTCTCATCCTTGTTTTCAAATCCCTCCTTGGCCTTGACCTATCTTTGTATTCTCCAGCCCTACAATCCGCCAAGATTTCTGCGCTTCTCTAGTTCTGGCCTCTTGAGCATTCCTGAATTTAATCGCTCCACCATTGGCATTCGTGCCTTCAGCTGCCAAAGCTCTAAGCTCTGGAAATCCTTCCTGAAACCTCCCCACCAATCTTTCCTCTTTTAACATGCTCTTTAAAACCTACCTCTTTGACCAAGCTTTTGATCCTCTGCCCTAATATCTCCTTATGTGGCTCAGCATCAAATTTTGGGGAGAAATTCGGGAGCATCCCCTTTGGGGAAAACAGTCCATGTATGTCCTGTCCACAAAAAGCAGGACAAATCCAATCCATCCAATTAACGCCCCATCAGGCTACTCTCAATCATCAGCAAAGTGATGGAAGGTGTGGTCGACAGCGCTAGTATGTGGCACTTACTCACCAATCTCTTCTCTCTCTCTCTCAGGCAGTCCCTCAGACTCGACAATGACTTGCTTCCACACTAAAAATGAGTTCTCTGGTAACTGAAGTCCAATGCAGGACCTACAGTCTCTGTTACAAGTGGGGCAGACGGTGGTTGAAGGAACGGGTGGGTGGGGTACCTGGGTTGCCGCGCGCTCCTTCTGCTGTCAATGCTTGGCTTCAGCTTGCTCTCGGCGAAGAGACTCGAGGTGCTCAGTGCCTTCCCGGATGCTTTTCCTCCACTTTGAGCAGTCTTGGGCCAGGGATTGCCAGGTGTCGGTGGGGAAGTTGCACTTTTTCAAGGAGGCTTTGAGGGTGTCCTTGAAGCGTTTCCTCTGCCCACCTGGGGCTCGCTTGCCGTGTCGGAGCTCCAAGTAGAGCGCTTGTTTTTGGAGTTTCGTGTCAGGCATGTGAAGACACTGAACACCTCGAGTCTCTTCGCCGAGAGCAAGCTGAAGCCAAGCGTCGACAGCAGAAGGAGCGCGCGGCAACCCAGGTACCCCACCCACCCGTTCCTTCAACCACCGTCTGCCCCACTTGTGACAGAGACTGTAGGTCCTGCATTGGACTTCAGTTACCTGATAACTCATTTTTAGTGTGGCCTGTCCAACGGAGCTGTTGGAGCGTGGTCAATGCTTCGATGCTGGGGATGTTGACCCGAGCGAGAACACTAACATTGGTGCACCTATCCTGCCAATGGATTTGCAGGATCTTGCAGAGGCAGCAGTGGTGGTACTTCTCCAGTGTTTTGAAGTGCCTGCTGTACATAATCCATGTCTGAGCCATATAGGAGGGCGGGTATCACTACTGTTCTGTAGACCATGAGCTTAATGCTGGGTTTGAGGTCCTGGTCTTCAAACACTCTCTTCCTCAGGTGACCGAAGGCTACACTGGCAAACTGAAAGCGGTGTTGGACCTCATTGTCGATGTCTGCCCTTATTGACAGTAGGCTCCCGAAGTATGGAAAATGGTCCAGGTTGTCCAAGGCCTCGTCGTGGACTTTGATAACCGGGGGGCAGTGTTGTGTGGTGGGGGCAAGTTGGTAGAGGACCTTTGTCTTATGGATAATTAATATAAGGCCCATGCTCTCATACACCTCGGTGAATGGGATGACGATGGCTTTGAGTTCGGCCTCCGAGTGTGCGCAGACCCAAGCGTCGCCTGTGCACTGTAATTCGATGTGGAGGATGGGACAACCTATGATCTGGCCTGGAGGCAGCGGAGGTTGAACAGAATCCCGTTTGTAACTTAGCTCCACTCCAGCGGGTAGCTTGCTGAGGGTGAGATGGAGCATTGCAGCAAGGAAGATCCAGAAGACATGGATCGGGTCTGTGGTGGATCCGTTGATCAGGATCACGTCATGCATCTCATCATGGAGCAGGCGGAGGATGGTGAAAAACTTTTGAGGGCAGCCGAATCACGTTCACCGATGCCCAGTTTGGGTTTTGCCAGGACCACACAGCTCCAGACCTCATTACAGCCTTGATCCAAACATAGATTAAAAAACTGAATTCCAGAGGTGAAGCGAGAGTGACTGCCCTTGACATCAATGCAGCATTTGATCAAGTGTGGCATCAAGGAGCCCTAGTAAAACTGAAGTCAATGAGAATCAGGGACAAAACTCTTCACTCGTTGGAATCATACCTAGCACAAAGGAAGATGGTTGTTGGTCAATCATCCCAATCTCAGGACATCGCTGCAGGTGTTCCTCAGAGCAGTGTCCTAGGCCAAAACTTTGTTAAAGAAGTGGGTTTTAAATAACATCTTAAATGAGAAAAGAGAGGTGGAGAGGTTTGAGGAGGGATTTCCAGAGCTTAGAGCCTTGGCAGCTGAAGGCACGAACACCAATGGCAGAGTGATTAAATTCAGGAATGCTCAAGAGGCCAGAATTACCATCTTTAGCTGCTTCATCAATGACCGTCCCTCCATCATAAGATCAGAAGTATGAATGCTCGCTGATGACTGCACAGTGTTCAGTTCCATTTGCAACTCCTCAGCAGCAAGACCTGGACAACACCTCAATTTTAAAATTCTCATTCTTGTTTTCAAATCCCTCCTTGACCTTGCCTTATCTTTGTATTCTCCAACCCTACAATCCTCCGAGATGTCTGCGCTCCTCTAATTTTGGCCTCTTGAGCATCCCTGAATTTAATCACTCTGCCATTGGCAGCCGTGCCTTCAGCTGCCAAGGCTCTAAGCTCTGGAAATTCCTCCTGAAACCTCTCCACCTCTCTTTTCTCATTTAAGATGCTATTTTAAACCTACCTCTTTAACAAAGTTTTTGGTCCTCTGCCCTAATATCTCCTTATGTGGCTCGGCATCAAATTTTGGAGGAGAAATTTGGGAGCCCCCCGTTTCAGACACTAACTTTTAAAAGTTGAAAAAATTAGCGACAGGCAGTGGAACGTTAAATCAAGCATGCCAGGAGCAGCACCAGTTGCACCTAAAAATGAGGTACCAACCTCGGGAA
Source organism: Pristiophorus japonicus (assembly GCF_044704955.1). Lineage (NCBI taxonomy): Eukaryota > Metazoa > Chordata > Chondrichthyes > Pristiophoridae > Pristiophorus > Pristiophorus japonicus. Next base: position 239,293,460 of record NC_091978.1, on the reverse strand, counting down.
GCTGCAACACAGGACTACATACATGCAAAGCAGCAGAAGCAACATGCGATCAACAGAGCTAAGTGATCCCACAATCAACGGATCAGATCAAAGCTCTGCAGTCCTGCCACATTCAGTCGTGAATGGTGGCGGACAATTAAACAACTAACGGAAGGAGGAGGCTCCATGAATATCCCCTTCATCAATGATGGCGGAGCCCAGCACACAAGTGCAAAAGATAAGGCTGAAGCGTTTGCAACCATCTTCAGCTAGAGTTGCCGAGTAGATGATCCATCTCGGCCTCCTCCTGAGATCCCCATCATCACAGGAGCCAGTCTTCAGCCAATTCAATTCACTCCACGTGATATCAAGAAGTGGCTGAGCGCACTGGATACAGCAAAGGCTATGGGCCCCAACAAAATCCCGGTTGTGCTGAAGACTTGTGCTCCAGAACTAGCCGTGCCTCTAGCCAAGCTGTTCCAGTACAACTACAACACTGGTATCTACCCGGCAATGTGGAAAACTGCCCATGTATGTCCTGTCCACAAAAAGCAGGACAAATCCAATCTGTACAATTACCGCCCCATCAGCCTACTCTCAATCATCAACAAAGTGATGGAAGGTATTGTCAACAATGCTATCAATTGGCACTTACTCACCAATAGCCTGCTCACTGATGCCCAGTTTGGGTTCTGCCAGGACCACTCAGCTCCAGACCTCATTACAGCCTTGATCCAAACATGGATAAAATAGCTGAATTCCAGAGGTGAGGCGAGAGTGACTACCCTTGACATCAAGGCAGTATTTGACTGAGTGTGACATCAAAGATCCCTAGTAAAATTGAAGTCAATGGGAATCAGGGAGAAAACTCTCCACTGGGCTGGAGTCATACCTAACACAAAGGAAGATGGCTGTGGTTGTTGGAGGTTAATCATCTCAACCCAGGACATCACTGCAGGAGTTCCTCAGGGCAGTGTCCTAGGCACAACCATCTTCAGCTGCTTCATCAATGACCTTACCTCCATCATAAGGTCAGAAGTGGTGATGCTCACTGATGATTGCACTGTTCAGTTCCATTTGCAATTTCTCAGGAAATGAAGCAGTCCATATTGTGTACAGTTTTGGTCTCCTAATCTGAGGAAGGACATTCTTGCTATTGAGGGAGTGCAGCAAAGGTTCACCAGACTGATTCCCGGGATGGCAGGACTGACATATGAAGAAAGACTGGATCGACTAGGCTTATATTCAATGGAATTTAGAAGAATGAGGGGGGATCTCATAGAAACATATAAAATTCTGACGGGATTGGACAGGTTAGATGCAGGAAAAATGTTCCCGATGTTGGGGAAGTCCAGAACCAGGTGTCACAGTCTAAGGATAAGGCGTAAGCCATTTAGGACCGAGATGAGGAGAAACTTCTTCACTCAGAGAGTTGTGAACCTGTGGAATTCTCGACCACAGAAAGTTGTTGAGGCCAGTTCGTCAGATATATTCAAAAAGGAGTTAGATGTGGCCCTTACGGCTGAAGGGATCAAGGGGTATGGAGAGAAAGCAGGAATGGGGTACTGAAGTTGCATGATCAGCCACGATCATATTGAATGGTGGTGCAGGCTCGAAGGGCCGAATGGCCTACTCCTGCACCTATTTTCTATGTTTCCATGCCTGCAAGCAGCAAGAGCTGGACGATAATTAGCCTTGGGCTGATATGTGGCAAGTAACATTTGCGCCACATAAGTGCAAGGCAATGACCATCTCCAACAAACGAGAGTCTAACCACCTCCCCTTGATATTCAATGGCATGACCATCACATTGTCCCCCACCAAAATCCTGGGGGTCACTATTGACCAGAACTTAACTGGACCAGCCATATAAATACTGTGGCAACAAGAGTGGGTCAGAGGCTTGGTATTTTACACCGAGTATCTCACCTCCTGACTCTCCAAAGCCTTTCCACCATCTACAAGGCACAAGTCAGGAATGTAATGGAATACTCTCCACGTGTCTGATTGAGTGCAGCTCCAACAACACTCAAGAAGCTCGACACCATCTCGGACAAAGCAGCCCGCTTGATTGGCACTCCATCCATTATCTTAAACATTCACACCCTCCACCACCGGCGCATCGTGGCTGTAATGTGTACCATCTATAAGATGCACTGCAGCAACTCACCACGGCTTCTTCAGCAGCACCTCCAAACCCGCAACTTCTACCGCCTAGAAGGACAAAGGCAACAGGTGCATGGGAGCACCATCATCTGCAGGTTCCCCTCCAAGTTACACACCATCCTGACTTGGAAGTATATCGCTGTTCCTTCATCATCATTGGGTTAAAATCCTGAAACTCCCTCCCTAACATCACTGTGGAAGTACCTTCACCACAAGGACTGCAGCAGTTCAAGAAGGCAGCTTGCCACCACCTTCTCAAGGGCAATTAGGGATGGGCAATAAATGCTGGCTTTGCCAATGACGCCCGCATCCCAGGGACGAATAAAAAGAATCATGGTTAGCATGAGATGTAATTTCTTACACTCAGCACCCACAATATTTTTGATGTGTATGTATAAACTGGATATATTGGTCAGTGCTAGCTAGTCTACATCTAGTCTGCTTTACAATGCAAATTACGTTGAGAAGAAAAAATGATCAATTCATCTTACATAAATGAAACATAGAAACATAGAAAATAGTTGCAGGAGTAGGCCATTCGGCCATTCGAGCCTGCACTGCCATTCAATAAGATCATGGTTGATCATTCCCTCAATATCCCTTTACTGCTTTCTCTCCATACCCCTTGATCCCCTTCGCCATAAGGGCCATATCTAACTCCCTCTTGAATATATCCAATGAACTGGCATCAACAACTTTCTGCGGCAGGGAATTCCGCAGGTTATCAACTCTCTGAGTGAAGAAGTTTCTCCTCATCTCAGTCCTAAATGGCCTACCCCTTATCCTAAGATTATGTCCCCTGGTTCTGGACCTCCGCAACATCAGGAACATTCTTGCCGCATCTAATCTGACCAGTCCCGTCAGAATCTTATACGTTTCTATGAGATCCCCTCGCATCCTTCCAAACTCCAGTGAATAAAGGCACAGTTGATTCAGTCTCTCCTCATATGACAGTCCAGCCATCCCTGGAATTAGTCTGGTGAACCTTCGCTGCACTCACTCAATAGCAAGAACGTCCCTCCTCAGATTAGGAGACCAAAACTGTACACAATATTCCAGGTGAGGCTTCACAAAGGCTCTGTACAACTGCAGTAAGATCTCCCTGTTCCTATACTCAAATCCTCTTGCTATGAAGGCCAACATACCATTTACCTTCTTTACCGCCTGCTGCACCTGCATGCCCACTTTCAGTGACTGATGGACCATGACACCCAGGTTTCGTTGCACCTCCCCTTTTCCTAATCTGCCACCATTCATAATATTCTGCTTTCGTGTTTTTGCCCCAAAATGGATAACCTCACATTTATCCACATTATACTGCACCTGCCATGCATTTGCCCACTCACCTAACCTGTCCAAGTCACCCTGCAGCCTCCCCCTCACAGCTCACACTGCCACACAGTTTAGTGTAATCTGCAAACTTAGAGATATTACACTCAATTCCTTCATCCAAATTGTTAATGTATATTGCCTGCGGCACTCCAATAGTCACTGCCTGCCATTCTGAACAGGACCCATTTATCCCGACTCTCTGCTTCCTGTCTGCCAACCAGTTCTCTATCCACGTCAGTGCATTACCCCCAATACCATGCGCTTTGACTTTGCACACCAATCTCTTGTGCGGGACCTTGTCAAAAGCCTTTTGAAAGTCCAAATATACCACATTTACTGGTTCTCCCTTGTCCACTCTGCTAGTTACACCCTCAAAAAATTCCAGAAGATTCGTCAAGCATGATTTCCCTTTCATAAATCTATGCTGACTTGGACTGATCCTGTCACTGCTTTCCAAATGCGCTGCTATTTCATCTTTAATGATTGATTCCAACAATTTCCCCACTACTGATGTCAGGCTAACCGGTCTATAATTACCCATTTTCTCTCTCCCTCCTTTTTTAAAAAGTGGTGTTACATTAGCTACCCTCCATAGGAACTGACCCAGAGTCAATAGACTGTTGGAAAATGATCACCAATGCATCCACTATTTCTAGGGCCATTTCCTTAAGTACTCTGGGATGCAGACTATCAGGCCCCGGGGATTCAATCCCATCAATTTCCTTAACACAATTTCCCGCCTAATATGGATAACCCTCAGTTCCTCCTTCTCACTAGACCCACTGTCCCCTAGTACATTCGGAAGGTTATTCGTATCTTCCTTCGTGAAGACAGAACCGAAGTATTTGTTCAATTGGTCTGCCATTTCTTTATTCCCCATTATAAATTCACCTGAATCCGACTACATTTGTCTTCACTAATCTTTTTCTCTTCACATATTTATTGAAGCTTTTGCAGTCAGTTTTTATGTTCCCTGCAAGCTTCCTCTCGTATTCTATTTTCCCCCTCTTAATTAAACCCTTAGTCCTCCTCTGTTGAATTCTAAATTTCTCCCAGTCCTCAGGTTTGTTACTTTTTCTAGCCAATTTATATGCTTCTTTCTTGGTTTTAACACTATCCTTAATTTCTCTTGTTAGCCACGGTTGAGCCACCTTCCCCGTTTTATTTTTACTCCAGACAGGGATGTACAATTGCTGAAGTTCATCCATGTAATCTTTAAATGTTTGCCATTGCTTTTCCACCGTCAACCTTTTAAGTATCCTTTGCCAGGCTATTCTAGCCAATTCACGCATCATACCGTCAAAGTTACCTTTCCTTAAGTTCAGGACCCTAGTTTCTGAATTAACCGTGTCATTCTCCATCTTAATAAAGAATTCAACCATATTATGGTCACTCTTCCCCAAGGGGCCTCGCACAACAAGATTGCTAATTAGTCCCTTCTCATTACACATCACCCAGTCTAGGATGGCCAGCTTTCTAGTTGGTTCCTCAATATATTGGTCGAGAAAACCATCCCTAATACACTTCAGGAAATCCTCCTCCACTGCATTACTACCAGTTTGGTTAGCCAAATCAATATGTAGATTAAAGTCGCCCATGATAACTGCTGTACCTTTATTGCACTCATCCCTTATTTCGTGTTTGATGCTGTCCCCAACCTCACTACTACAGTTTGGTGGCCTGTACACACCCCCACTAGCGTTTTCTGCCCTTTGGTATTCCGCAGCTCCACCCATACAGATTCCACATCATCCAGGTTAATGTCCCTCCTTATTATTGCATTAATTTCTTCTTTAACCAGCAATGTCACCCCGTCTCCTTTTCCTTTCTGTCTATCCTTCCTAAATGTTGAATACCCCTGGATGTTGAGTTCCCACCCTTGGTCACCCTGGAGCCATGTCTCCATGATGCCAATTACATCATATCCGTTAACTGCTGTCTGCGCAATTAATTTGTCCACCTTATTCCGAATACTCCTCGCACTAAGGCACAGAGCCTTCAAGCTTGTCTTTTTAACACACTTTGCTCCTTTAGAATTTTGCTGTAATGTGGCCCTTTTTGTTTTTTGCCTTGGGTTTCTCTGCCCTCCATTTTTACTATTCTCCTTTCTATCTTTTGCTTCTGCCTCCATTTTATTTCCCTCTGTCTCCCTGCATAGGCCACACTACTGACTCTGACTGTTTCTGTGCCCTCAATTAAAATTTACAATTGTTTCCCACCTTTTGGGGGGAATTCTTTGAATTGTCAGATATAAAGTCACTTTAAATTTCAAAGAATTTTCACTACTCAGTCAGCCTGAACTAGACCCAGTGAAATGTGTCCTGTGCAAGTATGAGCAGAGCTTCAAACCCCATGTCCGATCTGTAAAGTCCTGATCCTGCAGTACAGACTTACACGAGGCACATGCTGAAGTCAAGGTCACTCTGGACCTGCAGCTTTATTTCACAGCTCTCGAGTGCCACACTTGCCTGAGACCTGCCTTTATATACCTGTGTGGAACAGGTATGCAGTGTCTCCTGCAAGTGCAGCCCTGGTGGTAAAGTATGCTTGTGGTTACAGGTCATATCTAGTTTCAGTCATGTATAGCATGGTAAGATACAGTTATATACAGTAGTGTGAGATACATGACACGATCCATCACAAGACTGCCTATGATCACTTGCACAATATTGCCTGCCTCTGCCCCAACCTTAACCTCTGCACGGATGAAAATTGTAACATGACTTCTCCTTTAATTGTCTTCAGCTCAGAATTGTTAGTCCCAGTTCTTGTCTTGAGGAAAGACTCAACCGGCAAAAATCTGGAGTGGTTGCAGTTGCTGTGTCATATATTGCTGGTGGGATTACCAATGAGAAAAACTTGTATTCATATAGCACCTTTCACAACCTTAGGACATCCCAAAATGCTTTATAGCCAATTAAGTACTTTTGAGTGTAGTCACTGTTGTAATATAGGGAGCGTGGCAGCTAATTTGCGCAAATCAAGTTCACACAAACAGAAATGAATTAAATGATCAGATCATCTGTTTTTAGGTGAAGGTCACTGGGGAGAACTCCCCTGCTCTTCTTTGAAATAGTGCCATGGGATCTTTTACATTTACCTGAGAGAACAGATGGAGCCTTGGTATAAGATCTCATCCAAAAGGCAACACTTCTGACAGTGCAGCACTCCCACAGTACTGCACTGGAGTATCAGCCTAGATTTTGTGCTCAAGTCCCTGGAGTGGAACTTGAGCCCACACCCTTCTGATTCAGACGCAAGAGTGTTACCACTGAGTCTATGGGCTAGACTTTCCATTAATTTTGCATGCATACCGCCCACTTAACGTCTATTTTAACGCTGAAATGAAGTGTAACACCCATATATCGCCCAGTTAGCCACAAAATGGAAAGTAACGCCCATTTCTCAGTCACTTATCGCCGAGCATTACTTTCGGCATGTATGTAACGGCAATAAAAAATAAAAACCGCCCGCCCACTTTTTTGGGGCGGAAAGATCAGAATGGGCTAAATCAATGCCCATAATATCGGCCAGCGTTACTTTTAGCACGTAATTAACGCTGAAATTTAATAATACCGCCCGGCCACTGTTTTTTGTCGTAAAGATCACATTTGCCGGAACTAACACCCAGAAAATCAGCCAGAGTTACTTTCGGCACCTCGCACACATCCCACCGACAATATCACTCGCCAAAAAAACCGCTGTGAAAAAGTTGAACTGACCTGAACTAATCACAGCAGTATGGATGTCATTTTCTGAATCGCAGGTCACATCAGGCTGCTCTGCTTCAACTGCGGGGGAGTTTGGATGTACTCTGGAGGTCTTTTAAGGTGATGTAAACATCTGAACAAACATTTTTTCATACTGTGGATGATTGAAATTTACTTTCGATGTCTTCGTGGGGATATTTATTGTTTGTGAACAATCGGTGTAATACTGATAGCTATTGGAATGGGGCCTGTCATTTCTTAGCTTGTCTTGATGACCACGCACATGCTGCAGACTCGAGATGGCAGAAGGTACATTCGACAGCATTATGTGCCCAATGTAAGATGTGTCGGACTGACGAGGAGGACCAGAAGTTACACCCCCCGCACTTACAGGGAGAAGCAGTCTTACCTCAACTTGTCTGACACCACCTGCCTTAGGAGACTGCGCTTCTATAAGGAGGTTATCACTGAGATATGCCAGCTCATCAGGGGAGATGTGCAGCCTGCCAGCACTATCAGGACCGCACTTCCGTCGAGGTCAAAGTCACCGCGGCATTGTCGTTCTATGCATCGGATTCCTTTCAGGCCTCAGCTGGCGACATTTGCGCTATGTCTCAGCATGCCACACATTGCGGCATTAGACAGGTCACTGAAACACTTTACGCATGGAGGATGGACTTGATGAGCTTCCCTATGACCAGGGAGGCTCAGACTGAGAGGGCTTTAGGATTCTACCGAATTGCTAAATTCCTCAAGGTGCGGGGAGCAATAGACTTTACGCATATTGCAATGCGGGCACCTTTTCAGGATGCAGAGATTTTTAGGAACTGCAAGGGATTCCACTCCCTGAATGTGCAACTCGTTGTCGACCACCAGCAAATTATTATGGCAGTGAATGCTAAATTTCCGGGCAGCATCCATGATGCTCACATCCTGCGTGAGAACGTTGTATCTGACATGTTTACCAGTCAGCCACAAGGTCAATGCTGGATGTTTGGTGACAAAGGACATGACCTCACCACCTGGCTGATGACCCCACTGTGTGACACCCACACCGAAGCCGAGAAGCGATACAAGGAGAGCCTCAGATCCACTCGCAATATCGTCGAGAAAACCATTGGAGTGCTTAAGCAGCGCTTTAGATGCCTGGACCACTCAGGAGGTGAGCTCCAATACCACCCTGATCAGGTAGCTCAATTCGTGGTGGTGTGCTCCATGCTGCACAACTTAGCTATCAGGAGGGGACAAGAATTGCCAGAAGGATCTGACAGTCCACCTCAGGCGAGAGAGGAAGAGGAGGACAAGGAGGTGGACGCTGACCTCAGGCCAGGCAATCAGGCTGATGCTGAAACCATGCCCCCGTTCCCCTCTAGACTGCAGGAAAGGGCCCGTGGTGGCTACATAGCTGCAAAACACTTACGTCAGCAACTCATAAATGAGCGCTTTGTTTGAAAGAACTTTGTTATTTACAAAGCTGCAACACTGCTGGGTGTGCAGGTCATACATCAATGGTGTGCATCACCTTGGTGACAGTTAAAGTTTAAGTTGATTCAAGTTAAGTGTAATTATACCCTTTCATGTTAAGGAATCACCAGTGTGTAACGGTGCAGCTATCCGAGCCAATGCGCAACAAGGTTATGTTAAATAAAAAACATTTAATCCGACCATTTGTCTGAAATCAAAAATATAACTTTAAAAAACAGCCCACCCCACCCCACCCCACCCCAACCCCCAACAAAGTTATCACATTTACATCGTTACAATGGTCCCCATTTCCAGCAAAACAGAACACAAATGCAAACCAACATTGTAGCGCCCTTGCCTCGACCCTCTCACCAAAATAGCATCAGAAAACTATAAATATGCCCCAGACAACACCTGCGGCTATGCACCTCACTTTCCTCCCCCCCCCCCAGCTTCTCCTTCCCACCTCTACACCTTCCTCTTCTGACTCCAAGCCGCCTGGCCAAGGAGCTCCTCAGGTGCTGCTTCATTGGGGGTGAATGATGGCAGAACCGCTGCTTGGACAGATACGGGAGAGGACGATCCCGAGGTGAGAACATGCTCCTAGCCAGAAGCAAGATCTTCCTCCTGGCTCTCATGTGTCATTGGCAATGGGGGTGCAGCACATTGGGATGCATTGCCACGCTCCGGAACCACTGGGAGCCCTCTGTCACCAGTGTTCCTGGCTAACAGCTCTAGAGCCTCCTCCATCCCTTCCATGTTATATATTATTTGTTGGACAAAAACTCGGTGCCAACTACCTTCTTGGTGCTTAGTAGGCATTTTGCTGTTGGTGAATCTCCCTCCTGCCTCCCACAACAGCCAAACAAGCACACACCACACCCACACATGCTTTCAGTCCCTCTCTGCTCCTTCTCTCTCTCTGTCTCCTCTTCTGTGCATGTAATGATGACTCCTGCCCTCCTGAAACACAGGAAACGAGCATTGCCATGCTGTTGCTATGGTCGGCAACACTTTACGGCAGAAGGTCAAAAAATGTTAATGCTAATGGCCATTTCAGATCGCTCGCAGTAACACCCATTTTAAAAAATGGGAAGTTAGGTTTTGGAAATGGGCGATAATCCGGCGATCTCAAAACCCATATTTACCGCTCACGCTGGAAATAACGTCCATTTTTGGCCGATTTGCACAAAAGTGGAAAGTCTAGCCCATTAATGAGTTCAGCTTCAGTAATATGTAACTTCTAGATTAATAAAAAAGGAATGTGTTTGAATAACCAGTTAATGTTACTCTGTGGGTTTTGGTGCAGGTTATGATACATTTGGATTGGAAAGCATTTGGAGAATCCCAGGCATCCAGTAGTTTGTGTTAAGATCTTCTCGAGAGGATAGCAGTTAATGACAAGTAATGTTCAAGAGGGACATTGTGTTTATTTGAGATAACAACTTATTGAGTTTACTTTTTGTTAAGCAACACAAAACCATAGAAAACAAAGAGGTTATCAGATTAAGATAAGGATGGAGGTCAGGTAAATCACCAATGATCATTGTTTTAACCTGTAAAATAGGTTGGGTCAAAACACAATGTTCTTAAGTGTCTCCTAGTTACTGATTCAAGAATGACATTAGTAGGCTCCTGCTGTCTCGGTTAGATACTGATATATGACATATAGGGGAAATATAACATAAAATGACAAAAAAGCAAATGTGAACAGTAAAGAAAAAGATAAAAATAAAAGTTCTAAACAAGTGCCTTCTGTTGGGTAATGAGTTTAATTATTTTGTTGTTGATGTAGTTTATTGTGATACTGGAACAAGGACTGAGAGTAGGAAAATTACCTATTACATGTTACAAGTGAATGGGATAGACAATGAAAACACGTTAAAATTAAAAAGCAAAATGTGATATGCAAAGAACAGGAATAAAGAGAAAATAATATTATCCAGTAGCTGGATTCATTCTATGATTCTATGATTGAGCAACACAGAGTACAAAATAACTGATGGCAATCTAACTGTTAACATGTAATTGTAGATACTAACAGATCCAATGGATCTCAACCCAGAATTTAACTGTAACTCTGATAATGGAACTTATCTTTGAATTTCTTATTAAAGTAAGAAGTGAAAAAGAGTCCTCCTCAGGGAGCTGGATAGTTTTATTACAGCCAGAAAAAAATTGAAAATAATCCTTCTCGAAATGTAATTTGTCCATAGGCCAAATCTTTTAGGGATTTCTGTGAGCCAGATTTTATGCATAGAGGTTACAGATGCCATCCTGCAGTATCGGGAATCTCTGTATTTCATCAAAGTTTGGTATTACAATCAATTGGAGATTGTATTCCCAAATCAAAGGTAAATCAGTCACTTTGGATTTGGTCATACAATCAGTTACAGCAGACAAAAATATGAAGCAATCCTGCAGTGGGAGAGTTCAGTGTAAGCCATGAGCCAGGAAGAAAGGAGGGATAATAGCTTGGCTCCGCTCTAGCTTGGTAAATAAACACATATAGACAGAAAAGAGGGACTAGAGTGAGCAAGAATATAATATAGCAGATTAGTGTGTCAGGTTTAGATATATTGGCACCCATTTTACCAAGGTTAATTAGTAATGCAACAAAGAACTAAGAAGTGCAATCCATTTCCTATAACCCTTACCCTACCAAAGAAACTGTTACCTCATCAATTTAGCCTAAAAAATAAAATAACAGAAAATGCTGGAAATACTCAGCAGGTCAGGCAGCATCAGTGGAGAGAGAAACAGAGTTAATGTTTCAGGTTGATGACCTTTCATCAGAACTAGAAAAAGTTAGAGATGTAACAGGTTTTAAGCAAGTATAGAGGCAGGGAAAACAAATATAATGCCTGATACCTTCAATGCGGAGACACGGCTAAACACAACTCCACCCGAGTAGCTAACCATCAAAACTGTGCTCTACAACTTAAACACGCTTGCACCCCTGGGATACGTGGGTCTCTATGCAGATCTACACATAGAGGTCCAGGAGCGCAAGTGTCCGAACCTCTGAGACCGTCAGGTAAGTTCATAGATTTTTTTGCTGGCCGGAGGCATCAGCCTGCAGGAAGCCTCCAACCACAAATTCATGCCCAATATCTCATGGAGTAATTTCAAAGCCATGATCATGGTTGCTGCAAATGTGATCTGTGTTATCAAGACATGCAAGTAGTGCTGGAATTAAATGCTACCTTTTACTGAATTCAATTACATTTGCAATATGCATTGTAACTGACTATTTCAGAAATAAAAGACTGCCACAAGCAAATGTAAACCAAATCACGATAACATTCCAGCATTTCACTTAATACAATTGGGAAGGAAGAAAACAGTTGCAATTTTATAAATATTCATAGATGTTTCTTGGTCATTTGGAATGGAGAGTGGGTGATGATTTTTTTTCCTGGCCAGGATTAGTCTAAAACAGACATTATATTGATAGAATAATCTAGCCCTAAACCCAGTGAAGTTTGCTTCTGCACTGTGTGAATATAAAATACCTACATTGTTCAAAAACATATCAGTTTATTACAAAATCTCACTCACTCCCTTCCTTCCCCATTGAACTTAGTAAATTGTAGAGTGTAGCAATCTTTTGGAAAGTAACATTTCCAAATAAAACTAATAGTTTAATGGAAGCCACCGATAGTGAAAATCTGTTAACAGCTTACTTTGTAAATGAATATAATTTCAGTATAATGTGTACCAGCAAGCCAAGGTACACTTTCAGCTAATGTATTACATATTAACTGACAACAGTCAGAGTGGAACTCTAGCCATGCTAAAGCAAAATTTGAAGAAGTATTGTTTTGGACACACAAGGAGTATCTTATGGCATAAACATTTCCCAGATGTGATATCATGTACATCAGTCAGAGGAAGAATGATAACAACCAGACAGGAGGGGTTGGCAGAGTGGATGGCATAACTCTGAGGTGCTGTTGTTTGTTGCACATGTTTTATGTTGACCTGTGAAATTTAAAAAAAACTAACCCAGCAGCTTACAACATAATCAGCACAAATAAATAATGAATCACTGGACTTACTGGAATGGAAAACCAAAGTGCATGATCATATGGCCCATGGGTCATAGTATGGATATCTCAGCCCAATCTTCTATGAGGAGGTTATAATGGAGATCGTAGGGTGGGATGCCACACAGGCCCTGGGTAATGCTAGAGGTATGTGGGTGTAAATTCTGCTGTTTTGTGCAACTGTAATCAGCTTAAAAGCACTACTTGTACCCTTGTACAAAACAGCAATGTACATAAAAATGCAAATGAGCTTATACTGTGACAGCTTTTTCATTCTTACAGAAAAGCCTGCAAGAATCGGCCCTGTATCTTTGCCACAGCACAAGTGCCACAGCATTCTGCATCAATAACACCACTGGAAGCAACCCTCCTAGTAACAGACACCTCAGAGAGGTTTAGCGAGTTTGAGAAGGCAACATATTGTGAGTCACTGATCACAGGTGAAGACGGGGCAGAGGTGGTGGCTGAAGAATGACTGGCTGCTCCTGAATACATGTCCAGTATGGCCATAGGCCTGCTGAATTACTTTGTAATTCGGATCTCATAGAGATTGTGATGAAATGGAGGATAGTTAATGAACAGTGACTGGTAAACAAATAACTTCTCTCTTGATCTGATTAGAATTGTCGATTCTACCAACCAGTTGGATAATATCTTGAAGTGTTATCTTTTCTGCACACTGTCATTAAGCAGTACACAGCTGCATCAAGGGCATATGTAGTGCATACATCAGGCACACAGCTGGCAAGTGCCTTTGCAGCTCAAGATTGCTCTCACTGATGATGCTGAGGCATTAAGGTGCACATTACAAGACATGATAAAGACCAGTTTTAACACACTTGAAAATATAACTGTGAAAAGAATCTGTGATATTTTCTGCTTGTAGAGATCAGAGGCCACCAGGACAAGGCATGCTAACAGTGGAATGCACGCAGAAGCATACAAAACATACAGCTGGCTCTCAGGTTGCTGCCAATCCCTTTGCCAGCACTTGCCTCTGGGCAAATGCCAGGGGAAGTCGTCCAAAGCCTTCAGCCCCACAGACAGAATAAGCTCAGTCCACATGTAGATTTGTCTAGGGTTGTCATCTATAAAGGTAGACAGTAAGTGGAATCATAAACAAGTCCTCTTGAGAATAATTTAAATTCACTCTTCCAACAGGGCAATAATTAAGAGTAGTACATAAGAAATAACACTGCACAACAGTACATATATTAGCTTTTGTTAAAATGTATTTACAATGTTCTAAATCATGCCCTTTTGTTTGCAAAATGGGCCATGAAAACAGGCCATAAACAGAAAAGATCTGAGATGAGTACCTCACAAATCTGAAATGCTTCAGTCATTAATTTCATGCTCCCTCTCACCACCTTTCTGGGACCTAGCTCAGTGTTGTGGAACTTCACCAAGAATGCACGTCTATGTTAGTGCCAACTCAATATGGATCATACTGTGGGCTATGCACAGAACAATTCTAATTATGGAAACATTGCTTTAAGAGGCTGAAGGTCTGCTCCACTATAATTCTACCTCACAAATGTCTTGATAAGTACTGGGGTTCTACAGAGGTGTCACCAGCTGAGCTACATTTCAAGCTGAGATCGATAGATTTTTGGACTCTGGGAGAATCAAGGGCTATGTGGATCAGGCAGGAAAGTGGAGTTGAGATCGAGGATCAGCCATGATATTAAACGGCGGAGCAGGTTCAAAGGACTGAATAACCTACTCTTGCTCCTAATTCTTATGTTCTTATTTGAGGTGGAAAATCTAAAAGGCAACCTTGCAATCTATTTTCTCTTTCAAGCTATTGGGGAAACCCTTGTAGTCCTTGGAAATGTGCATTTACTTGAATAATTTTTGTCAGTAATTGCATACCATCTGTATGTTCATGGAGCACTAACCATACTATTAAGAAAAGGGGGGCACTGCCCACATGCACGTGAATGATGACGAAGGCAATCAATGGTACCTTGTGCTCAAAGAATGTGACACTGAAACAATTGGGTATGTTCTCCAGCTGGAACTACATACTGCTGAACTTGATACATGCAGATGCGTGGTAAGAGAAGGCATCGGTGAACTCTGTGTTCTCGGGTTGAATTCCATTCTGCTGATCTGACTGATACCTGGAAGGATCCAGTGGCATCGGAATTTAGTGCATTGGTCACTTTTGTTTCTGTTGAAAGTGACACATTTCTGAGGCTGAATCCCTGTGGAGCTACAGTCCCCTGATATACTGTTGCTTGATGACACCAGACAATGCTGCCAGCACTGACATTTCATTGGGCAGTCGTGAGTCCTGCTCCTCCTCTGACACACCAAGCAAACTGCACAGCATAGTTTGCAGCATCCACTCCTCTGTTCGCCATTCCCATCTGTTCGCCATTCAAACTCTCCAGCTCCCTCCAGTACTTTTAATGTCAGCTTTAAATGGGAGAAATGAATGGGCCTGAATTTGCGGACGGATGCCTCCGAATGGCAGAAGATCAACGCACTTACCTGATGGTCCTGGATCCACGGAGACTAGCGCTCCTGGGCCTCTATGCGTAGGCATGCAAAGAGGCCCATGTATCCCAGGGGTGTAGGTGGTTCACAAGCACCCCTGGGATCATGTGGGACGTCCCAACCAAAGAAAGAAGGGGATCCCCCCATTCATGCTTGAAGGGGGATCACATAAAAAAACACATTTACATAACAAATACATTTTAAAAAATTAAATTTTTAAAATTAATTAAATACAATTTAATTAAACATTTAAAATAAAAAATATTTTTGAAACATAAATTTAAATGTTTTAAAGGGGCTAAAAATAACCTTAACTTATTTTACAGATGTTTTAATGTTTAAATAATTTTAAAAAAATTATTTTTATAGTCATTTAAACTCTTACGCTGGTAAAAGTAGGTCTTGTGCCTGCTTTTACCAGGTATAAGAATTTCACGGGCATTTGCTGGGCAGCAGTTGGGCAAATAGCCCAACTCTCCGCCCATGGATGCCCTTTTCCCAGGTATGCATGGGTCTGTCAAGAAGATTTCCGGATTTTCGCACATGCGCTTCATGCATGAAAACCCGGAACATGCGGAGCCCTTACGGGTGCATACGCACCACGTATGCACCCGTTGGTACCAATAAATACGGGCTGGAAAAGAGATCTTACTAAATTTACATGTTTCCCTTGAATTGCTGCTTATCAAGCACCTAATAGGCTAAATCATTGAGACTATGCATTAACGTGCATTACGAAAATTTTTTAGAAAATTCAAAAGTAGGGTGCTCTGCTTAGTCAAAATTCTGCTACCCATAATATATTCTGAGCACATACATTAGATGTAATGTACAGACTAAATTAAATTTCATTGGGGGGGAACACATTTTCATTGGATGATGTAAAAAAGGTAAGAGAAACACTCAGCCTATGAGCAATTACTTAGGACTAAAAATTCGAAGGCTTAATGCCGCCCGTTAATGGCAAAAGGTTGCACTAAGAGGACAGCGTTGCTCTTTCACCAGCTGGTGGCAGATCCTGTGGAGTCCTCCATTTTCAGGTAGCGCTGCTGGGAACATCCATCGCCCTGCAAATTAAAATGAGGAAGAGGTGACGTCAGTCGGTGTGCAACGCTGATTTAACATCACCGCGGCGAACTTAAACCTTTGTGCTGAGTTCAGTGCTGGGTCATAAGCACGCCATGTAAACCTACTGTGAAGCTGACTGACAGAGGCGCTGTCAGCACTTCTTAAAGGGACACACACATCTTTCAGGTAAGTTTGCATTTAAGCTTTTGGAATGTTTTAAAAAAAAATGTTTATTGAAGTAGTGGCTTGCTGCAATATATGCTAAAAGTTTTTTTTTAAAAGTGTGTAGGGAGTGCTACTGGATGCTTGCAAGGCCTCATATGGTAAAAGAAGGCCTCTGAGAAGATAGAAAATGCTACAAATATTCAGCAAGTCAGGCAAAATCCGTGGAGAGAGAAACAGAGTTCACATCTCAGGTCAAGATGCTGCCTGACCTGCTGAGTATTTCCAGCATCTTATGCTGTCATTTCAGATTTACAGCGTCCGCTCATAGAGGGAAGAGGAAGACACAGAAGGGGAAGATACAGAAGAGGAAGAAGCCAAAGAGAAGGAAACAGAAGAGGAAGCTGAAGAAAAGGATGCATAAGAGGAGGAAACAGAAGAGAGGATGCAACCCGGCAGCCCCTTTCTGGCCGGGATGGAATCATCCGGCTGTGGTACCAGTAACCGCAACCCCAATTCCCCTTTCAACATTAGTCCCACAACTTACCTTCCCTCTATTATTGACCATCACAGTGTCCTCTTGGCCACAATGCTGAAATAAAAGCCACCACGAATCAAACTTTCCAATCCAACTTTATATCTATCCATCCAATATGTCATCAAGAAATTAACTCAGCACCCTTGTGTATTCTCTTAGTGACTGTCTTGTGTGTACCTTTGCCTATCCTACTGATGTCATGCAGTGCTACCCCAGTGGCTGCAGCATGCCTCGTGGAATACTGCTGACTTTCAGTGGGGGACACTGCAAATGGCCTTGCTGGTTGACCTTGAGGAGCTGGTGGCTGGGAGTGTCAAATCGAGTGATGGTGTTTCTTCTTCTTCTTCTTCATTATCCTCTCCCTCTTCTTGGCCAACCATTGGCTGGGCAGGCTGCATTTCTTGGGTGTGTGAAATGAGGAAGGCACAAGGATGGAGTTGTGGTGAGGGGAGCGCAGGAAAGCAAGAGGTGCATGCGAGAATACTTTCTGCCCTGCCTCTGCCAAGTGCTCAACCATGTCACAGCCAAGAATGGCCTGCACTATCTCCTCCAAGTGGGTGAGGTGAGACTAGGAATGGGAGATATGCCTCATGATTGATTGAGATTGTTGGTAGGTGAGTGATTGGGGGAGTGGGGGGGGGGAAGTCATGCATTGAGCAATGTGTGGGACTAATGGTGCAGTCGGTAGGAGATGGCTTTTGAAGACGCATTCACTGACCTTGACCAATGGTCTGAGGTCATGAAGCTTCTTTGGGCACTGGAACCAGGTCGTGGGGGCCACACTGCTTGCAGTGACAGCCTCGGTGATGTGGTCCAACATCCTTCTTTCTGGTGGGCTCCCTGACCCCTATTAGTAGAGGACCTCTCTTGCAGTGTTGACCCCCTGCATAAAGCTGGAATGCTGCGTGTGAGACCCTGGGTGATCCTTCCCTGGCTGGCTGAGCCACTTGTGTTAGTGTTGAAGCACTTTTCTCATTTTTTCAGGTTTTGGAAGTGAATTGAGCTTGAAGAGCTGAAGATTTCCATTTGGGACTTCTTAATATATTTTTTTAAAGGCAGTATGTGCTGAAAATTGCATTTATTTACTTCATTTTTAAAAAATTAGTTCAGAAGGCAATGCCCTTTTAATTGCCTACAATGCCCAGCGAAATCTATTGCCTTGCTTCCAGAGGCTGTTGGAAGCTGGAAGACGGCACCTCCGACTGTGCAGCACTCCCTCAGTACTGCACTGGAGTATCAGTCTACGTTTTGGTGCTCAAGTCTCTGGAGTGGACTTGAACCCACAACCTTCTGACTCAGATATACTAGATGATAATTAATTGGTTCTATATCTGAATCATAACGCTACAATACTCCACTGGTGTCACCCTTCAGCCGGAAATGCCACAAAACAACTAGATCAGACTAAAAATAACAAGAATGAAACAAAATAAATGAATGTGCAAAAAATAATCAAGCTACTTTTGAAGGCCAAATATATAGAGTGGATTGAACTTGCTCAATTTGTAGCACTCTTGCCTGTGTCAGAAGGTTGTTGATTCAAGACCTACTCCAGAATTGAATCACATAATCTAGGTTGAAACTTCAGTACAGCAACATTGTTGGAAGTGCCATTCTTCAGATGAGATGATAAGCCAACATCCCATCTGCTTTTCTGGTGCTTTGAGTGCATATGCCACTATCTTAAGAAAATCAGGGAATTTACTCAGTATCCTGGTTAATATTCTTTCCTTGATCTAAAACAAAACAGATTAACTCATCATTCATTTCATTGCTGTCTTAGATAAAATAGTGCAGCACAGAAGGAGGCCATTCAGCCCATCGAGTCTGCTCTTTCAAAGAGCAATCCAGTTAGTCCCGCTCCCCCATTCTTTCCCCATATCCCTGCAATTGTAACACCTTCAAGTATTTAACCAATTCTCTTTTAAAAGCTACTATTGAACTTGTTTCCACCAGCCTATCAGGCAGTACACTCCAAATTCTAATCACTTGTTGCACGAAAAAGTTTTTCCTCATGATGCCTCCAGTTCTTTTGATGTTCAGGTCAATACTAACAGCAAGAACTTGCATTCATATAGTGCCTCCAAGTTAGCAAAACATCCCAAGGTGCATCACAGCAGTGCCACCAAACAGAAATCGATACCGAGCCACGTACCGAGACAGGTGTCAAAAGCCTGGTCAAAGAGGTAGGCCCCAAGGAGTGTCTTAATGGAAGAGAGGTTTAGTGAGGGAACTTCAAAGCCCAGGACTATGTGTAAAACTGACTGCCACAGTTACCTACTATATAGGAACAGTCACTACACTTCAAAAGTATTAGTTGTATGTGAAGCATTTGAGACATTACTGAGAACATGATAATGTATCATATAATGTAAGGTTTTAAATTTTCTTTCTTAAACTCAATGGGGGTGAAATTCAACCTTGGCGTAGGTGCAAGGCATGCAGTAGCAGATAGGCCGTCTGTTATTTATCCCACCGCTATTCCTTTCCACTAACTCAATGGAAAGGAAAATCAGGCAGGGTGTATAACGGGTACCCAATCAACTACTGCCCATTTTCCGCCCCCACCGAAGTTGAATTTCACTCCTCGTGATCCCAAAATCACTTTTGGTTCTCTGCCATATGGCTTCAAACAGTAAAGGCAATGGATATGTGGAATTGTAATAGGAAGGAGAAGAACTGTAAAGAAAACTCCCTACCTTATCTATTTTGTACATAATAAATCGTACTTCCCATTGAAAATAAGAATATAATTTAATCTCTGTGGTCACATGACAAACATTCAGCTAGAGAATAATGTATAAGGCTTGTATCTAATGTAATCAAATTGTGAGCTAGGTAAATTAACTTAACATTCGTCTTAACATTTGATATTAATACCTGAGCTTGAATTTTCCAAAACTCCCTTGCCTTCGCCAAAGCTGCACCCTATACAAACTTTTAATTCATTGAAAACTCCATTACCTGCATCTTATCTACACTAAGTTCCATTTTATATTACTCCATCCAAACTGACCTTGATTGGCTTTTATCCCCCAACACGTTGTTTTAAAATCTTTGTCCTTGTTTACAAATTGCTCCACGACCTTGCTTTACCTTATTTCTTCAAAGTCCTTCTCCTGCATACCAACTCATAGGGCTGAATTTCAGGCTTTTATGTTTTCGGGGCGAAAACGGAGGCAGGGTGGAAAAGTTACCAGTCGGGCATAGCCTGTGTTTTGATAAGGAAGTTTCACCATCTGTGCCCTGCACCAGGATGTGCAGCACGAAGGGAGGCGTTGTACAACATTCGAGGCACAAAAAGGGGAAACTCGCAAACAAATATGCCAGGCCTTGTGCGCTCTGGGAGAGGCCTTTTGCGGGGAGGGGAGGGGGGTTGGGGTGGGGGAGGGGGAGGGTGAAACTTAAAAAAAAAAATATTCCTAAAACTTTGCCTACACCACCACAACAAAAATCACTAAAAACGTTAAAAGAACACTCGCACTTACCTTTACAGCACTTTACCTTCATCACCATTTGCAGTAGTTCCAGGAGATTAATTTTTAACTCCTAGAGACTCCAGCTCAATCCTCCACACACGTGGCTATTTGGGCACTGTCTAACAATGCTGAAATGTTCCGTAACAACAAAGGCCACCACTCACTTAACATGCAGTTGGTGTGCGACCATGCCCAGCGCATCACGATGGTGAATGCAAGGTATTCAGGCAGCAGTCAGGATGCTTTATCTTTCGTCAGTCTGGTGTGCCAGCAATCTTCCAGCCACCACGTCAAACCCGACAGTGGCTGCTCAGAGACAACGTCTATCTGCTCTGCACCTTGCCGATGACTCTCCACTGCAACCCCACCACTCGTGGCTAGCACTCATATAAAGACAGCCATGCTGCTACCATTGAGCAAATCTTTGGGGTGCTCAAGCAATGGTTCTGCTGCCTTGACCGCTCGGGAGGAGCCCTCCAGTACTCGCTGGAGTGGGTATCCCATTTTGTGGTGGTCTGTTGCATCCTCCACAACTTGGCCATCATGAGGGTGCAGCCCTTGCCAACAGGAGTTGTTGGACCACAGGAGGAGGAGGAGGAGGAGGAAGTCAGCAAATCCCTGTTCTGGATGGGCTGTCCATGAGCACTTCATCAGACTCCAATTCGACTGAATGAAACCGCAGATCCCCATTAGTCATCACTTCCCCATCAGGCCATCCCTCTATCACGGAACATCACAGCATCCTCTTGGGCACAAAGCTGAAATGAGAGCCACCACAAAACACAAATCCCAAACAAAATTCATAAGTTTATCAAAATCCAATCACTGACAATCTCAACTATTCAGCTTTGTACATTCCCTTAGTGTTTGCCTTTACCTACTCTAGTGATCCTACTCTAGTGCCCCAGTGGTTGCAGCATGGCTGGTGGAAGGCTGCTGACTTTCAGTGGGGGAGACTTCAGATGGCCTTGCAGGATGACCTCGACCAGCTCTGGACCTGGAAGGCACGGATGGAAACTGCACCACCTTGGCATGGGCAGCAGCAGTCTGGGCTGGCTGGCTGACAGCCAGTGGCAAGAGCAATATCGGAGTGGTGGTGGTGGGAGCATGAATGCTGTCATCCCGAGAGAGGATAGCAGGTTCTTGCTCCACAGACTCACTGCCACTCCCCCGGGGCATCCCCTCAGCATTCCTAGCAATCTGTTGGAGGAGAGATTGCTGGCCTGCTGCCAAATCCTGCAGGCCCCTTTTGAGACTCGTAAACCCAGCGATGATGGCAGCAATCTGAGCTTCCACTACAGCAGTGGGATGTTGGGTCGCTTCCACTTGTGCTGCAATGGAAGCTGCAAGATCATCCATTGCACCTAGCATCATCCATGGATCCATAAGGTCTCTCCTGGAACTGTCCATCATTTCCATTCTGTAAATCATGTGTTGTGTATGTATAATATAAGTACACTCCCTGTACTCTCAGTGTACAGTTACATAAGACTACTGGATGTACCTTCACATTGTATGCACTATGCTTGTACCACCAGAGGGTGCAACTGGTGGAGACCTAGGGGTCACCTGTACACGTCAGATAACCAGGTATAAAAGGGAGCTCACCATGCTATACCCTCACTCAGGAGCTGTAATAAATGGACTAAGGTCACCACAGTTCAAGTACAATACCTTGCCTCATGGAGTCATCACTAGAGTGCTTACAGACACAATAACTCGGGACAAGATTACGAATTTCCATGCGAAAATGGCTAACCTTGGCATGTTTCAATAATTCACCGATGGGGAAGATTGGGAGGCCTTTGTGGAAAGGCTCAAACACTTTTTCATTACGAGCGACCTGGCGGGAGACACACCGACCATGCTGGCTGATAAGTGCAGAGCTATCCTGCTCAGCAGTTGTGGGCCCACTGTCTATGGCCTCGTCAGAGACTTGCTAGCCCGAGCGAAGACAACTACCAAAATGTATGCGGAGCTCGTAACGATGATCCAGGAACAACTCAAACCTAAAGAGAGCATCCTCACAGCCAGACACCGGTTCTACACACACCGGCGGCCCGAAGGCCAAGAAATCGCAAAGTATGCTGCAGACCTCAGACGATTGGCTGCACAGTGTGATTTTGGCGACCACCTCACCGAAGCGCTGCGGGACATCTTTGTTATTGGAATTGGCCACAAGGGCCTTCTCCACAGGCTGCTCTCTGCGGACACTACAGTCACCCTGCAGAAGGCAATTAATGTGAGCCAGGTGTTCATGGTCTCAGCCTGCGATTCCAAGCGGATGACTCACCCCCAGGCTGCTAACCCGGCAAGTACTGTTTACCGACTGGCACCTTTTAGAGGCAAGGCTGCTGCAAGCAGTCTCTCTTAGGGAAGAGAGAACAGAACCCCGAGTCCCGCAACCCTAAGTCCGCCACATGGAGCCAACTGGCCAATCCCATGCTGGCGCTGGGAGAGGCAATCACAGGGCCCACCAGTGCCACTACAAAGACTATACTTGCAAAGGCTGTAACACGAAGGGCCACCTCCAGCGAAGGTGCAAGAGAAATTGTACTCACCGAGTCGATGAAGAGTTGGCCGATCAGCCGGACTCCAGCGACGATGAAGAGAGAGTCCATGAGGCAGCTCAGCCCCACGATGAGGTGTACGGCATGTTTACCTGTATTATCGAGAGTTCTCCGTTGAAAATGGAAGTTGAAATCAACGACGTTCCAGTCACGATGGAGGTGGACACAGGCGCGAGCCAAACACTGATGAATCAGGCGGCCTTTGAGAAACTTTGGGACAATCCAATCGAATGACCTAAAATGATCCCGATCCAAGTGAAGCTGCTCACCTACACAAACGATACCATCCCAGTCGTTGGCAGCGTGGATGTCCAGGTGTCCCATGACGGCGCGATGCACAAGTTACCTTTGTGGATCGTTGCTGGTGATGGTCCAACGCTGCTAGGAAGAAGATGGATGAAAAAGATCCGTTGGAGCTGGGAAAACCTCCAGCCTCGGGCGATCGACGTCGTACCTGGCCCCAAATTTGGATCCAACACAACGCCTGAGAAACTAACCGCTCAACTCGACTGCGTGGAGACGACACAGACCGCTCAACCCAACGGCGAGATGATCCAGCCCAAAAGACCCGACCTCACCTTCCAGGCTCCAGTGGCAGGACTCCGGAGGAAGAAAATCGACGCAGAAGGCAATGTCCCTGCTTCCGTGGCAGAACCTGGGGAAAAAAGGATCACCACAGCCTACCTCGTGGAGAGAAAGAGGATGGCGCCTGCACCACGAGGTGAAGCGCCTGAAGTAAAGATGGCGGCGGCCAGACTACGATGGGCAGCGTTGATAGAGCAACACGTGATTCCGAGCAGCGAATCGGATTGGGGTAAAGATTGCAAGGCCCTCTTAAAGGAGACTGGCAACCCATCACAATTAAAGGGACAGTCCCACTCTTTATACAGCGATGCCGGTGATACATATGTAAGCGATGTAATTGACAAATGCAAGTATGTAAATGTAACTAACCATGTTAAGTCAGGCGATTGCGGTCAGAACCAATGTATTATGACAGTAAATGAAGTAATGATGTGCGATGCCAGGTTCTGCATGTACGCCGACAAAACCAAGAGCAACCTCCCGTCGGAAGCACGCAGGTCCAGCTGGCTACCCGATCATGTAGCCTGCGCCTCCGGGACCAATGTGATGCCCCAGGGAGTGTGTCCACACACAGAGGGAGCATACCAGCTGCACAGCCAGCGATCAGCAGACAGCAAAGGCACCACTACCAGTACCTTGCCCCTGATCGGCTCTACCTCTCTGGCTACCAGGGCCAGTACCAGGAGCTAGAGGCTAGCACCCTCCAGCTCTCCCAATGGGACCTGGGATGACCAGGCTCCCACTATCGCTGAAGGGCAGCAGGGAGACACCGCAGCCCTCAAAGGAGGACAGGGAGGCCACACACTCCTGTGGCACTGCCACCACTAGGCAACTGCAAAGGCCCTGAGACTCAGCCAGGTGAGCGATCCGAGCCCACCCAGCTGGCAGGGGGCGCAGCGCCGCCATCAGACAACCTGAACACAGTCCGGGCAATCTGGAACTAGCATCCTCACCCACCTGCATTTACACAACCCGGGGCAAGACTGTGATACCACATATGTACCTTACCTGTAAAATGTACTTGTTCCACTACTGCAGAACCCAAACAATGATATAAGTAATCTCATGTTTTTTTTGTTCTTTCTTTCTGTACATGTATGCACATGCAGGTGTTGAGCCACACACATGGTCGATGTATGGGTGGGAAATGGATGTATGTGATCCATGTGTATGCATGGATACACATGGATCACACCCAGAACCCACTCAACCCCCACTGCAACCTCAAAACATCCACTGCTGATCATTTCCCAATATTATGGCAATAAGGACTTGGGGATCAACAGGGAGAGAGCCAAGCCAAAGCATAGACTAGGTGCAAGGGCTTTGGGCACTCAAGTCTAGGGCCAGAGCACACAATGCAAAGGCCAGTAGCATAAGGCTTAGAGGAGAGTGATGTTGTGTATGTATAATATAAGTATACTCCCTGTACACTTAGTGTACAGTTACATAAGACTACTGGATGTACCTTCACACTGTATACACTATGTTTGTACCACCAGAGGGTGCAACTGATGGAGTCCTAGGGGTCACCTGTGCACGACAGGTAAGCAGGCATAAAAGGGAGCTCACCATGCTGTACCCTCACTCAGGAGCTGTAATAAATGGACTAAGGTCACCACAGTTCAAGTACAATACCTTGTCTCATGGAGTCATTACTAGAGTGCTTACAGACACAATGTCATGGGCTCCAAGCTCTGCGCAAAGGTCCATGCAATGTTGGAGCTAGACTCTGTCAAGTATGTAACCAGCATACAACTGTAACCTTCATGTAACTGTAACCTTCATGTAACCACTGCACACTCTACATATATCCTAGAAATGTACACCTTGACCACAGGGGGTGAACTTGTGGGAGACACTCCTCACCTGGGCATTCAGGTATTTAACGGGAGGTCCCACGCACGGTCATCACTTCTTGGTCCTGGGAATAAAGGTTAAGGTCACTGAATGACTGTGTCTGCAGTACATGCCTTGTGTGATTTTGTAGTAAGGTGGAAGGACACCACAGACTCCTCCATGCTTCTTGACACTGACAAGACGCTCTCTGGCAGGCTTGCCATTGCACTGAGCAGTTCTGTGTGCATGCCCACCACCCCTTTTCTGAAGGCCGCCCCATTGAGGTCATCACCTGAGTCTTGTGGAGCAGAACCCGTGCGCAAAAATGCCCTTTAAGGATCTGGTACTTGAACTACCCTTTTCCCCTGGCCTGGCTGCAACCCACTCGTCCCCGGTGACTTACCGTGTGCAGATCCCACCTGTATACTACCCTCTAAAGTACGTGCAGTGCCATTTTCTGGGCTGGTGTCTGCAAGTATCAAATGCAGTGCCATAGTCTCTTCTTCCTCTCCTCCTTCAGTTTGTTGATGATGAGGGACAGGCTATGCTGATGGCACTTCTTGGGTATCTGAAAGTATAAAGGCACAAGGGTCATCCTCGACTCTGATGGACTGCCTAAGAATAAGACAAGGGTCGGGTTGTGGTGAGGGAAGGAGAGGATGCAAGATATCCATGCATACACCATCAGCAGCTTGCAAGTGAGAAGAGATTGTGAGTTGAGGGGGAATTAGGATGCTACAAGAAGGATTAGGTATGACCATACAGTCATCATCAGCATTGATTTCAACTTTTCCGCTGGACATAGACTTTGTCACTCCTCCAATAATTTTGAGGACGGATTCCTCGAGGTTGGTCAGGGTCTCAATCCTGGTTTGGCTGCCTACGGTCTGATGTTGCCGACATCTGTTCTGTGCCACCTTTGCCTGCAAGAGAATGTGAAGTGCATCAGCATGTGTAATGCAATGTGTTTGGGTGCTGTGTCTGTCATGGCTGAATAGCTGTCTGTGTGTGCAAGATGTGAGACAGCCCGCCTTCATTGGACGCCCAGGCCAAGGCCTCCAGTGCAGCTTTGGAAAATTGTCCGGCTTTTCTTGATTGTGGTGCCATTGTATCTCCAGACTGACAATGAGGCGCTGCTGCAACAAAGCACCTCCCATTTAAGTAGTGCAGAGAACCTAGGCCAAACTTTATTGGCCATCAGGCTGCACCCAATATTGGCCCCCTTGTTGTGCACTAAGCCAATCAGTAGCATGTTTAGCACTGAGATCAACGCTCCAATCATGTTAATGAGCAGGTAGCACAAATATTGCGTGCTGCCTGCACCACTTAGAGGAGGTGCAGGCAAATAGCGCTGGCCAGTGCCCCCGCCTGTGCTTGGGCCTTATCCAATTTCTAGGCCATAATACCTGTCATGTTTGGGATTTTTGATCATTTGTTTCTTCACAAAAAGGATTCAGAATGAATTATGTTTAAGTGTTGTGTTTTAAAACAAAGTGAATTGACAGATTTAAAGAAAGCCATAGACTGCATATATTGAAGTTTGTATTAATGCCAGATGAATCAAAATATTGCGGTTCACTGTCTACTTCAAAGTGTGACAATGAGGGTTTATTTTCTCATCCCAGACCCAGGAAGCTAGGATGGTCCCTATTCATCTTTAGAATGGCAACTGCTTGCTTTAAACCCTCACCCTCAAGGAAAAACAAAAAGTAGCTTGTTTTATTAGCATGCCTACTGGCAGATCATTGAATGGGGAATTAGTCATAGGGACTTCCCTCCAACTGGCTGGGAATATGGAAAAAAAATGACTGAGGGTCATAAAGCTTGCTCAAAGAGGAAGCTTGGACCAGTGAGGGGAACCCCACTCATCTCAAGCCCACAGCTGGTGAGGTCTAGAAGAATTAGATGTGTTTTTAGTATTTTTCTTGCTGTGAAGGAGGGTTCTGTAGTTAATTGATTCAAAGTGAAATTTGATTACATCTGTGAATACAACATTCACTTGTTGTCTGCAAAGTAAGACAGTTTACCAAATTGTATCTGGCCTTGTCCCACTATCTGTTTCAGTCCACCTTTGAAAGGATTAGAAAAGTGCACGTGCATGCATGTAAAAAACACATTGGGCCAAAATTTGCTGTCAAAAAAAGAAAAAGACTTGCATTTATATAGCGCTTTTCATGACCACCAGATGTCTCAAAGTGCTTTACAGTCAATGAATTACTTTTTGAAGTGTAGTCACTGTTGTAATGTAGGAAACACACCATCCAATTTGCACACAGCAAGCTCCCACAAACAGCAATGTGATAATGACCAGATAATCTGTTTAGGTTATGTTAATTGAGGGATAAATATTGGCCAGGTCACCGTGGATAACACCTCTGCTCTTCTTTGAAATAATGCCATGGGATCTTTTACATCCACCTGAGGGAGCAGATGGGGCCTCGATTTAACGTCTCATCCGAAAGATGGCACCTCCGACAGTGCAGCACTCCCTCAGCATTGCACTGGAGTGTCAGCCTAGATTTATGTGCTCTAGTCCCTGGAGTGGGACTTGAACCCACAAGCTTCTGACTCAGAGGTGAATGTGCTACCCACTGAGCCACAGCTGACACTGACAAGATAATGCCACTCGCCGTTATTTATGTGTAAATGGTACAGAAACTTCAGGCGAGGGGCAGATGCGCGGTTAAATGTGAATGTCCAAAAGTTTCTATCTAAGATGCGCTACTCCTCCGTTAGCTTCACAAAAAATGCCATCTTTCTGTCTGCCTCACCATTGACCTGCATTGAATGTCGTGAAGTTGTTGTACTTGCACAGTAGATCGAAACTAAAGTCGCCACCGATAGTTAAGTCTTGACATTTCAAATATAAGTGCCCTTTTAACGATGGGATGTGTTAATTATTGCCAATCTCTCTGGCACTGAAAATTAACTATTACAAGTGTGGAGTCTCACTCCTTCAGGTATTAATTGTTGTTGGTTAAAAAAATGTAATTTAAATTTTAAAAAACTATTCCTTTGTCTCTTTTTCTCTCTTTCTAGGTCCAATCTTTCTTTCCCTTTCTTTATTTCTCTTTCTGTACTTGATTTGACATTGAATTCACCCACTCTAATTTCCACCTCCTTCTCAGTCCTTCTGCTGTTTATTTCTCAGTCCTTCAATCTGATTTGTTAAGGAGATACACAATTGTGCACTCAAGTCCCAGAAGACCTGTTTCCCTTACTGCACCATTATCAGCTTGCATCTTCAGCAACTTGCCAAGCAAAAAATTTAAAAATCTTATCATGCATGGGCAAATCTAACTAACAGCAGATGGTGTTACATACCCCGGTACAGCAAAATCTGGCCAATGATGAGTTAGACTATTGTATAATTAGATGTTGGGCATTAGGAGCACTCTCCCCAAGACAAAATGTTTAGATTGTTTATGACAGTGACCAGCACTATTGTAATATAGAAACATAAAAAATAGGTGCAGGAGTAGGCCATTCGGCCCTTCAGCCCTTCGAGCCTGCACCACCATTAAATATGATCATGGCTGATCATGCAACTTCAGTACCCTAGTCCTGCTTTCTCTCCACACCCCTTGATCCCTTTAGCCGTAAGGGCCACATCTAACTCCCTTTTGAAAATATCTAATGAACTGCCTCAACAACTAGAGAATTCCATAGGTTCACAATTCTTTGAGTGAAGAAGTTTCTCCTCATCTCAGTCCGAAATGGCTTACCCCTTATCCTTAGACTGTGACCCCTGGTTCTGGACTTCCCCAACATCGGGAACATTCTCCCTGCATCTAACCCTGTCCAATCCCATCAGAATTTTATATGTTTCTATTCATTCTTCTAAATTCCAGTGAATACAAGCCTAGTCAATACAGTCTTTCTTCATATGTCAGTCCTGGCATCCCGAGAATCAGTCTGGTGTACCTTCGCTGTACTTCCTCAATAGCAAGAATGTCCTTCCTCAGATTAGGAGACCAAAACTGCACACAATATTCAAGGTGTGGCCTCACCAAGGCCCTGTACAACTGCAGTAAGACCTCCTTGCTCCTATACTCAATTCCTCTTGCCATTGGCCTTCTTCAACGCCTGCTGTACCTGCATGCCAACTTTCAATGACTGATGTACCATGACATCCAGGTCTCGTTGCACCTCCCCTTTTCCTAATCTGTCACCATTCAGATAATATTCTGCCTTCAAGTTTTTGCCACCAAAGTGGATAACCTCACATTTATCTATATTATATTGTATCAGCCATGCATTTGCCCACTCACCTAACCTGTCCAAGTCACCCTGTAGCCTCTTAGCATCCTCCTCGCAGCTTACACTGCCACCCAGCTTAGTATCATCTGCAAACTTGGAGATATTACATACAATTCCTTCGTCTAAATCATTAATGCATATTGTAAATAGCTGGGATACCAGCATTGAACCTTGCGGTACCCCACTAGTCACTGCCTGCCATTCTGAAAAGGGACCCGTTTATTCCTACTCTTTGCTTCCTGTCTGCTAACCAGTTCTCTATCCACGTCAATATATTAGCCCCAATACCATGTGCTTTAATTTTTCACACTAATCTCTTGTGCGGGATCTTGTCAAAAGCCTTTTGAAAGTCCAAATACACCACATCCACTGGTTCTCCCTTGTCCACTCTACTAGTTACATCCTCAAAAAATTCTAAAAGATTTGTCAAGCATGATTTCCCTTTCATAAATCCATGCTGACTTGGACTGATCCTGTCACTGCTTTCCAAATGCGCTGCTATTACATCTGTAATCATTGATTTCAACATTTTCCCCACCAGCAATGTCAGGCTAACCGGTCTATAATTCCCTGTTTTCTCTCTCCCTCCTTTTTTTTAAAAAGTGGGGTTACATTAGCTACCCTCCCATCCATAGGAACTGATCCAGAGTCTATAGAATGTTGGCAAATTATCACCAATGCATCCACTATTCCTAGGGCTACTTCCTTAAGTACTCTGGGATGCAGACTATCAGGCCCTGGGGATTTATCTGTCTTCAATCTCATCAATTTCCCTAACACAATTTCCTGACGATAAAGGATTTTCCTTCAGTTCCTCCTTCTCGCTGGACCCTCGGTCCCCTAGTATTTCCAGAAGGTTATTTGTGTCTTCCTTCGTGAAGACAGAACCAAAGTATTTGTTAAATTGGTCTGCCATTTCTAGAGAATATCCAAGGCAGACCCAAAACATGTTCCAACCCCCAATTACTAATGACCCCACTATAGGTGAAACAGTGAAAAACAAACTTTATTTTAAAAAGTAGATCTGTTTGGCATCTAATTTATCTCTTAGAAATTGCCACAGACCACTCAAAAATCATTGAATGCATGGCCAACCTAACTCCATCTTTGCTCGTGTGTGCTGTGTTTTCCCTCAGATTTCTGAAATGTAAAGATATTGCTTACTATCCTGTTACAAATTGAAAAAAGTTACAGCAGAAGTTTGAAAACAACAGCTGTAACTGTGGTAGATATATATCTGCATTTATGTTTTTATGACTAACACATTGTGGCAACTAGAAATCCTATCCCCAAAATAATCAAGCATAACATTTAAAATAAATTTGATTTGCATCTGAACTTCACTTTTTTCAGCCACTAGAATGCATTTCTTCAAAGTTAGTATGGGTTTTGAAAAATAAAGCATTTGGGGTTATTTTAATTCGTGGCAGCTTTAAGTTACAGCTTGAAAGAAGTTATACAAAGTTATGCTGGGCGATGGTTGCACAATGCATTAAACGCCCACAATGATTCCAAACACATTACCCCGTGTGCTCAGGAAGCTTTTAATGATTTATTTGCTTGATTCTAATTAACTTTTATTTCTGTTTCGCAAACTTGCACTTTTAGAATCTTAAGTTTAACCCCTGCAGCACACCCAACCATCGCGACGGTCTTGCTCTTCCGCGTCACAACCAACTTGACAGCGGAAAAGCGCGGCACGTTATCGGACTGACAGCAGACTTACCCAATCAGCAGCAAAGCCGTCGGCAGCGGAGGCGGAGCGAAGGCACAGTGACCAATGGGCGTGGGGTAGAGGTGGGAGCTCGGCAGGCTGGGCTGACTGTGGGGAAGAGTATGCTGGGTAAATAGGACAACACACAGGGCAAAGCACGCCCCTTCTGGCAGCGCTTGCCTGGCCTATCTCGCTCGGAAGTTTAACAGGATGGAATTTAGAATCATTTGAACTGCGCCGAGGGCAAACTTCGTTGCTCGGTGGAACGGCATGTCGTTGGGGTCTTAGCTGCCGCGAGGCGGAGGGAGGGGAGAGCAGGGCAGGGTTGCCTCGCACCGAGCCAGCGTCTCCTCCGCTCCTGCGTATCTTTTAAGTCGCTGGGCAAGTGGTGGCGCGGCCGATTTCAGTCGGACGCCTGATTGGAAACGGCAAAGGCAGCTTCTCCGCTTTTGAACCATGAAGAAATTTTCCCGAATCTCGAAGCCCGAGGGAGCGGGTTATATCGGTGCTGGAGGAGGAGGAGGCGGCGGATCGATGGGAAGTGCCAGTAACTACCTGGGCAGAATGTTTAGCGTGGGACGTTACCAGGTGACTGTGGAGGAGCTCCTCGCCGAAGGTGGGTTGGAGCCGGGGTGGGAGGGAAGGGGTGAAGGGGCGGGGAGAGGCCGTGTTACAGCCACACGTTCTGGAGGTGGGGGCAGCAATTGCGGGCTGGATGGAGGGGAATCTGCCCCCGGCACAGTACAGCCTACCCCGGCACGGCCCACCCCAGTATCTCCTGCCTCCTGTTTTAAAGAACCCACCTGACGCTCAGGTCTTTTTTTGCCTTTTAAGTTTTCCCCACCTTTTTATTCCGTGAAGGCTTCGATTTTACTATGAACATTATTTATTTACAAAAGCTCGTTTGAAAAGTCAGGCAGAGTTTAAAAAAAAAAGATTTTGGATATCCTGGTGCTGCCATGTGTGAACTCCAGATACTTTAAAATGACACCACTTTTGTATCCGTTTGCCCCGTGCTC
The DNA here is from genome assembly GCF_044704955.1 of Pristiophorus japonicus. Lineage (NCBI taxonomy): Eukaryota > Metazoa > Chordata > Chondrichthyes > Pristiophoridae > Pristiophorus > Pristiophorus japonicus. The sequence continues at coordinate 239,261,021 of NC_091978.1, read as the reverse complement.
TGTGGAATTTTATTTTAATGTTGTCTTCTTTTGATCCCTTAGCCAGCGGTGTGTTTTAATGTAAGTGTGACACATTTCAGTTTTTTTCCTCTGCAGTCCTGCACGTGCAAATCAAACTTATAAAGTACATCTGAAGAATGTGTGCAGCATGTCAGTCACTGTACAATAACACGAGGGTAAACATTGCTATAAAGCACAAGTGCTTTGACAATGTGTATTTCTGTACAGTGTATTGCGTCTGAAGTGTGTTAAATTTATTTGATTTTATAGGGGTTGCTGCACTTGTTTGTTTCTCTCAGAAGTAGTGGTAAGATTAAGTGCAATAAATTCTGACCAGTAGAAGTTGACAAGAAGTGTGTTAGCACTATTCTGGCAAAGATAAATATTTACAAGAAATAATCATTTGTGCAAAAAATTGTTTTTTTACAGAATCAAAACTAATTGTTACATTATTTCACAACTTGCACAGTACATACAGTGACAACTGGAAAATAGTATATATAACAATGTATTTCAGTCAGTTAAGTGCATGAAAGCTATTTGATCATGAATTACGATAGTTGCTATCAACAAAATGAATTTTTATACAAAAACCTGGTATCATGTAATAACATAAATAGCTTTCTTGTGCTATGCAAATTTGTGTTTTAGATTAAAATGATTTCTGAGCAGTCCCTTAACGTGCTGCAGCAGTTGCTCTACAGTTAATAAGCAGGTTACCATACAACCTCAGCATATTATTTGATCCTGTGCTTCCAACCTTATCCTCTCCACCACAAAGATCACCTAATTCCAGATTGGTATCATCACTCACGTTTGTCTTTACTGCAGCCTAACTGCTGCTGAAATCCTCATTCATGCCATTGCTATCTCCAGACTGGATTACTCCAATGCTCTCCTGGTCAGCCTCCTATCATCCACCCTCCATAACCTGCAGCTCAACCAAAACCCTGGTGCCTGCATCTTATTCCACACCCAGTCACATTTGCCCATCACACCTGCCCTCACTGATGTACATTGTCTCTATTTTGCCCAGTGGATCAAACTAAATTCTCAGCCTTATGTTTAAATCACTTTTTCTGTCAGTGCTTTCAGCCGCCTAGGTCCTATACTCTGGAATTCCCTCCCAAACCTTTTAAGACTCCTCTTTTTGACTAAGGTTTTGGTTACCCCTTTGATCGTCCTTTGTTAGTTCAGTGTCTGTTATCCTTATGCCTCTGTGAGGTGCCTTGGGATGTTTTTCTATGTTAACGATGCTGTTTAAATGCAAGGTGTTATAATGTAGTGACTTGATCTGCACATATCAGCTAAGTTTCTCTTTTAAATGTTAACTATTCTTCCAAAGCGATCTGCTTAATGTTTTGAAGCTTTACAGTCCTTTTGACTAATGCAGAGCTTTACCAAAAAATTTGCAGTTGATGCTGTTGTAGCGATAAAAGTCCCTGGGTATTTTTTGAATGAAAGGGGAAGAAACACAATCCACCTTTTCTGGTATCTCAGCCCAAAGAAGGCTGCAACATTCATAATGTCTTCTGACTGTCCACTTTGTCAGCTATATCAAGCTGTTTAGTTTCTTTCTCATTGGTAGTGTTCTTTGGTTTTGACCTTTCTACGTACTGGCTTTCTACTTTCGTTATTCACCATTCATAACTCAACCTGATTCCCAATTTTCTATTTTCTTCCCAATTACATCCCACTAAAAATATTGGATGCAATCACGTTGCGTCAAAAAATTCTGGCTCTGACCTGAGGAAAGTTTGATATTATGTTATAAATGATATGAATTTTGAACGAAGTGGATTATCAATTACATGTTCCCAGGAATAAAAGGATGCGCGCGCGAGAGAGAGAACTTGGATCAACCTGTAACATGCAGCTTGCTGCTGTAGTGACGGCTGGGCCTTCGCAAGCATTTAACTCTCAGAAACGAGAGAGAACTTTTTATGCAGCACCTTATGTTCTCAAAATGACACAAGGACATGATAAGTTACCATGCATTTGAAACGTGGTTGCTGTTGTTGCATAGACAGGGTATCCAATTTGTAAATAATAAGGTTGCACAAATGCATATGAATGATCAGAAAATCTGTTTTGGTGGTGTATTTTTCTTCGCCCTTCTCCAGTGTCTATTGTCACCAGCCCCTCCTCTCCTATCTTTTGTCCGCTCTCCCCTCCCCTCCCCTCCACCCCCTCCTCTCTCCCCCGCCGCAAGCCCCTCCTCTCTCCCCGCCGCAAGCCCCTCCTCTCTTCCCCCCCCCCCCCCCCCCAGCCCCTCCTCTCCATTCCGCCCCCCCTCCTCCCCAGCCTCTCCTCTCCATTCCGCCCCCCCTCCTCCCCAGGCGCTGCTCTCCACTCTTTTCCCCCCGCCCCGCAACTCCTCCTCTCCGCTCCCCCCTCCCCCCTCCTCTCCCCTCCCCTCCCCTCCTCTCCGCTCCCCCTCCCCCCCTCCTCTCCGCTCCCCCTGCCCCCCTCCTCTCCGCTCCCACTCCCCCCACAGCCCCTCCTCCCTGCCCCCCCCCCGCCAAAGCCCCTCCTCTCCACTCTCTCCCTCCCCCCCCCCCCCCTCCGCAGCCCAGCCCCTCCTTACCTCCCTCATCATAAATTGATAACTAATACATTTGAGTATGGATGGCACAGTAAATGAGGAATTTGGGCAGATTTTTATTTGGAGCTGTGTAGGATGTTGTTCGGCAGGATCACCCTCTTTCCTCATTACTGCGGAGTTTTGAAGTTGGGTGCTTTATCCTTTGGTATTTTGTCTGCTTTTGTGGCCGCTTATTGTGGGGTAGTGTTGAGAAATTCCTCTGACCCTATTTTGTTATAAACCCAAGTCTTGCCCCAGAATGAGACACATGAACTTCCTCCCCGTAAGTGTGATGGCACTTGTATTGCCACAGAGGGTTGGCCTACCGAGACTTGGAAAAAAGATACACAAAAAGAAGAATCTAAGTTGAAATAGTAAAAGACTCAGTAGATGTTGCATGTTTGTTCTCTTTGGGGTGGAGAGGAAGGGGGTGTGGGGGGAACCTCGGCTTGAACAATTATTCTGAATGGGCTGCTTTGCTTTAATTTGTTACTTTTGACTGCTATAGAGGTAGTCACAGACCGGGTGCAATTATGTTTCTCCTTAAAGGTACGATGTTACTAGTATTTCCAAAGAGAGTGGTATACCCAAACTGATTTAAAATTAATTCAAAATGTTGCACTTTAATTTTAAATCACCAGAAATAATAACGGGAATCCCATGCAGTGGTCGCAGAAAGCATTCACCAATCCAGTAGACACTGCATGTTCCTATTGGCGTAAACTGTAGCTATACATATAGGAAAGTTGTTGAAGCAAGCTTCCCGCTGATTCTTTCCTTCCTGGACTTGCAGATGGAAGGCATGGCGAAGCCCAGGAGCCAACCTATTAGAAGGTCTCTGATCAGTGTGTCCATGCATTGAGAGTGGTGGTAGATGGAGACGATTCCTGAAATGGTGTAATATATGTGGCTGGGAAGTCAGTTCCAATCACTTGATAATTGTCCTATTCCAAGTATGTGTTGGAACATTATTTGGCATAAATTACAAAAATGTTTTATCTGGTCTTGTCACCAGACATGTAAAGAACATCAGATCAAATATTTGCTATAGTAAAGATAGTGAGTGGCCCAGCATGGATGGCTCAGTATGATTTTAAATGCACTTAACTTCTGAGATATTTTACTGCACTATGCTGTTTAACTGTCAAGCTTTTACACAGCTTTGCATTGTGCAGAACTGACCTGAAATGGGTGAATTTTAGTTCAGTACTGTAATTTTTTTGTCTTTCCTGTTTTCTGTTTCAGAATTAATCTGCAGTTTTCTTTCCTTCCTGCTCTTTATTTCTATTTTGAATGTCTCCTGCAGATCTACATTGCTGCTTTCTGTTTCAAATCCTTCCACAAACATGCCTTTAATTACAAGGGAGGAAGTTTTCTTAATTAAAATAAAATTGACAGGCGTTTGTTCACATTGAAATATCAGTGAAAATAAATGTATGTTGGATTTGATTCTCTGGTGCACACTTGGATGCCAAGAAGAGGTTGTGCAATGATGGTTGATAAAAAGCAACGTTAACCAGCAACGACTATTATAATGCAGCGATTTTCTGGCATTTGCCACATGTTTGTTGTGGAGCCAGTTGTGCTTTGCATGCCATGCGAATGTACCTTTTTTGATGCAAATAGTTTGCTTGGGTCACTTTCAATTTTAATTCCCAATTGAGTATGAAATTGGTAGATCATCTATCAACTTGGAAATGCTTTGTAATATTGGGAAAGATTGAAGAAAAATAAAGGAATTATAGTGTGTAATATGTATGTATGCATGTATGTTTACATTTCAACACTCTTTTTAGTTAGAAAGGTGGAACAACTTTCCAGGGTTCCTGATTGCTAACAAGTAATCTCTGAAGTTTTTTTTACATATTGCATAGCTTATATTCTATTCGGCCCAACCAGTCCATGCTGACATTTATGCTCCACTCAAGCCTCCTCCTGTCTTTCCTCATCTAAATCTATCAGCATTACACTCTCATCCCTTCTCCCTTATATGCTTGTCTAGCCTCCCCTTAAATGCATCTATATCATATGCAGTCCCTTGAACGAGGATGACTTGCTTCCACACGAGTTCACATGTTTCAATGAAGCACCCAGTGTTCCAATCCTGAACTCCAATTGAGGGGGGTGAAAGATGCCTGTGCGTGGATTTTTTTAACGTGTGGTGACCGTTGCACATCAGCCACCACACGGGCTTGACAGAGCTAGGCCTTTATCCAGTGGCAAGGATTAACCAGAATGACTGGAGACCTGCTCTGCTGCACGGACCTAGTGCGGCGCACATTGCATTGTGGGCAGGCCCATCCTGCCCCAGGGACCTCGGCTCCCCTGCCGCGGTCTCTCTCGCCTCGTGCTCCAATCGGCGACCTGGTCCTGATGACGTCACCCAGTCGCCCTCCACGAAGCCATTGCACATTTGTGTCCGCTCACGCTGGAAGCTGCAATGGCATGCTCCAGCCCTTTTTATAGCCCCGACCTGCGGAGATGTTCTCTCACAGGTCAGGGTAGCCCACGATATCTATATACATCTATTCGCCTCAACCACTCTCTGGCGTAGCGAGTTCCATATTCTCACCACTCTTTGGGTAAAGACAATTCTTCTGAATTCCCTATTGGATTGCACAGTGACTATCTTAAATTGATGGCCCCCATTTATGCTCTTCCCCACATGGAAACATTCTCTTTATCCACTCTATCAAAATCTTTCATAATTTTAAAAACCTCAATTGGGTCACCCCAAAGCCTTTTTTGAGGAGAAAAGAGATGCAGCCTGTTCATCCTTTCCTGATATGTATACCCTCGCATTTCTTATCATCTTTGTAAATCTTCTCTGCACTCTCTCCAGTGCTTCTATATCCTTTTTATAATATGCTGACCAGAACTGTACACAGTACAGGTTGAACCTTCCTTATCCAGAACTCCCTTATCCGGAACCCCGGAACCATCCCTTGTCTGCAACCATTCTCAGCCACCGGGTAGCACGTGCGCAGAACTCAGGCATGAACAAATTGAAGTCCTTCTTTGCTGCTGACTCCTGCAATCGCTGGCCTGACCCTGTGATCCACCCCCCCAGCATGATCTCTCTGCTGCACTCCCAGTCCCAAGCCAGCCTGCCCTGATATCCCCTTGCTCAGTACCTCTACCATCCAATTTAACGTGACCACCCCTCGTCCGGAAAAATCTCTTATCCAGAACGGGCCAGGTCCCGAGGGTTCTGGATAAGGGAGGTTCAACCTGTACTCCCAAGTGTGGTTATAACTTAGCTAATTTTCAATTCTACACCTCCTAGAAATAAACCCTAGTTCTTGGTTTGCTTTTTTTAGGACCTTGAAAATCTGTGTCACAACTTTGTGATTTGTGTATTTGTACTCCGAGATCCTTTTGTTCCTCTACCCCACCTAGACTCGCACCCTCCAAGTAATAAGTGACCTCCCTATTCTTCCTACCAAAATATAATACCTCACATTTAAGAACCTAAAGAAATAGGAGCAGGAGTAGGCCATTCGGCCCCTCGAGCCTGCTCCACCATTCAATAAGATAATAGCTGATCTACCTCAACTCCACTTTCCTGCACTATCCCCATATCCCTTGATTCCCTTCATATCCAAAAATCTTATCGATAAAAATGTATCTGTTGAACTTCATTTGCCAATTATATGCCTGTTCTACAAGTTTATTAATGTCCTACTGTAATTTGTTGCAAATTGTCAAGAAAAGTGGACACTGGTGAGAACATTGTCTATAACTGTACATGTATCTAATTTCAATATTGCCTCATTACCAGCAGAAAGACACACTGAATATCTGTATATTTAGGATTGATGTTTTTATTTCCTTGAATGTACTGTGCAGTTGTGGAGAAATGTGTAGCTGATAGAACTAAATGTACAACTTGGTATAATGTACCATCTTACATTTTTGAGGAATCTTTTTGAAATATGTTTGCATTGTCTCAAATGTAAGATGACTGCACTTGTAAGCGTCATTGAAATATATTTAGCTAAAAATAAAATCAATTTCATGTAGGAAATTATTTTGTACATTAAATTCTTTTATTAAAAAAAAATGGATTTAGTGTTGCTATGATGCTGACATTGAGCTTAAACCTGAAGTGTTATGGCCTACAGATAGCATATAGACTTTGGTTCTAGACCATTTCCAGTTAACTTTGTCGCATATCAAATTTAGATAACTTAAATATTCTGAAAATAGTTGAAATTTCTAAAGTATCTTTACTACATCATAAGTACAACATTGAAGTGGTGGTTCACATGGGATAATATACATAGTTCAAAAACTTGTTCCATATAGTTGGAAAAGTAACTGATTCAGAATATGTAAAAAAACAATCACATCTAGTCACAGGCAAATTTCCCACAGATTCCTTCTAACTTTGAGTGGTTGATTAATCCTTATGGTTGAACAAAGTTGATTTAAGCCTCTAGGTCTTCTAGCTGATGTCTATTTGCCATTGGATATTTCTAACTCCCTTCACCTTTATGGTTTGATAGCCTTCCTTAACTCATCTTCCATTTGTTCTCTAGTTATCCAATGTTTTGCATTGATCTTGATGATGGAGGATGATATTTTCAAGTATTACATTCTTCAGTTTAAAAATCACCTATGGCTTCAGCTTATTAGCCTTGTATGTCAATGCTATGGTACATTCAGTCCCGTTTTGGCCAGTTTATGCCACTGACAGACTGTTCACTTTGTTAGGCCTATTTCTGTTGTCAAAATTTGTTCCAATGTACTAGAGACTGACACCGTCCATTTTTCTTGCACAAAAGCCTGGAAATTTGCTGTTTTCCTGATGGCTATGCTTGGCTGCCTGAGTATGTACACAAGTTACTCCTACTTCATAAATTTAAACATATTGCAGAGCTGCCTTTGAAGCCTGTGAGGTTCATTTGGATGCCCATGTAGCTTGCAATGCTAAGTATTTTCTTCACCATTGTTATAAACACCCAATTCAGCAGCTGCTTTTAATTGAAACCATTTTCATTATGTCGAGTCTTGCTTGTGGAAGGCCATATGAGAATTTTGCTTTCTATACCAGTCGTACATATTAGTCCAAATTTTTCTGTCAATAACGGTGAGGCTAATGGTGCAAGCCGTTAAATAAGCATAAATGCTACAGTAACTTTAGACGAGGGGAACATGTGTGGTTAAATGCCAGAAACCAAAAGTTGCTGTCCGGGGTGCACTGCTCTGCCGTTAGCTTTGCAAAAACAGCATTTTGTTTTCTGCATCACCATTGAAATGCACTGAATGAAATGAAGTTGGTGTACTTGCGCAGTAGATATGAACTAAACTTGCCACAGAAAGTTAAGTTTTGCCATTATAAATGCAAGTACCCTTTTAACTACGTGATCACTGTTGATTACTGCCAATCAACCTCTCTGGCACTGAAATTAAACATTGAAGTATACTGTCTCATTCCTTCAGGTATAAATTGTTAGAGATTTAAAAAAATGCTATTTAAAAATTTATGTTAAACTTTATTCCTTTTTCTCTTTTCTCTCAATCCAATCTATATTTCCTTCGTGCTCTTTCTATACCTGATTTGACATTGAATTCACTCACTCTATTTAACACTTCCTTCTCCGTTCTTCTGTTAATTTCTCAATCTTTCAATCTCATTGGTTAAGGTTATACCCTGTTGGTTGCCTTCACTCAGGTCCCAGATCCCTGGTTTCTCTCGCTGCACTGTTATCAGCTCGTGCTTTCAGCAACATGCTGAACATTCGAAATAATGTTATACTTGTATAAATTGTTCTAAATCATGCCTTAATCTGCACCAGCAAGCTACCAGGTCCATAACAAGAGGGTAACCATGGCAGTTCTGCTTGCTAGAGCCTCTCTTCCCACTTCTCTGAAAGAGGTACTGATGCATGAAAGAGGAATGGACAGAAGAAGGCATCACGCTTGAGAGAAGATAGAACATCCAGGATCAATAGAACAGTGATGTATATGATGGTTCAGGCTCTGTTGGGTGCCTTTGTAATAGTATGTGCCATGCTGGAAGCAAAATCTATGGCATATATATGTAACATTTGTATTTATATAGTGCCATATTGCATCAAAACATCTGTGCAGTGAGTGGATCAGTGAGCAAATGCCTCTGAAACTAAGTTAAATTCTAGTTATCGGTCCATTCCTCTGCTTTCATTACAAAAGACAGGCCAGGTACTGTATTATTCTAATGAGATACTCTGGCACTAGGTTGCATCCACCTCTTTAAAGGAACAAACTAATTTTGATTTTTTTTGTTAAATTAGTATGGAAGGAATTATTATAGTTTAGATATTTTGAGCTGATTCTTAAAGAATAAGATCCCTTTTTTGGCAAACAGTGCATCAAAGCACTGTTTTGAGTCAGTGAATAAATCCCAGAGCTTGTGTAAATATCTGCATCACTTTTGTATTTGTCGAGTGGATTTTTAAAAAATTCATTTATGGGATGTGGGCATCGCTGGCAAGGCCAGCATTTATTGCCCATCCCTAATTGCCCTTGAGAAGATGGTGGTGAGTCACCACTTTGAACCGTTGCAGTCCGTGTGGTGATGGTACTCCCACAGTACTGTTAGGGAAGGAGTTCCAGGATTTTGACCCAGCGGCGATGAAGCAATGGCAATATGCTTCCAAATCAGGATGGTGTTTGACTTGGAAGGGAACGTGGAGGTGGTGCTTGCTGTCCCTGTCCTTCTAGGTGGTAGAGGTCGCAGGTTTGGGAGATGCAGCCGAAGAAGCCTTGGTGACTTGCATCTTGTAGATGGTACACACTGCAGCCACAGTATGCTGGTGGTGGTGGAGGGAGTGAATGTTTATGGGGTGGATGGGGTGCCAATCATGCGGGCTGCTTTGTCCTGGATGATGTTTCTTGTGTTGTTGGAGCTGCATTCATCCAGGCAAGTGGAGAGTATTCCATTACATTCCTGACTTGTGCCTTGTAGATGTTGGAAAGGCTTTGGAGAGTCAGGAGGCGAGACACTCGCCGTAGAATACCCAGCCTCTGACCTGCTCTTGTTGCCACAGTATTTATGTGGCTGGTCCAGTTACGTTTCTGGTCAATGGTGACCCCCAGGATGTTGATGGTAACGCCATTGAATGTTATGGTGTGGTGATTAGACTCTCGCTTGTTGGAGATGGTCATTGCCTGGCACTTGTGTGGCGAGAATGTTACTTGCCACTTATCAGCCCAAGCCTGAATATTGTCCAAGTCTTGCTGTATGCGGGCATGGATTGCTCCATTATCTGAGAAGTTGCGAATGGAACTGAACACTGTGCAGTTGACCTTATAATGGAAGCGAGGTCATTGATGAAGCAACTGAAGATGGTTGGGCCTAGGATACTCTCCGAGGAACTCCTGCAGCGATGTCCTGGGGCTGTGATGATTGACCTCCAACCACCACAACCATCTTCCTTTGTGCTAGGTATGACTCCAGCCAGTGGAGAGTTTTCACCCCGATTCCCATTGATTTCAGTTTTATTAGGGCTCCTTGATGCCTCACTCGGTCAAATGCTGCCTTGATATTGCGGGCAGTCACTCTCGCCTCACCTCTGGAATTCAGCTCTTTTGTCCATGTTTGGACCAAGGCTCTATTGAGGTCTGGAGCCGAGTGGTCCTGGCGGAACCCAAACTGGGCATCAGTGAGCAGGTTATTGGTGAGTAAATGCCACTTGATTGCACTGTTGACAACACCTTCCATCACTTTGCTGATGATTGAGATTGACTGATGGGGTGGTAACTGACCGGATTGGATTTGTCCTGCTTTTTGTGGACAGGACATACCTGGGCAGTTTTCCACATTGTTGGATAGATGCCAGTGTTGTACCTGTACTGGAACAGCTTGGCTAGAGGCGCGGCTAGTTCTGCAGCACAAGTCTTCAGCACAACAACCGGGATGTTGTCGAGGCCCATAGCCTTTGCTGTATCCAGTGCGCTCAGCCGTTTCTTGATGTCACGTGGGGTGAATCGAATTGGCTGAAGATTGACTTCTGTGATGGTGGGGACCTCGGGAGAATGCCGATATGAATCATTCACTCTGCACTTCTGGATGAAGATGGTTGTAAACACTTTAATCTGATCCGTTGGTTATGGGATCGCTTTGCCTTGTCTATAGCATGCTGCTTCTGCTTTTTAGCATGCATGTTGTCCTGTGTTGCAGCTTCCTCAGGTTGGCACCTCATTTTCAGGTATGCCTGGTGCTGCTCCTGGCATGCTCTTCTACACTCTTCATTGAACCAGGGGTTGGTCCCCAAGCTTGATGGTAATGGTAGAGTGAGGGATATGATAGGTTACAGATTGGGGTGGAATACAATTCTGCTGCTGCTGATAGCTCCTCATGGAAGTCCAGTTTTGAGCTGCTAGATCTGTTATGAATTAGTCCCATTTAGCACGGTAGTAGTGCCACACAACACGATGGATGGTGTCCTCCGTGTGAAGACGGGACTTCAACTCCACAATGTCGGTGGTCACTGCTACCAATGCTGTCATGGACAGATGCATCTGCGACAGGTAGATTGATGAGGACGAGATCAAGTAGGTTTTTCCCTTGTGTTGGTTCTTTCACCACCTGCTGTAGGCCTAGTCTAGCAGCTATGTCCTTCAGGGCTTGGAAAGTAGTGATGCTATTGAGCCAATCTTGATGATGGACATTGAAGTCTCCACCCAGAGTACATTCTGTGCCCTTGCTACTCTCTCTGCTTCTTCCAAGTGGTGTTCAACATGGAGTACTGATTCATCAGCTGATGGAGGGTAGTAGGTGGTAATCAGCAGGAGGTTTCCTTGCTCATGCTTGAGCTGGAGCCATGAGACTTAATGGTGCCCGGAGTCAATGTTGAGGATTCCCAAGGCCACACCTCCCGACTGTACACCACTGTGCCGCCACCCCTGGTGGGTCTGTTCTGCCGGTGGGACAGGACATAGCCAGGGATGATGATGGAGGAGTCTGGACATTGGCTGAAAGGTATGATTCTGTGAGTATGATTGTCAGGCTGTTCCTTGACTAGTCTGTGGGACAGCTCACCCAATTTTGGCACAAGTCTCCAGATGTTGGTGAGAAGGACTTTGCAGGGTCGATAGGGCTGGGTGTGCTGTTAATCATGTCAGTAGCCGGTGTCGAGGTCAACATAGAAACATAGAAAATAGGTGCAGGAATAGGCCATCCCTTCGAGCCTACACCGCCATTCAATAAGATCATGGCTGATCATTCCTTCAGAACCCCTTTCCTGCTTTCTCTCCATACCACTTGATCCCTTTAGCCGCAAGGGCCATATCTAACTCCCTCTTGAATATATCCAATGAACTGGCATCAACAACTCTGCGGCAGGGAATTCCACAGGTTACCAACTGAGTGAAGAAGTTTCTCCTCATCTCAGTCCTAAATGGCCTGCCCCTTATCCTAAAACTGTGTCCCCTGGTTCTGGGCTTCCCCAACATCGGGAACATTCTTCCTGCATCTAACCTGTCCAGTCCAATCAGAATCTTACATGTTTCTATGAGATCCCCTCTCATCCTTCTAAACTCCAGTGTATAAAGGCCCAGTTGATTCAGTCTCTCCTCATATGTCAGTCCTACCATCCCTGGAATCAGTCTGGTGAACCTTCGCTGCACTCCCTCAATGGCAAGAATGTCCTCCTTCAGACTCGGAGACCAAAACTGAACACAATATTCCAGGTGGGGCCTCACCAAGGCCCTGTACAACTGCATTAAGACTTCCCTGCTCCTATACTCAAATCCCCTTGCTATGAAGGCCAACATACCATTTGCCGCCTTCACCGCCTGCTGAACCTGCATGCCAACTTTCAATGACTGATGTACCATGACACCCAGGTCTCGCTGCACCTCCCCTTTTCCTAATCTGCCATTCAGATAATCTGCCTTTGTGTTTTTGCCTCAAGTGGATAACCTCACATTTATCCACATTATACTGCATCTGCCATGTATTTGCCCACTCACCTAACCTGTCCAAATCACCCTGCAGCCTCTTAGCGTCCTCCTCACAGCTCACACTGCCACCCAGTTTAGTGTCATCTGCAAACTTGGAGATATTACACTCAATTCCATCATCTAAATCATTAATATATATTGTAAAGAGCTGGGATCCCAGCACTGTGCCCTGCGGCACTCCACTAGTCACTGCCTGCCATTCTGAAAAGGACCCGTTTATCCCGATCTCTGCTTCCTGTCTGCCAGCCAGTTCTCTATCCACGTTAGTACATTACCCCCAAAACCATGTGCTTTGATTTTGCACACCAATCTCTTGTGCGGGACCTTGTCAAAATGTTTTTGAAAGTCCAAATACACCACATCCACTGGTTCTCCCCTGTCCACTCTACTAGTTACATTCTCAAAAAAATTCCAGAAGATTTGTCAAGCATGATTTCCCCTTCATAAATCCATGCTGACTTGGACCAATCCTATCACTGTTTTCCAAATGCGCTGCTATTTCATCTTTAATAATTGATTCCAACATTTTCCCCACTACTGATGTCAGGCTAATCGGTCTATAATTACCCATTTTCTCTTTTTTTAAAAAAGTGGTGTTACATTAGCAACCCTCCAGTCCATAGGAACTGATCCAGAGTCGGTAGACAGTTGGAAAATTATCACCAATGCATCCACTATTTTTAGGACCACTTCCTTAAGTACTCTGGGATGCAGACTATCAGGCCCTGGGGATTTATCGGCTTTCAATCCCATCAATTTCCCTAACACAATTTCCCGTCTAATAAGAATATCCTTCAGTTCCTCCTTCTCACTAGACCTTTGGTCCCCTAGTACATCTGGAAGGTTATTTGTGTCTTCCTTTGTGACGACAGAACCAAAGTACTTGTTCAATTGGTCTGCCATTTCTTTGTTCCCCATTATAAATTCATCCTAATCCAGTCGATGCCAGGTGGTCCAGCCAGTTTTATTCTTGTTTTTTATAGCGGTTGTGTACAACTGAGTGGCTTGCTAAGCCATTTCAGAGGGCAGTTAAGAGTCAACCACATTGCTGTGGGTCTGGAGTCACATATAGGCCAGACCAGGTAAGGATGGCAGATTTTCTTCCCTGAAGGACATTAGTGAATTACTGACACTAGCTCTTTATTCCAGATTTATTTAATGAACTGAATTTAAATTCCCCAGCTGCCATGGTGCGATTTGAATTCGTGTTTCTGGTTCATTTCTCCAGGCATCTGGATTGCTAGCCTGGTGATGTTACCACTATGCTCATCATCATAGGCAGTCCCTCAGAATCGAGGAGGACTTGCTTCCACTCTTAAAATGAGTTCTTGGGTGGCTGAACAGTCCAATACGAGAACCACAGTCTCTGTCACAGGTGGGACAGATAGTCGTTGAGGGAAGAGGTGGGTGGGACTAGTTTGCCGCACGCTCTTTCCACTGCCTACACTTGTTTTCTGCATGCTCTCGGCATTGAGACTCTCGGTGCTTAGCGCCCTCCCGGATGCACTTCCTCCACTTAGGGCGGTCTTTGGTCAGGGACTCCCAGGTGTCAGTGGGGATGTTGCACTTTATCAGGGAGGCTTTGAGGATGTCCCACCTTTGGCTCGATTGTCGCGAAGGAGTTCCGAGTAGAGCGCTTGCTTTGGGAGTCTTGTGTCTGGCATGTGAACTATGTGGCCTGTCCAGCGGAGCTGATCAAGTGTGGTCAGTACTTCAATGCTGGGGATGTTGGCCTGGCCGAGGACGCTGATGTTGGTGCGTCTGTCCTCCCAGGGGATTTGTAGGATTGTGCGGAGACATTGTTGGTGGTATCTCCCCAGCGACTTGAGGTGTCTGCTGTACATGGTCCATGTCTCTGAGCCATACAGGAGGGCGGGTATTACTACAGCCCTGTAGACCATGAACTTGGTGGCAGTTTTGAGGGTCTGGTCTTCAAACACTCTCTTCCTCAGGTGGCCGAAGGCCGCACTGGAGGCGGTGTTGAATCTCATCATCAGTGCCTGCTCTTGTTGATAGGAGGCTCCTGAGGTATGGGAAATGGTCCACGTTGTCCAGGGCCACGCCGTGGATCTTGATGACTGGGGGGCCAGTGATTTGTGGCGAGGACAGACTGGTGGAGGATCTTTGTCTTACGGATGTTTAGCGTAAGGCCCATGCTTTTGTACACCTCAGTAAATACATTGACTATGTCCAGGAGTTCAGCCTCTATGTGCGCAGACGCAGGCATCGTCCGCGTACTGTAGTTCGACGAGAGGTTGGGGTGGTCTTGGACCTGGCCTGGAGATGGCGAAGGTTGAATAGATTCCCACTGGTTCTGTAGTTTAGTTCCACTCCAGCAGGGAGCTTATTGACTAAGGTGGAGCATGGCAGCAATGAAGAATGAGAAGAGGGTTGGGGCGATGATGCAGCCCTGTTTGACACTGGTCCGGACGTGGATTGGGTCTGTAATGGACCCGTTGTTGAGGATCATGTCCTGCATGTTGTCGTGGAGCAGGCGGAGGATGGTGGTGAACTTTTGGGGAACATCCCAAGCGGAGGAGGACGCTCCATAGACCCTCGCGATTGACACTGTCAAAGGCCATGTATAAGGGCTAGCGCTTCTCCCTGCATTTTTCCTGCAGCTGTCGCACTGCAGAAATCATGTGCCCCGTAGGGGATGAAATCCGCACTGCGACTCCGGAAGGAGCTCCTCGGCCACAGGGAGACGGTTGAGGAGGACTCTAGCGACGACTTTCCTCAGTGGCTGATGGGGAGATTCCTTTGTAGTTGCCGCAGTCAGACTTGTCCCCTTTTTTAAAGATGGTCAAGATCACTGCATCTCTGAGATCTCCCGGAATGCTCTCCACCCTCCAGATGAGAGGGATGAAGTCATGTACTCCCGCCAACAGTGTCTCTCCGCCATACTTCAGTGCCTCAGCGGGGATTCTATCCGCTCCTGTAGCCTTGTTTTTTAAGCTGTTTTATGGTTTTTTTCTACCTCGTGTAGTGTTGGGGTTTTGCCGAGGTGGTGGCATGCTGTGGGATGGAGTCGAATACTCGGGTCAAAGGAAAAGTCTTGATTGACTCTACACTACGCTACCATTCCACTGTTAGGGTATTGTGTGCTGTTACTGATGCTATTAGCTATTTTCCAATAAGGGTAAAATAAACTTTAAAAAATAATTTAAAAATGACCAATCATTTGCAAGTGCTCTTCTGTGCTGTAACCATTCTATGATTGCCAGGTAATAAGCTATATACTTTCTGAATTAAAGGTTTTCAGTCGATGTACAACCTATACTTTGGAAGAGTGGGGTATAATGGTTGTGGCAGGAGTGTCATAATTTCTAATAATTCAGTGTAAGAAATGCCAGTAAGTTCATTTTGAATTTTGCCTTTAATGTATTACAGTATTTCAGTAGCTCATTTCAGGGACAATACTATGTCTGCACTTCTCCATTCGTCAAGCTCACTGCATGCAAAGGAAATTAGTATTGTAACAATATTCTGATAATCCTAACAAGATATGTGCATATTCACATAGCTCTTTGACTAGGAGTGCCAACTTGAGGTAAATGTGGATATTGTACATTGTTTTCTGTCTACGTTATGAGATTAACAGCATTGTTGGGATGTGTACATTGGATATTGATTGCTCAAGTAAGAAAATTAGAGGTACTTGAGTTATGTTGCCACTGATGTGTATATATTGAAAATGAGTTGGACAAGAAGAATCACAAAGTTAGTTGCATGACCTCGCCCAAACGAAAGATTGCATGTAGCATAGTACTACAACAACTTGTATTTATATCAACGCCATTAACGTAGTAAAACGTTACAAGGCACTTCACAAGAGAATTATAAAACAAACTGACAGCAGACCACATGAGAGATTGGGGCAGATGATCAAAAGTTTGGTCAAAGAGGTAGGATTTAAGGAGTGTCTTAAAGAAGGAAAGTGGGGTAGAGAGGCGGAGAGGTTTAGGGACAGAATTTGAGAGCTTAGGGCCTTGGCAGCTGAAGGCATGGCCACCAATGGCGGAGCGATTAAAATCTGGGATGTTTGTGGCCAGAATTAGAAGAGCGCACATATTTCGAAGGGTTGTAGAGTTTGAGGAGATTAGAGATGGGGAGGGGCGAGGCTGTGGAGGGATTTGAAAACAAGGTTGAGAATTCTAAAATCTTAACTGGGAGCCAATGTAGGTCAGTAAGCACAGGGGTGATGGGTTAATGGGACTTGGTGCGAGTTAGGACATGGGTAGTGGAGATTTGGATGACAAGTTTACGGAGGGTAGAATATGGAAGGCTGGCCAGGAGTGCGTTGGAATAGTCAAATCTAGAGATTACAAAAGCATGGATGAGGATTTCTCCAGCAGATGAGCTGAGGCAAAGGCGGAGTCGGGCACTGTTCTGAAGGTGAAAATAGGCGGTCTTGGTAGTGTGGATATGTGGCCGGAAGATCATTTTGGGGTCAAATATGACATCAAGGTTGCTAACAGTCTAGTTCAGCCTCAGGCAGTTGCCAGGGAAAACGATAGTCAGTGGGTAGGGAACGGAGTTTGTGGCAGGGACTGGAGACAATCGCTTTGATCTTTCCAATATTTAGTTGGAGGAAATTTCTGTTCATCCAGTATTGGATGTTGGACAAGTAGTCTTGACAATTTAGAGACAGTGGAGGGGTCGAGAGAGGTGGTGGTGAGGTAGAGCTGGGTGTCATCAGTGTAGATGTGGAAACTGACTGTTTTTGGATGATGTCGCCGAGGGGCAGCATATAGATGAGAAATGGGAGGGAGCCAAGGATAGATCCTTGGGAGGCACCAGAGTTAACGATGCGGGGGTGGCAAGAGAAGCTAATGCGGGTGATTCTCTGGCTACGATTAGATAGATGAGAATGGAACCAGGCCAGTGCAGTCCCACCCAGCTGGACGACGTTGGAGGGGCTTTAGAGGAGGATGGTTTGGTCAACTGCGTCAAAGGCTGTAAACCGAACGAGAAGTGATGGTTTACTTTTGTCACATTTGTGACTTTGGTACTGTGGCAGGGGCATAAACCTGATTAGAGGGATTCAAACATGGAATTCTGGGAAAGATGGACATGGATTTTGGCGGTGACAACACACTCGAGGACTTGAAAGGAAAGGGAAATTGGAGATGGGGCAGTAGTTTGCAAGGACGAAGGGGGGGGTCAAGGGTTTTTTTTTGAGGAGAGGAGTGATGACTGTAGATTTGAAGGAGGGGGACAGTACTGGAGGAGAGAGAACAGTTTACAATATCAGCTAACATGGGAGTCGGGAAGGGAAGTTGGGTGGTCAGCAGTTTAGTGGGAATAGGGTCGAGGGAGCAGTAAGTAGGACTCATGCACAAGATGTGCTCAAAGGGCATGACTGCCGATTGGAAAGAAACTGGAGAAAGGTGCAAGTTCAGGGCTAGGGCAGGGGGGGATCCTTAGAAGAAGTTTGGCCCGGTGGGCTAGAGAAAGGAAGGGAAACGGCAAAGACAACAAATGGGTGGTCTCAATCTTAATGACAAAGAAGTTCATGAGCTCCTTGTACAACTTGGTGGTTAGGGTGGAGGAGACAGGAGAGAGGAGTTTAAGGAAATGGTTTGCCATGGAGAAAAGAAGCCGAGGTTTATCTTTGCATTCCAGAATGATCCTGGAATAATCAATTTTGGCAGGTGAGAGCAGGATCCCATAGTGCTTTATGTGATCCAGCCAGATCTGGCGGTGAATGGGTCAACCAGTTGTCTGCCACATTCGTTTACGTCTGCGTTCCTTGGACATAAGGGAGCAGAGATATGTGCTGTACTCGTGTGTGGGGGTGGGGGGGGGGGGGGGGCGCGGGTGGAGAAACAGCTAGGATGAGAGAGTAATGGTTTTCATGGGGACTAGTCCATCAAAGGTGGAGGTGAGGGTGTGATTGAGCTGATCAGTAGCTGCAGAAATGTTGTGCCAAAGGCTGGACAGTGGCATCAGTTGACTTCAAGAGCCAAAGAAAGTTGGAGTCGTAATGATCTGGAAAAGTTGCAGTTAATATTCAGGCAAATAAGATGATGGCTGGAGGTGCAGTGGAATGGTTGGGTATAAATTGGAGGCTAATACAATCCACATATGCTGAGTTCAGAAAGTATGGATTGCACTGGCATACAAACTTGAGCAGAGTAATTTTGTATTTTAGTGTTTTTCATTCTCTTTCCACTGCCCTGGAGATAGATTTGAACATGTTGTTATGGCACTTTAGACATCCTGCATGTCAAAATGGTATGCAGATGATCATTTCCCAGCATTCATGCTGCTGTACATAAGATGTTCTTTGCACTTCTTAATTTGCACGTTGGGTAGGTAGAGGTATTTAATCACCATTCTCACCGATGTGAAGTCCTTGCCAATGGGCTGTGATTAATTAGATTGTGTTTAAAAACATGCGAGTAAATTGTATTATTTGTATTTTTCATATCATTGCCAAAGGAAAAGTGCTTTCCATTTAACACTTGTCCACAAAATTGATTTAAGATTTTAAATTAGCCATAATTGGAATCATGGACATGAAGCTAAATCTTTATATTTTTAACTGTTTTAAACTCCTGATACACTGTCCTACTTGTGGCACAAACCCAGGTACTACAGGTATATGATTTCTTCCCGAAATTTCTGCAGATGTTGGGAGCAGCCATAAATGGCTTCAAAGTTTCACTGGAATGTCTATTGTAACATTATCCCTCGACATCACCTTCAACCACTCTAACCTGCTCCATAGTCTCTCCTCAGTGAGCTACCTCTGTAGCTTGATTCTTGATTTGATTCATTTTGATTTTGACTTCCTAAATATATTAACATAGCTAGCACATCTTCGACAATGGCTTCTCCTTCTGTCCCTGAACAGTCCTCTCGAGAATGCTCCAATATTCTATCCTTGATCTGTGGCCCCTTCCTTATCCACATGCTCCCCCTCGATAATATTATCCATAGATATACTGCCAGCCTCCATATGCATGTTGAAGATGCCAAGCTTTATCTACTCCTTTGCCATCACCCTCGACATCCAGACTAATGCTTCATCCAACTGCTTGCCGATGGGTGCGTGTCATGTTTTTGGATTTTTGATCGATTCTTTTTCTTCACCAAAAAGATTTGGGATTGTTGTATTTAATTTGTGTTTTTAAAAGAAAAAGATGAATTTGTTAAGTTGAAAGAGCTACAGAACCAAGGAGAGCTTGAGGTATTAATGAACCAGGCATTGGAGAGGTCCTTACAATGATTAGAGTTGTTAAGCAGTTTGTTATCTTGTCTTCGAAAGGCAACAAATATTTACTCCTTTTGACTATTCTGTTATGTGGGCATGATATACGATGTTTGTACATTGAGAGTAATTGGTTTGGTTGACGAGTCTGTTGGCAATCCTTGCATGGGAAAAATGTCAGACACTGACCCTCTGTATCCTGGAGTCAGAATTAAGAAAGGAGGGTGGGGAAGAGAAACATGTGTGGGGAGCAGGTTTTAAAAATTAAAGACAGAGTAGATCTGAGTTCTGGAGCTGGAAGCTAAAATGTAGGAGGGTAGTGCTTGCAATTAGATGTTGCCTAGAAAGAAAGGTAATACCAAAGACAAATAAGTCAGTCCATGAAAGTGCAGGGTACAGGGCTTATGTTTTATCTAATTTATTTTTGAAGTAAAGTAAGTAGAATTTACTTTGACTGTTACTCTGTACATTGACTTGCTGACTGTAAGAAACAGTTTTATGATTTTTTTTGCAGGTCTTTGACTGAATGTTTTTCAGTCTGCCATTGAAAAGAGTGGAGGCGTGTTCTGGGGTGGAGAGGGAGGGAGGGAGGGTGGGTGGGTGAAGGTGGAAGAGGAATGTGTAAAAGGCATGGTATCCAGTTCAGATTACAAAGGGGTCCCACTGTTACACCCCTGGCTTATGTTGTTACATAATTAGATCTTTTTAGTGCATAATTAGCGGATGCATTGACCGTCATTTTCCAACATTCCATAGACTCTGGATCAGTTCCTATGGAGTGGAGGGTAGCCAATGTAACCCCACTTTTTAAAAAAGGAGGAAGAGAGAAAACAGGGAATTATAGACCGGTCAGCCTGACATCGGTCATGGGTAAAATTATGGAATCAATTATTAAAGATGTCATAGAAGCGCATTTGGAAAGAGGTGACATGATAGGTCCAAGTCAGCATGGATTTGTGAAAGGGAAATCATGATTGACAAATCTTCTGGAATTTTTTAAGGATGTTTCCAGTAGAGTGGACAAGGGAGAACCAGTTGATGTGGTGTATTTGGACTTTCAGAAGGCATTCGACAAGGTCCCACACAAGAGATTAATGCGCAAAGTTAAAGCACATGGGATTGGGGGTAGTGTGCTGACGTGGATTGAGAACTGGTTGTCAGACAGGAAGCAAAGAGTAGGAGTAAGTGGGTACTTTTCAGAATGGCAGGCAGTGACTAGTGGGGTACTGCAAGGTTCTGTGCTGGGGCCCCAGCTGTTTACATTGTACATTAATGATTTAGACGAGGGGATTAAATGTAGTATCTCCAAATTTGCGGATGACACTAAGTTGGGTGGCAGGGTGCAAGGAGGATGCTATGAGGCTGCAGAGTGACTTGGATAGGTTAGGTGAGTGGGCAAATGCATGGCAGATGAAGTATAATGTGGATAAATGTGAGGTTATCCACTTTGGTTGTAAAAACAGAGAGACAGACTATTATCTGAATGGTGACAGATTAGGAAAAGGGGAGGTGCAATGAGACCTGGGTGTCATGGTACATCAGTCATTGAAGGTTGACATGCAGGTACAGCAGGCGGTTAAGAAAGCAAATGGCATGTTGGCCTTCATAGCGAGGGGATTTGAGTACAGAGGCAGGGAGGTGTTACTACAGTTGTACAGGGCCTTGGTGAGGCCACACCTGGTGTATTGTGTACAGTTTTGGTCTCCTAACTTGAGGAAGGACATTCTTGCTATTGAGGGAGTGCAGCGAAGGTTCACCAGATTGATTCCTGGGATGGCGGGACTGACATATCAAGAAAGACTGGATCAACTGGGCTTGTATTCACTGGAGTTCAGAAGAAGTGAGAGGGGATCTCATAGAAACGTTTAAAATTCTGACGGATTTAGACAGGCTAGATGCAGGAAGAATGTTCCCAATGTTGGGGAAGTCCAGAACCAGGGGTCACAGTCAAGCAAGGATAAGGGGTAAGCCATTTAGGACTGAGATGAGGAGAAACTTCTTCACCCAGAGAGTGGTGAACCTGTGGAATTCTCTACCACCGAAAGTTGTTGAGGCCAATTCACTAAATATATTCAAAAAGGAGTTAGATGTAGTCCTTACTACTAGTGAGATCAAGGGGTATGGCGAGAAAGCAGGAATGGGGTACTGAATTTGCATGTTCAGCCATGAACTTATTGAATGGCGGTGCAGGCTCGAAGGGCCGAATGGCCTACTCCTGCACCTATTTTCTATGTTTCTATTACAGACAACATGGCTGAATGCAAGATGATCAGACCTTACGAAAATGACTAACACCGCTATACCCGAGAGAATATCCAAGGCAGAGTTGAAACTTGCAACTGTGCACCAGATCTTTCTCCAACTTAACACTGGTCATCCTGTTCAAATCCCAATAAAACTCTGAGCCATAGTCCTCATTTCCATCGCCCTCCTCTGCTGTGTGCATTCAGACTGACGCAGTGATGTGCAGCCTCAGTCCTGTTTGACCCTGATATGAGGTGCAAACCCCATATCCTGTTCATCACCAAGACTCCAATGTCTGCCTCTGCCTTTGGCTCACTTCCATGCCTTCATTAACCCAGGCTTAACTTTTTTCCAGTAGTCTTGCTCGCCTTTTGCTCAGCAGTGCCAACCCCACCATCATAAATCATAGGGAATTCAGGAAAAACCTCTTTGCCCAGAGAGTGGTGACAATGTGGAACTCACTACCACATGGAGCAGTTGTAGTGAATAGTATAGATGAATTTAAGAGGAAGCTAAATAAGTACATGAAGGAGAAAGGAATAGAAGGATATGTTGATGGAGTGAGATGAAGTATGATAGGAGGGGCATAAATCCATAAACCAGATTGATGAACCCTGGGTTCGGGTCCAGCCCCGAGTGAAGGCTCCTGGGACCAATTGGGCCAAATGGCCTGTTTCTATCTGTATATTTTACGTAATTAAAGTTAATTGTTGCCAATCAACCACACTGACTTCTGCATTCAGATCTTTGTGCTCCCATCAACTGAGGCTACACATACACAGCTCGACATTTAGACTGCAGGGCAAAGCTGAACATACGCTATGGGAAACCCAATGCTGTCTTTTCCCAGGCATCGCTTCTGCTTTCTGTATTGGACAATGCAGCTCATGAATCCCTAACCCTAACCTTCCTAAACCAATTGGCACAGTGATACACTGAAGTAGAAGTTCAACTGTTCAACTTGCCTGCCCATGTTGCAATGGTGTCCAATGTGCACATGCACAGTCTTTGTATCTGACTATTCCAATCACGTGCGAGTGCGGGGTGGGGGGGAAGGCTATTGATGGAAAATCTATGGGACAAACCAACTAAGCACCTTGGGACGTTTTACTACTTTGGAGGAACTATATAAATAAGTTATTAATAATAACTTGAGGACCCCCTGAAATTTTCTCATGGGCCACAAGGGAGCCACCGACCAATATGTGTCCCCAGCAGTCAATCACAGGAGGCAGTGACTAAGATGAAGAAAGCTGGAAAAAAAAATCATGACTTACTGGAGTGGAATCGGGAGTTGGGGTGAATTCCCATTAGAAATCACACCTCGCGATTAAATCACAGCTTGCTGAACACCCTACATCAACTTCAACTTGTCCAAAACTCCTTGACTTGCAATGTACCAAGGATTAAATCTTAGCCACTTACCGTGCCTGACCTCACTTGTCTCCCTGCCTTTTTATTTTTAAATTAAAATCCTCAACCTTGTTTAAAAATCTGGAATGAATGGTGACACCTTGGTTTCTGCAACCTTGTATGATGTCATTTTTTCCTGCAGCAACTTACCAAGGCTTCTTAGATAGCACCTCCCAAGCCCCTGATCTCTACCAACTAGAAGGACAAGGACAGCAGGAGCTTGGGAACACCATCACCCCTAAATTCTCCCTTCCAAGTCATACATCATCCTGACTTTGGAAATATATTGCCGTTCCTTCATTGTTGCTGGGTCAGAATTCCTGGAACTCCCTAACTAATAGCACTGTCGGAGTACCTTCACCACAGATTGCAACGGTTCAAGAGGGGGGCTCACTACCACCTTCTTAAGGGCAATTAGGGATCGGCAATAAATGCTGGCCTTGCTAGCAATGCCCTCATCCCATGCATGAATTTAAGAAAAAGTTTAATGCCTTGCTGCTGCTAAGAATTCCTGGGGTCTTTGGGAGCTAGATTGATGAACATTAGATTAAATTCACATAAGGTGCTTTGTCAGCAGAAGTACCTGCCATTTAACACTACAATGCTATTAACGACTAACTGCCATTTACAGCTTTGTTAATTTTATTTCTTTGCTACTAGTTGTAATAGTTACTTGGAATTTGTTGAACAGTATGCTTGTGTTCCTGGAATAGTCCACATCTGAATATTAAATATTTTTTTGGGTTGCTATAGGAAGTCTCTCAACTTGAGAGATATTGTAACTCCCCTGACCACTTGCATTGCCAAACTGATAAGGGAAAGAATGAAGACTTGAGTGTAAAAGTCAGTAAATATTTTGGAAAAATCTAATGTTGGATTACTTATTGCTAGTACTTAATCGCATACATTTGTATGTTCTGTATCTTGTATTGCAATGACCATACAAAATTTTATTCAATTTAGTATGGGAGAAAGAGCTCTGCTTGATTTGCTTAAAAACAGAATAGTAATTTTTGCAGTTTTCATAGTAAATTACATTGTTTCAAATTAATTTTAGTTGTCTATGTTAATTTTATAGATTAATATCATGTGTGGTTTCAGAGGTAGAGTGGTCTGGCAGGTCACTTGCAATCATTCATTATTGCAGGTTTTCAAAATGTAATTTTTTGCCAATGTCTGAAAGATCTTCAGAATTCTCTGTCAGCAGTCACATGATTTGAGATTTTGATGTATGAGATTTTATTGCCAGAATTGAAATACCAGGGAATGTGGTATTCCATTTTTTGAAAAATGCAGGATAATGAATTACAATTTTCCACTAGTTTTCTTTCTGTCCCGGTTTGTTACAGTTTTCCATATTCTCTAGTCTATAAATAGTCAAAAGTTCTCAGTTTGCTGCCTGTTTTTTGAACAAAGAGATTCCCAAGTACTATTTTGATTTTCTTAAGATTTAATATTTTTATACTTTTGTGTCTTGGGAGGGTGTATTCATTAATTGTAATTTCAGTAAGTCCACTTGCATGAGGGATAAATTAATTATATTGCTGTTTCAGTATATTTTCCAAAAAATGTCATAAGATACATTTTTAACTTTTTGAAGACTGTACAAAATAAGTTCAGTTCTTTTGAGTTCCATGGTTGAAATTTAGTGTGCAGATATTTTGCAGAAAGTTTTTATCATATGTATACTCCACATACTATGCTGGTACCACTAGAGGGTGCAACTGTGGGAGGTCCAGGCAGCAGCTGTATAAAAGGCTGGTCGTCACATTGTTGCCTCACTCTGGGTTATAATAAAGAGACAAAGGTTACCGCAGTTCAAGCACAGCACTCGGCCTCGTGGAGTTATTCTTCAGATAAGTAGAGACACATTAACTGGCGACGAGAACAGATCACGGACTTGCACGCAGAGATGGCTGCCGTTGGTAGTTTAGAAAAGTTTAGAGGGTGAAGCCTTTACTCGGGTTTCGCTGGCCAGGTATCACTTCTACATACACTGCCGCACCGAGGGCCAGGATTTAACAGAATATGGTGCAGACCTATGAAGGCTCGCAGAACCGTGTGAATTTGGCGAACTCCTCAACAATGTGTTGCGGGAAGACTTCGCAATGGGACGTGAAGCGGACCATCACCTTAAGCCAGGCGTTCACGACCACAACGTTGAGATTCTCCCAGAATCAAAACTCACCGGCAAATATTGTGCAGAAAATAACTGTTCATCAAAGAATTAGTCCGACTCTTAGTCCGCCAAGGGGTATAAATGTGAATTGTTTAACATGCCGGCATTGCTGGGGTAACAATCGGGTCTATCTGTGTTGATTCAGACACTGCAAAGGCTGCGGCCAAAAGGGCCACCCACAGCGAAATGTGCAGAAGAACTGCGACTCAAAACGTGGCAGAGGAGTCGGCAGGAGGTTTCCGATCCTGCAATGATCATAAAGTACAAGCTAGAGAGGTGACTCAGCCCGAGGAAACAGTGCACGGGGTTCACATCTTCACTACCAAAAGTCCCCCCATGATGATGAAAGTCAAGATAAATGGCATTCCTGTTTCCATGGAGTTGGACATGGGAGCGAGTCAGTCACTTATGAGCCGGGAGGCATTTGAGAGGCTGTGGGGGAACAAAGACCAAAGCTAAGCCCGATTCAGACAAAGCTGCGCACTTACACCAAGGAACTGATCCCAGTTATCGGCAGTGCGAACATAAAAGTATCCGATGGAGAGATACACGAATTGCCACGGTGGGTTGTACCAGGCCAACGCTGCTTGGCAGAAGCTGGATGGGGAAGATTCGGTGGAACTGGGAAGACATCCGAGCACTATCATCACTGGACGATGCTTCCTGTGCTCAAGTGCTGAGCAAGTTCCCATCCCTATTTGAACCAGGCATCGGCAAATTCACAGGCGGCAAAGTGCAGATCCACTTGGTCCCCGAGGAACGGCCTGTTCATCACAAGGCTCGAGCGGTCCCTTATATAATGAGGGAGAAAGTGGAGATTGAGTTGGATAGACTTCAACGTGAGGGAATCATATCACCAGTCGAATTCAACGAGTGAGCCAGCCCGATTGTTCCGATACTAAAGGGCGATGGCACGGTCAGAATCTGCGGCGACTACAAGGTAACGATCAACCGAGTTTCATTACAGGACCAGTACCCGCAACCAAATGCCGATCATCTCTTTGTGACATTAGCAGCGGGAAAGACATTCACCAAGCTGGATCTAACCTCTGCTTACATGACCCAGGAGCTGGCTGAGTTGTCGAAAAAATTAACGTGGATTGACACGCAAAAGGGACTGTTTTTGTATCACAGGTGCCCGTTCGGGATCCGCTTGGCTGCAGCCATCTTCCAAAGGAACATGGAGAGTCTGTTGAAATCGGTTCCACGCACCGTAGTATTTCAGGATGACATCCTAATCACTGGTCGCGACATCACCGAAACCTGCACATCCTACAAGAGGTTTTAAGTCGACTAAACAGAGGCGGACTCCAGTTGAAACGATCTAAGTGTGTCTTAAAAACATAGAAACATAGAAAATAGGCGCAGGAGCAGGCCATTCGAGCCTGAACCGCCACTCATTATAATCATGGCTGATCATGCAACCTCAGTACCCCACCGCAGCCTTCCCTCCATACCCCCTGATCTCTTTCACCGTAAGGGCCACATCTAACTCCCTTTTTAATATGTCCAACTAACTGGACTCAATAACTTTCTGTGGCGGAGAATTCCACAGGTTCACAACCCTTTGGGTGAAAAAGTTTCTCCTCATCTCGGTCCTATATGGTTTATCCCTTATCCTTAGACTGTGTCCCCTGGTTCTGGACTTCCCCCAACATTGGGAACATTCTTCCTGCATCTAACCTGTCCAGTCCCGTCAGAATTTTATGTTTCGATGAGATCCCCTCTCATTCATCTAAATTCCAGTGAGTATATGCCTAGCCAATCCAGTCTTTCCTCATATGTCAGTCCTGCCATCCCGGGAATTAGTCTGGTGAACCTTCACTGCACTCGCTCAGTAGCAAGCACGTCCTTCTTCAGATTAGGAGACCAAAACTGCACACAATACTCAAGGTGTGGTCTCACCAAGGCCCTGTACAACTGCAGCAAGACCTCCCTGCTCCTATACTCAAATCCCCTCGCTATGAAGGCCAGCATGCCATTTGCTTTCTTTACTGCCTGCTGTACCTGCATGCCTACCTTCAATGACTGAGGTACCATGACACCCAGGTCTCATTGCACCTCCCCTTTTACTAATCTGTCACCATTCAGATAATCTGCCTTCCTGTTTAAGCCACCAAGGTGGATAACCTCACATTTATCTACATTATACTGCATCTGCTATGCATTTGCCCATTCATCTAACCTGTCCAAATCTCCCTGCAGCCTCCTAGCATCCCCCTCGCAGCTCGCACTGCCACCCAGCTTGGTGTCATCTGCAAACTTGGAGATATTACATTCAATTCCTTCGTCTAAATCATTAATGTATATTGGAAATAGCTGGGGTCCCAGCACTGAACCCTGCAGCACCCCACTCGTCACTGCCTACCATTCTGAAGAGGACCCGTTTATTTCCTGTCTGCCACCACTTTTCTATCCACTTCAATACATTAGCCCCAATACCATGTGCCTTAATTTTGCACACTAATCTCTTGTGTGGGACCTTGTCAAAGCCTTTTGTAAGTCCAAATACACCACATCTACTGGTTCTCCCTTGTCCATTCTACTATTTACATCCTCAAAAAATTCAAAGATTTGTCAAGAATGATTTCCCTTTCATAAATCCATGCTGACTTGGACCGATCCTGTCACTGCTTTCCAAATGCGCTGCTATTTCATCTTTAATAATTGATTCCAGCATTTTCCCCACCACCGATGTCAGGCTAACCGGGCTATAATTCCCTGGTTTTTCTCTCCCTCCTTTTTTAAAGTTACCTTTTTAAAAAGCTACCCTCCAATCCATAGGAACTGATCCAGAGTCTATGGAATGTTGGAAAATGACCACCAATGCATCTACTATTTCTAGGGCCACTTCCTTAAGTACTCTGGGATGCAGACTATCAGGCCCTGGGGATTTATCAGCCTTCAGTCCCTTCAATTTCCCTAACACCATTTCCTGACTGATAAGGATTTCCCTCAGTTCCCCCTTCTAGCTAGACCCTCGGTCCCCCAGTATTTTTGGGAGGTTATTCGTGTCTTCCTTAGTGAAGACAGAACCAAAGTATTTGTTCAATTTCCTTGTTCCCCATTATGAATTCCTCCTGATTCTGACTGCAAGGGACCTACATTTGTCTTCACTAATCTTTTTCTCTTCTCGTATCTATAGAAGCACTTGCAGTCAGTTTTTATGTTTCCTGCAAGCTTAATCTCATACTTTTTTTTTCTCCCCCCCTCCTAATTAAACCCTTAGTCCTCCTCTGCTGAATTCTAAATTTCTCCCAGTCCTCAGGTTTGCTGCTTTTTCTGGCCAATTTATATGCCTCTTCCTTGCATTTAACACTTTCCCTAATTTCCCTTGTTAGCCACGGTTGAGCCACCTTCCCTTTTTTATTTTTACGCCACACAGGGGATGTACAATTGTTCCAGTTCATCCATGTGATCTTTAAACGTCATTGCCTATCCAACGTCAACCCTTTAAGTATTATTTGCCAGTCTATTCTAGCCAATTCACGTCTCATACCGTCGAAGTTTCCTTTCTTTAAGTTCAGGACTCTAGTCTGTGAATTAACGGTGTCACTCTCCATCTTAATGAAGAATTCTACCATATTATGGTCGCTCTTCCCCAAGGGGCCTCGTACGACCAGATTGCTAATTAATCCCCTCTCGTTACACAAGATCCAGTCTAGGATGGCTTGCTCTCTAGTTGGTTCCTTAACATATTGATCTAGAAAACCATCCCTTATACACTCCAGGAACAACAACTCCACAGTATTGCTACCAGTATGCTTAGCCCAATCAATATGTAGATTAGTCACCCATGATAACTGCTGTACCCTTATTCCACGCGTCCCTAATTTCCTGTTTGATGCCGTCCCCAACCTCCCTACTACTGTTTGGTGGTCTGTACACAACTCCCACTAACGTTTTCTGCCCTCTGGTGTTTCGCAGCTCTACCCATACAGATTCCACTTCATCCACGCTAATGTCCGTCCTTATTATTGCGTTAATCTCCTCTTTAACCAGTAACGCTACCCTACCTCCTTTTCCTTCCTGAGTATCCTTCCTGAATATTGAATACCCCTGATGTTGAGTTCCCAGCTTTGGTTACCCTGGAGCCATGTCTCCATAATCCTAATGACATCATATCCGTTAACCGCTATCTGCAGTTAATTCATCACCTTATTACGAATGCTCCTCGCCTTGAGGCTCCGAGCCTTCAGGCTTATTTTTTTTAAACACTGCCCTTTTAGAATTATGTTGTAACGTGACCCTTTTTGATTTTTGCTCTTGATTTCTCTGCTTGCCACTCCTGTTTTTCTCCTTCCTACCTTTTGCTTCTGCCCCCTTTTTTATTTACCTCTGCCTCCCTGCATTGATTCCCATCCCCCTGCCTTTTTAGTTTAAACCCTCCCCAATAGCATATGCAAACACTCTCCCTCGGACATTAGTTCCGCTTTTGCCCAGTGCAGACCTTCCCCAGAACCGGTTCCAATGTCCCAGGAATTTGAATCCCTCCCCCTTGCACCATTCCTCAAGCCACGTATTCATCTGAGCTATCCTGTGATTCCTGCTCTGATTAGCACGTGCCACTGGTAGCAATCCTGAGATTACTATCTTTTGAGGTCCTACTTTTTAATTTAACTCTTAGCTCCCTAAATTCAGCTTGTAGGACCTCGTCCCATTTTGTACCTATATGCAACATGACAGCTGGCTGTTCACCCTCCCCCTCCAGAATACGTTGCAGCCGCTCAGAGACCCTTGCACCAGGGTGGCCACATATCACCCTGGAGACTCGTTTGTGGCCGCAGAAACACCTATCTATTCCCCTTACAATAGAATCCTCTCACTATAGCTCTCCCATTCTGGTGCCATGGACTTGGTTGCTGCTGCCTTCTCCTGGCGTCGGAGGTGGAATACCTGGGGAGAAAGATTGTGGCAGACGGCATCAGGCCCACGGACTCCAAGACCGAGGCCATCAAGAATGCACCCAGACCACAAAATGTAATGGAGCTGTGATCGTTCCTGGGACTCCGCAACTATTTCGGTAACTTTCTTCCAGGGTTGAGCACCTTGCTCGAACCGTTGCACAAGTTGCTACACAAGGGAGACGACTGGGTTTGGGGTCAAAATCAAGAGGCCGCCTTCAAAAACGGCAACAAGTTGCTTGTATTTTATGACCCAAGCAAACGTCTAGTTTTAGCATGTGACGCTTCGTCGTACGGTGTCTGATGTGTTTTACAGCAAGCAAATGTAGCGAGCAAACTCCAACCGGTTGCATATGCATCTAAAGTCTATCCAAGGCCGAAAGAGCCTACAGTATGGTAGAGAAGGAGGCTTTGGCCTGTGTCTATGGGGTAAAAACAAATGCACCAGTATTTGTTTGGACTCAAGTTAGAGTTAGAAACCGACCACAAGCCCCTAATCTCTCTGTTTTCGGAAAGCAAAGGCATAAACACCAATGCTTCATCACGAATCCAAAGATGGGCACTAACACTGTCGGTCTACGATTATACGATCCGCCACAGGCCAGGCACTGAGAACTGCGCCCATGCCCTTATTCGGCTACCGTTACCCACCACCGGGGTGGAAATGGCGCAGCCCGCAAACCTGTGCCTGGTCATGGACATCTTCGAAAGCGAAGTGTCACCTGTAACAGCCCGCCAGATCAGGACCTGGACCAACCAGGACCCCGTGTTATCTCTTGTAAAAAGTTGTGTCCTCAGTGGGGGCTGGTCAGCGGTCCCAAGAGAAATGCAAGACGCGATAAAGCCGTTTCACCGTCGTAAAAATGAAATATCCATCCATTTGGATAGCCTCTTAAGGGGCAACTGCGTCGTCCTGCCAAAAAAAGGTAGGGCAACCTTCATACGCGACCTACACAGTGCCCACCCAGGCCATAGTCATGATGAAGGCTATCGCCAGGTCCCACATCTGGTGGCCCGGCTTTGACTCGGACTTGGAGTCGTGCGTGCGCCAGTGTAACACTTGCTCACAATTGAGCAATGCCCCCAGCGAGGCTCCACTTAATCTGTGGTCCTGGCCCTCAAAACCATGGTCCAGGATCCATGTAGATTATGTGGGCCCCTTTCTAGGAAAAATGTTCTTCGTTGCAGTGGACGCCTACTCTAAGTGGATTGAATGTGTAATAATGGCATCCAGCACGTCCACCGCCACTATTAAAAGCCTCAGTGCCATGTTCGCCATCCATGACTTGCCCGACATTCTAGTCAGCGACAATGGTCCGTGTTTCACCAGGTCAAAATTCAATGAATTCATGACCCACAATGACATCAAGCATGTCAGGTCTGCCCATTCAAGCCCGCATCTAACGGCCAAGCGGAGCGAGCAGTCCAAACCATAAAGCAGAGCTTCAAATGCGTCACGGAAGGCTCCTTACAAACCCACCTATCCCGGGTGCTGATCAGTTACATGACTCGTCCCCTCTCACTTACCGGGGTCCCTCCTGCGGAGTTACTAATGAAATGTGCACTCAAAACCAGGCTCTCCTTAGTCCACTCTGACCTCAACGATCAGGTGGAAATCACGCGTTGTCGGCAAAACATATACCATGATCACACGGCTGTATCACGCGACATCAATGTAAACGACCCGGTGTTTATGCTGAATCACGGTCTAGGCCTCAAATGGTTCGCTGGCACTGTTTTAGCCAAGGAGGGGAATAGTGTTTTTTGTCAAACTGCCTAATGGACAAATGTGCGGAAAGCATTTGGACCAGACCAAATTGCGATTTACAGGTAACCAGGAACTACCGGGAACTTCAGGGATCCACCTACACACACTCAATCAGCAACAGACCTAGCTGCCAATCACGAGGATGATCCCACCATCTCCCAACAGTCCAGTCAGACCAACAGCGCTGCAAGACAGCAGTGGCCCGACTAACTCACCCATGCCAGAAGTGACATTCAGACGATCAACCAGGGAGCGCAGAGTTCCAGATTGCCTCAACCTGTAACTAACTCTCATCAAAGACTTTGGTGGGGGGATGTTGCCATATATGTATACTCTGTACATACTATGTTGGTACCATTAGAGAGTGCAACTGCAGGAAGCCCAGGCAGCAGTTGTATAAAAGGCCGGTCACCACATTGCTGCCTCACTATTGGTTATAATAGAGACTAGGGGCTCAAGTTTTGGCCAGAGTTGCTCCTGCTTTTTTTTTTGGAGCAACTAGTTTAGAATGGAGCATCTTAGAAATTGCAATTCTTGGCATTTAGTTTGCTCCAGTTCTAGTCAGTTAGAATAGTTTAATTTTAGAACAGATTTTTTTTCTAAAGGGGGCGTGTCCAGCCACTTAAGCCTGTTTTGCCACTTTAGGCAGCGAAAACTTACTCCAAACTAACTTAGAATGGAGTAAGTGTAGATTTTTGTATGCTCAGAAAACCTTGCCTACACTTATAAATCAGGCGTAGGGAACGAGAGATTTGGGGGGGGGAAGTTTACAAACATTAAACACTTCACTTTTACAAATAAAGAGCCATCATCAATAATAAATGATAGATCAATAAATCAGATAATAAATCAATCAAAAAAAATTAAAAAATATAAAAAAATTAAAAAAATCAATCAATAAATAAATTATTTCTACTCCCCTACTGCAGCACCGGGAGCCCTCCAACAGTGTGCTGGGACGACCCGACCCCCCCCCACCCCCCCAGTGTCTGTGTCTCTCTTTGTGTCTGTGTTTCTGACAGTGAGGGGTGGGGTGGATGGGGGTGTGGGCAAGAGGGGGTGGGGTGGGGGGCGGGAGGGAGGGGGAGAGAGCCTGAACGGGCCGGGCCCTGCTGACGACATGGGGCGGAGAGAAGGGAAGGTGGGGGGCGGGAGGGAGCGGGAGAGAGCCTGAACGGGCCAGGTCCTGCTGACGACATGGGGTGGAGAGAAGGGTGTAGGGGGAGAGGGGGATGGTGGAGAGGCTGAATGGGCCAGGCCGCTGCCGCTGCCGCCGCCGACACTTCGGGCGGGCCCCGCCCCGAGCGAGATGCCAGGCGGGCCCCACAGACGACGGGGCAGGAGAGAAGGGGAGAGGGTGGCGGGGAAGGCTGAATGGGAGGGAGGTGGGGAGGGAGGTCCGAGTCCCGATCTTCGCCCATTCGGCCAGGATTAGGGTCGGGCCCCTCCCACGCAGCCTCGGGGGCCTGGAGCTACTGCACATGCGCGCACACATGCGGAGACCGGAGAATTGCAAGGTAAGTTTTCGGCACCCTTTTTCTTACAGAAAGTCGGCGCACCTTATCGAGATGCGCCGTTTTTCCAGAGGGCGGAAACTTGGGCCCATAGTCACAGCAGTTCAAGCACAGCACTAGGCCTCGTGGACTTATTCTAAAGATAAGTAGAGACACAAGTTTTTTTTTTTAAAGTGCATTTTGAATGCGGAAAAGTGTAGTACTCGGCATTGTTTTCTGTCTATAGTTGTACAGCTCTTGTATCTTCATGGTTGACACTCAGTTATTGCATGCAGGAAGTTTTCTAAAGGTTGTGTTAATAAATGACACGGTTCTGTAGCCGAACAAGAGGCTCATTTGGTCTTTCGAATGTGTTGCACAAGCATTCCTGTTTATTATCTCATTTGAAGTATGTGAAAATATAGATTACATATATTCAGTACTAAAATAAGAACCAATAAAGCAGGAATGTTAAGCTCTGTATGTATATCTATTTAGAGTAGAATTTCTGTATCTGTATATTTTAAGTGGATTGAAAGATCTGCAATATGATTCATGTTCCTTTGTTATAAGGAGTCCCTGGATCATTGCAATGAGAAATTTAGAGTACTGTCAAATTAAGGTCATGAATATTCTAATTGGTTATGTTTTAATGTCTCAGAGATGTTATGGTATTCACCAATAATTTCTGATGAATCTCGTGCAATGGCACCAAGTTCCACATCCTCCACCTCTCTCTGGAATAAGCCTACATCAACATCATGTGGGCTTAGTCCCATTTTAAAACATCGTGGTGGTGATGTCTTGACACTGGACACTTAACCTGTGATCTTGCTTACAACAATTTTTTTAAATGCCTCTTTTTGCTGTGGGTAGGCTTATGCTGTCAGTTTCCTGTCTGTCACTTTTTGTGAATTAGTTGAAATTTGTTGTCTTATAGAAGTGCACAACCCATGTTTCCCTGAAAAGAAATTTAAATGTCTGCATAGATGGAATATATGTATCTTCCACCTGATAGTGCTCTCAATAAGAATAGCTTGGTGTCCTACACCATGCACAAGATTCTTACATCCGTGTGCTCTCCTATATTCTTGCTAAGGTTAATTGTGTAGATGTTTATCTTGCTGGAGGACATTGTACAGGTACATTGCTTTACTGCAGTAAAAGTGCAGTCAGTAGCTTGTATTTTGCTGTACATTATCTTCCTAATGTCTTATGGACCATCGTAGTTTCCGGTCAATCTCCAGAGCTGCAGTCTGACGTGCTTGATCATTTTTTTAATAGGTTCTTTCTGGTGATCAGGTGGGAATGTCTAAATTTGACAGAATTTAGATTTAAATGCCACTTGCAAAATCTTCAGGTTATTTCACTTATGGTGCAGAAGGGGACTACCCTTGCCTGCTTAAGGGTTGCCATTGTTTGCAGGTAAGAACCAGCTCTTGGTCAGTGGCTGTTTCAGAATTCTATTTGGATTTGAGTGTCTGCAGCGTAAGCTGCTAAGGACCAGTGGCATGATGGACATAGACCTTATGCTGACCTTTCTAGTAACCTAATAGCAACTCTGTGGTGCTGTCCACTTAAAGCATCACATTTCAGTTGTTCAAACTCAGTGAAAAAGCATCTTCACTGAGGATATTGGTTTCAAATAGGCTGTGGAGCTGGGCTACTTTCACATCTTGAGGTGGGGTTCATATGGACCAACTACAGAGCCCTATTCCTTCAAAGTGTTTTGAAAGTTGTATAGGCTATTGCAGTCAACATCAGTGGAGACAATTCACTAATGTATTTGCTGTTTATTTTAAGCTAAATATAAAAGATCCCATGGCACTATTTGAAGGCGATCAAAGAATTCCCCAAGTCTCTCTGGCTAACAATTCTCCCACTACCAACAGCCCTAAAAACAGATTAACTGGACATTTATCTCCTTTGCTATCTGCAAATTGGTTGCCATATTTGCTTGAAAAATTGTGACTACACTTCATATTCTATAAATTATTTTTTGAAGTGCTTCGGGATTTCCAGGAGGGTGTGCTGTAAGTGCAAGCTCATTTATATACATGTTTTTTGTAATATCCTCTAGTCTAGCAATGGGGAAGAATTAGATTTTGAGAGAGAGATAAACATGATCATTTAATAGTTTGAACTAAAGTAAGCAACACTCAACTCCATATTGTATCTAGTGTTTGAAATTTGAAAACTGCAATCTTGAGGGATATTAGCAACTGGAAGTTACTAGAAAAGTTGAAGTAGCCAAATGTTATGCTGTTTTTGCAGCCACATAAAAGGAAGAACTAAAGTTCATCTATTCAAAGTGGAGTTGTGTTGTAATCAATTTCAGGAGTGTGTAATTTGTGTGCTTATATCCGTGTTCTCCACGCTTGGTCCGGTAGCATTTGCCGAGATGGAAATCAGTGGTCGTGCTGGGATAATGATGCTTCTAAGCGTGCACACTTTGCCACCCTGAAGTTAACCTCCACTCCGAAAACCTCAATATATCCCTACTTGCTCGGGAGAAGAACTTGCACGAGGTTCTTCAACTATAGTTTACACATTGGGGGGAATACTTTTTTGGCATAGAGCAGCTTTTACAGCATGAGAAATTGACTTCCAGAATGTTTGAAGTCCTTGGTCATTTTGTCTTTCTGGTCGAAGATTGTATGTTCCAATCTAAAATTACCCATCCTCGCGTCGCCCCGCGTAGGATCAGGTTCCTAATTAGTCCTGATTGTCCCCGCGGTGGAATAAGTTATCTTATCCAGAGCCTAGGCGGACCAAGTGATATACAAGATCGACACCGTACCTGGAATAAGTACAATTTTAAATTTACACAGTCCCGCATCGCCCCGCAGCTTAATTTTACGTAATTCCCTAACCTCCGCGTCGCTGTGCGATTGTCTATCCCTCCGTGTCGCCGCGCAGTTTTCCTGTTCGCGTCACCGCGCGATAAGCCTTAATTTGTTCTAGGTTCCAGATTTCCCTATTTAAATCCAATCAGTGCCTAGACGGGCCAAGTGATATACAAGGTCGACATCACACCTGACTTGGACACTTATTTCCTAAGTTTAGAAGGTATTCGCCAGATTGACCTGGATCTCGTTCAGACACTACCTGAGAACCAGCGAGTGGCCAAACTTTCCTCAGACTTTTGGAACTGAAGGAAACTGAAGTGGTATTTTAAAGTATACTCACTCCAGTGGCCACTTTCCTCCCGTCTCGTCCAAGGCTAGTCTGGCTCTTAATTTGCAAGTTTTCGGCGGCAGTCTGTTGAGATCCCACTTCTGACACCAAATGTTAATACGGATTCTTTTTCCCTCAATCTGTTTCAGCGAATACACTGAGGCGCCCACCAAAGCAGCTTATAACAAAGCAGTCTTTATTAATTGTTTCACCGGCCGGGACTTATCAGAACAAAGGAACGCTCTCCCTCCAAGTGCGCCCACTTCCCTCGGACAAGCCCCGTTACAATGTAGGGGCGCAACGGTTATACACTTTCAGTACGTAATACAATTGAGGGACATTCAGTTCACCATATCCTTTGTGATCCCTCCTTCCCTTTGTCCACTCATGAGCCGATACCTGGCCTTCCTTGCCCAATTAGATATGGGCAAGTGGTTATAGCAACTGTTTTGCACAAAGAGCTTTCTCACCCATTGCTTGTAAATGTTACAATTTTACTGGCGTGACTAGTAACTAAGACCTTGAGCAAGTCTGTTATTTGTGCTGATGTAATATTTGCAGTCTGACATTCTTATTTTTCCATGATTCCTTTGTTCACTTCACTGTCTCTATTGCTTATACATTTTCACACATTCACAGAAAAGTTTGGTAGTAATAAATGTTTTTCAAAACTTTTGTAGTTTGGTAGTTATGGAAGTTTTTAAAAAAAAACTTTTAGAAACCAATCAAGCTTTATATGCATTTCATCTCGTCATAGGCAGTCCCTCAAAATCGAGGAAGACTTGCTTCTACCCAGCCTTCGTCGACTCCAGGCCAGGTCCAAGACCACCCCAATGTCTGTCGTCGAGCTATAGTACGCGGACGATGCCTGCGTCTGCGCACATACAGAGGCTGAACTCCAAGTCATAGTCAATGTATTTACTGAGGCGTACGAAAGCATGGGCCTTACGCTAAACATCCGTAAGGCAAAGGTCCTCTACCAGCCTGTCCTCGCCTCACAGCACTCCCCCCACCCCCCCACCCCCCAAGTCATCAAGATCCACGGCGCAGCCCTGGACAACGTGGACCATTTCTTAATACCTCGGGAGCCTCTGATCAACAAGAGCAGACATTAACGACAAGATTCAACACCGCAGCCTTCGGCCACCTGAGAAAGTGTTTGAAGACCAGGCCCTCAAATCCACCACCAAACTCATGGTCTACAGGGCTGTAGTAATACCCGCCCTCCTGTATAGCTCAGAGACATGGACCATGTACAGTAGACACCAAGTCGCTGGAGAAATAACACCAACGATTTCTCCGCATGCCCCTACAATTCCCCTGGGAGGACAGACGCACCAACGTTAGCATCCTTGATCAGGCCAACAGTCCCAGCATTGAAGCACTGACCATACTTGATCCATTCTGCTGGGCAGGCCACATTGTTCGCATGCCAGACATAAGGCTCCCAAAGCAAGTGCTCTACTCTGAACTCTTTCACGGTAAGCGAGCCAAAGGTGGGCAGAGGAAACATTACAAGGACACCCTCAAAGCCTCCCTGATAAAGTGCAACATCCCCACCAACACCTTGGAGTCCTTGGCCAAAGATCGCCCCAAGTGAAGGAAATGCATCTGGGAGGGTGCTGAGCACCTTGAGTCTCATAGAGAGCATGCAGAAATCAAGCGCAGGCAGCGGAAAGAGCGTGCGGCAGACCAGTTCCACCCACCCTTTTCCTCAGCGACTATCTGTTCCACCTGTGACGGGGACTGTGGTTCTCGTATTGGACCGTTCAGCCACCTAAGAACTCATTTTTTGAGTGAAAGCAAGTCTTCCTTGATTCCGAGGGACTGCCTATGATGATGGTAATGGTACAGTCCAATGCATGAATTACAGTCTCTAACAGGTGGGGCAGTGGTTGAAGGAAAGGGTAGGTGGGGAGCCTAGTTTGCCACACCCTCCTTCCGCTGTCTGCGCTTGGTTTCTGCATGCTTTCGGCAACGAGACTCGAGGTGCTCAGCGCCCTCCAGGATGCTCTTCCTCCACTTTGGGCTGTCTTGGGCCACGGATTCCCAAGTGCCGGTGGGATTTACCCCACATTTTATTCTTGGCCTTTGGAAGTTTTGATTTTACAGATCTTTGTGTTATTCAGTGCTGGCAACTAGCTTCACTGTCACACTGCTTTAGTTTGACACCTCATGGGGTGTATATCTGGTTAGGTTTTAAAGTTTTGTTTTGCAAAGCTGCAAGACCCTTTGGGCTGAACTATAGTCTGCTAGCCTATCCAACTTCAGGTGGATAGTGGTAGAAATGGGGTGATGACGCCAAGCATTACCTCACACCCCAACGACTATTTCCCTCCCTCCACCATCATTGGCTACCTGCTTCTTCCCTTTCCACCACATGTAAATGGCAATTGCTGGTGGGGGGTGCGGGGTTGGAGTTTGACCTTCTGCTCCCCATGACTGCCTAGTAGAAGGTGGTAGGCTTGGGAACGGGAGGTAATTCCTACAAAGTGCAATCTTTTCCCTCTAATTTGGCTCTCACTCATTTACCTGTGTCGGTCAGTGTCTACTGAGGCCAACAAGACTACAGTCCCTGCTGTCTTTGAGTCTCGTCCCTTTTTTAAGATCCCATCCTGCCTACTGTGCTGCATTGATATTCCTGCTGAGGGACCACCACAGTTCTCTTTTTGGCAAAGGCTCTCGCTCTTGCTGGCAGAAATCCCGACGACAAGCTTGCTTTGCATGGGTAATGAGCTCTGACTCGGGAAAACAGGTTGCGGTGGTTTCTGAAGGGCAGACTTCTGAAACACTGTTGCCTCAAGCAAAATCCAGCATGGAAATCTATTTGACCGTAATTTAATTATTTAGAGTGCAAGATTGAATGTTTGTATAATAAATTTAGGGAACGCCATTCTTGAAATTTTCTGTATTTTCCACTCGGCACCGATGTGAAGTTTTATGCTCAGGACTAACATGGGTTGGATACATAGGATTACATAGGATATATGACACACAAACAGGCCATTCGGCCCAACCAGTCC
The DNA here is from genome assembly GCF_044704955.1 of Pristiophorus japonicus. NCBI lineage: Eukaryota > Metazoa > Chordata > Chondrichthyes > Pristiophoridae > Pristiophorus > Pristiophorus japonicus. Next base: position 239,221,069 of record NC_091978.1, on the reverse strand, counting down.
ATGCCGGTGTTTATGCTTCAGATCTAAATCTATCAGCACAACCCTCTATTCCCTTCTCCGGCCCCAGCGGGCTGAGTGTCGGCGGGCCACAAAGTCTGGGTGGAGGTAGGCTGTGTTCTGCACATGCGCCCCCGGCCACCAGAATCATGCCGGACAAGGGGTGGTGCTGGATAAGGGAGGTCTAACCTGTATTACATTTGATCCCCTCGTCCAAATGATTGATATATATTGTGAATAGCTGGGGCCCAAGCACCGATCCTTGCGGCACCCCACTAGTTACAGCCTGGCAACCTGCAAATGACCCATTCATTCCCATTCTCTATTTTCTGACCATTAACCAATCCTCAATCCATGCAAGTATATTACCCCCCACCCCCCCCCAAATCCCATGAGCCCTAATTTTGTTTAATAACCTCTTGGGTGGCACCTTATCGAATCCCTTCTGAAAATCCAAATAGACCATGTCCATTGGTTCTCCCTTATCTATTCTGCTAATTACAACCTCAAAAAACGCTAACAGATTCATCACACGTGATTTCCCTTTCATAAATCCGTGTTGACTCTGCCCAATCACATTACAGGTTGAACCTCCCTTATCCGGCTCCCTTGGGACCTGGTCTGTGCCGCATGAGGGATTTTGCCGGATGGGGGGGGGGGGGGGGGTTCGGCGGGCCCAGCAGGCCCCGAGAAGTGTTGGCGGGCCCCAAGATGTATCTGCGCATGCGCCACCTGGTGGCTGGAAATGGTGCCAGACGAGGGATAGTGCCGGATAAGGGAGTCCCAGATAAGAGGGGTTCAACCTGTGTTATTTTCTAAGTGCCTTGTTACCACGTCCTTAAAAATAGATTCTAGCATTTTTCCTACTGCTGATGTCAGACTAGCTGGTCTATAGTTCCCTGCTTTTTCTCTTCCCTCCTTTCTTAAATAGGATGAAGTATAATGTGGATAAATGTGAGGTTATCCACTTTGGTGGTAAAAACAGAGAGACAGACTATTATCTGAATGGTGACAGATTAGGAAAAGGGGAGGTGCAAAGAGACCTGGGTGTCATGGTACATCAGTCATTGAAGGTTGGCATGCAGGTGCAGCAGGCGGTTAAGAAAGCAAATGGCATGTTGGCCTTCATAGCAAGGGGATTTGAGTACAGGGGCAGGGAGGTGTTGCTACAGTTGTACAGGGCATTGGTGAGGCCACACCTGGAGTATTGTATACAGTTTTGGTCTCCTAACCTGAGGAAGGACATTCTTGCTATTGAGGGAGTGCAGCGAAGGTTCACCAGACTGATTCCCGGGATGGCGGGACTGACCTATCAAGAAAGACTGGATCAACTGGGCTTGTATTCACTGGAGTTCAGAAGAATGAGAGGGGACCTCATAGAAACATTTAAAATTCTGACGGGGTTAGACAGGTTAGATGCAGGAAGAATGTTCCCAATGTTGGGGAAGTCCAGAACCAGAGGTCACAGTCTAAGGATAAGGGGTAAGCCATTTAGGACCGAGATGCGGAGGAACTTCTTCACCCAGAGAGTGGTGAACCTGTGGAATTCTCTACCACAGAAAGTTGTTGAGGCCAATTCACTAAATATATTCAAAAAGGAGTTAGATGAGGTCCTTACTACTAGGGGGATCAAGGGGTATGGCGAGAAAGCAGGAATGGGGTACTGAAGTTGAATGTTCAGCCATGAACTCATTGAATGGCGGTGCAGGCTAGAAGGGCCGAATGGCCTACTCCTGCACCTATTTTCTATGTTTCTATTACAATTGCTACCTTTCAATCTGCGGGAACTGTTACAGAATCGATGGAATTTTGGAAGATGACAACCAATGCATCTACTATCTCTATAGTCACGTCTTTCAAAATCCTAGGATGTAGGCCAGGGGATTTATTGGCTTTCAGTCCCATTAATTTCTTTAGTACTATTTTCAGTCCCATTAATTTCTTTAGTACTATTTTTTTTTTTACGAATACTAATCTCTTTCCGTTCCTCATTCTCGCTAGACCCTTGGTTCTCCACTATTTCCGGGAGGATTTTTGCACCTTCCGTGAAGAAGTATTTGTTTAATTTCTCTGCCATTTCGTTATTCCCCATTTTAATTTCTCCAGCCTGTAAGGGACCCACATTTACTTTTGTTAATCTTTTCCTTTTTACATATCCACAATCTGCTTCTATGTCTCTTGCTAGTTTACTTTTATATTCTATTTTTCCTTTTCTTAGCAATTTCCACTTTATTGTTTGAAATCATGCTTTTTCTTTATACTGGGACAGTAACCCAAGAGAACAACTGGGCAGTCATCAGGATGTGCCGCATGTGATACTTTGATATTGGGGACATTGTCCGCTTTACCTTCTATTCCCATACCACACCAGTCTAATGTTTGAAAACCTGCTTGCATGTAATTGAAGCACATTCAAATGTTTTTTTTCTCGAGTTGTAAGGAAAATTGTCGCTTAGCCATGGTAGGAGAGATCAATAAGGGTGATCACCTGTGTTAGAAAGATGGGGTGTCAGTTGGGTCTTACTGGAGGGGTTTAGAGAGGGTCTTAATAGAAGAGAAGTTAGAGAGGATTCCAGAGACTGATCTCGGAAGCTGCATGAGGTCAGAGTTGAAGAAATGGGGAGTTTGGAGGAGTTGGGTTGTAGAGCGAGGGGAGGTTGAGAATTTAACATTTGATGTTTGGGAGACTTGTGCCAGAGTCAGTGTATCTCAGCAAGAACAGAGCAAGCGGGTTTGGTGCAGAATAAAATATGGGTATCAAAAGTTTTGGAGAACGCTGGAATTATCAATTCTGGAGGTGAGAGTTTCAGCACAAATGGACTGAGGGTAGTGGTGAAGGTGGGTGGTGATATAGAGGTGGAAGTAGATGATCCTTGTGATGAAGATATGGGGTTGGAAGCTTGGCTTGTTTGAATAAGCCGCAGAGGTTGTGAACAGTCTGGTTCAACCTAAGTCGGTGGCTAGGGAGAGGGAAGGAACTATTGGCATTGGGTGCTGAGCTGTGGCGATGGCCAAAGATGATGGCTTCAATCTTCATGATATTTAAAGGACATTGTGGCTTACCCGAGACTGGATATCCAACAAGCAGTCTGACTTGGTGTCGAGCACTGGTGGTGAAGTAGAGCTGGCTGTCATCAGCATACATTTGGAAGCTGATTCCTTGTCTGAGAGATTTTGCCATGCCGCAGCATGTAAATGAGGAAGAGGAAGGGGACGATAGCAGAGGTAATGCTGCAGGGAGTGAGAAAATATGCCTTTGCTTGAGATATTCTGGCTAACAGTGGATAGATAAAAGTGAAGTCCAGTGAGAGCAGTTCCATTGAGCTAGAGAATGGAGATGGGGTGTTCGACCTTGTTGAAGGCTGCAGAGAGTTTGAGGAATGATGATGCATCACAGTCAGAGAATGTAATTTGTGATTTTGGTTAGGGCAGTCTTGGTGCAATGCCAGGGTGAAAACCTGTTTGAAGATATTCAACTATGGAGTTGTGCAAAAGATGCGCACAAATTTGGGAGCAAACAGCACATTCAAGGATTTTGTAGCTTGTATGTGTGCTCGTGTACTTCTCCAGTATTTCCAATGATGGACTTAAACGCAAGTGAGATGAGGCCAGATAAAGTTGTTAAGCTGCTTTATTTTACATGAGGAAAGTCAATGTACAGGATGACCGTTGCAATCAAATCTCACCTTGATTTCAGTTAACTGCAGAATTCTTCTTGAGGGCAAGAAAAATAATACGCCACACTAACACTCATTCCAAGAAGCAAAAAAATTATATCCAAAAATGTGACGAGCACAATATTTTGGAAATATTATCGTTGAGTGGCTTTATTCCACAGTACATGAGTGTTCAGAACAACAGATATAATACTGCGAATGCTGGAAATCTGAAATATAAACAAAGTGCAGGAAATACTCAGCAGGTCAGGCAGCATCTGTGAAAAGAGAAACCAAGTTAATGGGGCTAAAATTCTGGCCTCACCGGGTCCGTACGAAGTGCGCACGGACTAGGTGAGGCCTCGCAAAAGCCGAAAAGCGGCTTTTTCGTTGTGTCCAGATCCTCCGCATCCCTGGGAGAAAGACATTCGTGTGGGTGAGATTGGGCTATTTGCCCAACTCTTGCCCAGCGAATGTCCTTCAAACTTTTACGCCTGGTAAAAGCAGGCACATGGCTTACTTTTACCAGTGTAAGAGTTTTAAACCATAAAAATTTAATTTAAATACACATTTTTATAGTTAAAAACCCTGTCCATTAAGGCAAGTTTATTTTAAACCCTATTAATACACATTTTTTTAAAAATCCAAAAAATAGACATTTTTTCTAAAACATTTAATTAACTTTAATTTCAATTCATTTCAAATGTGAGGTGTTTTTTTTTAAGGGTATATTCTCATAGTATTGAGAACTCATTAAAAATGGTGGTCCCATTATTATCAATGAAAATAGGGTGGATAAAGGGGAACCAGTGGATGTGGTGTATTTGGACTTCCAGAAGGCATTTGACAAGGTGCCACATAAAAGGTTACTGCACAAGATAAAAGTTCACGGGGTTGGGGGTAATATATTAGCATGGATAGAGGATTGGCTAACTAACAGAAAACAGAGAGTCGGGATAAATGGTTCATTCTCGGGTTGGCAATCAGTAACTAACGACTTGGAAGAAGGGACTGAGTGTAACGTAGCCAGGTTTGCTGACGATACAAAGATGGGAGGAAAAGCAATGTGTGAGGAGGTGAGACAAAATCTGCAAAAGGATATAGACAGGCTAAGTGAGAGGGCAAAAATTTGGCAGATGGAGTATAATGTTGGAAAGTATGAGGTCATGCACTTTAGCAGAAAAAAAATCAGCAAGTTATTATTTAAATAGAGAAAAATTGAAAAGTGCTGCAGTACAGCGGAACCTGGGGGTACTTGTGCATGAAACACACAAGGCAGGAACAGCAAGTGATCAGGAAGGCCAGTGGAATCTTGGCCTTTATTGCAAAGGGGATGGAATATAAAAGTTGGGAAGTCTTGCTACAGTTTTATACAGGGTATTGTTGAGGCCACATCTGCAATCCTGTGTAAAATTTTGATTTCCATATTTACGAAAGGACATACTTGCTTTGGAGGCAGTTCAGAGAAGTTGACTCTGGAGATGATGGGGTTGACTTATGAGGAAAGGTTGAGTAGATTGGGCCTCTATTCATTGGAATTCAGAAAAATGAGCGATGATCTTATCGAAATGTATAAGATTATGAGGGGACTTGACAAGGTGGTTGTAGAGAGGATGTTTCCACTGATGGGGGAGACTAGAACTAGGGGGCATAATCTTAGAATAAGGGGCCGCCCATTTAAAACTGAGATGAGGAGGAATTTCTTCTGAGGGTTGTAAATCTGTGGAATTCGCTGCCTTAGAGAGCTGTGGAAGCCGGGACATTGAATACATTTATGACAGAAATAGTCAGTTTCTTAACCGATAAGGGATTAAGGAGTTATGGGGAGTGGGCAGGGAAGTAGAGCTGAGTCCATGATTGGATCAGCCATGATCGTATTAAATGGCGGAGCAGGCTCGAGGGGACATATGGCCTACTCCTGCTCCTATTTCTTATGTTAATACTGCAGAGTGATTGGTGGTCCAGGCCAAAGTGACTCCAGCATTTTCGTAGGTACGGAGAAGTCATCTCCCTGTACGCTATGCATGGAATGAAAGCCTCTGACCGGAATTAAAGGCGCCTCCTGGGACCACCAGGTATTTTCTTAATAAAAAAATTTCAGGTCGGGGGTGTTCGTCTGAAGGAAGCCGCCGACCAGAATTTTAGGCCCAATGTTTCAGGTCCATGACCTTTTGTCAGAACTGGAAAAAGTGAGAGATGTAACAGGTTTTAAATAAGTGCAGAGGCAGGGAAAGGGGGAGATGAGGACAGAACAAAAGGAAAAGTCAGTGATAGGGTGGAAGGCATAATCAGATCCATGTAATTCAATCAGCGGTACTTCAATCAGTAAAGCTTATCTTCAAGTAATCTACCAATAATGGATAATTATGCTACCCCACTTCAGTGGGCTGTCTTATTTAATTTGATCAAAATACCTCCTCTGCATTCTGTTCTACAGCCGAGCGTGGAACCTCCTCTCCCTGCAGTTCCATGTCTTTGGAAGCCTTTTGTTGCAAGACTGTGTAGTGTCCTGATTCCAAAAGCCAGACTGCAGACAGAGATCAAAGGTATACCAACACAGTGGGTGACGGGTGTTTACCCAGACAAGGCAATTAATTATTTGAAGGGGAAAAACAACTTCCGTTTAAGCATATTAATCACCTTTTGTCTGGATGCCCTTTTTGTTCTTAAATTTGTAAGAATAGACATTACTTTTTAAAAACTCTATATTGACTAATATTTTTTTCCAAATCCTTCCTGAGGGGGGAAAAGTTAATTCTGAAATGTGACAGTATTAATATTTTTAATTTTAAAATGACCTATTGTGCAAATTTCAGTTATGGAACACTGGACACAATGTGCAAGCAGATTAATTTCTGCCTGAAGATTTCCTAAGGAATTATCACTTTTGTTACTCGAACATGAATCATGGATTGTCATTTGGCCCATCCTTGTGGTACCCACTCTCCTGCCTTAGCAACCTGCTACATTTTGTATGACTGAGTAAAATAAATTGCGTGACTAGAAATAAGCAAAAACATCACAATTAAACTATTCTTTATTTTAAAAAAAGCCACCTTAATCTGAATGCCCGCAGCATTCGTAACAAGATAGATGAAATGACGGCACAAATAGAAATAAATGGGTATGATCTGATAGCCATTATAGAGATGTGGTTGCAAGGTAGCGAAGGATGGGAACTGAATATTCAGGGGTATTCGGCATTTCAGAAGGATAAGCAGAAAGGAAAAGGATGTAGTGTAGCTCTGTTAATAAAGTTAATAATAATCAGTGCAGTAGTGAAAAATGATATTGGCTCAGAAGATCAAGATGTGGAATCAGTTTATATAAGAAATAGCAGAAGTAGGCCATTTGGCCACTCGAGCCTGCTCCACCATTGAATAAGATCATGACTGATCTGATCTTGGGCTCAGCTCCACTTCCCTACCTGCTCCCCATAACCCTTCATTCCTTTATCATTCAAAAGTTTGGGTGGAGATAAGAAATAATTAGGGAAAGAAGTCATTGGTGGGAGTAGCCTGTAGTCCCCTAACAAGTAGTTACACTGTGGGACAGAGTATAAATCAAGAAATAATGGAAGCTTGTAAGAAAGATACAGCAATAATCATGGGGGATTTTAATCTTCATACATATTGGACAAATCAAATTGGCAAAGGTAGCCTTTAGGAAATATTCATAGTGTATTTGGGATGGTTTCTTGGAACAATACGTTGTGGGGCCAACCAGGGAGCAGGCTGTTTTAGATCTGGTAATGTGTAATGAGGTAGGATTAATTGATTTTATAGTAAAGGATCTTTTAGGGCAGAGTGATCATAGCATGGTAGACTTTCAAATTCAGTTTGAGGGTGAGAAACATGGGTATCAAATTTGTGGCCTGAACTTAAATAAAGGTATGAAGACAGAGTTGGCTAAAGTGGACTGGGCAAATAGATTTAAGGGTAAGACAGTAGAAAAGCAATGGCAGACATTCAAGGAGATATTTTATAACTCTCAGCAAAGATATATTCCAGTGAGAAAGACAAATTCTGAGAAGGATGAACCATCCGTGGCTAACTAAGGAAGTAAAGGATGGTATCAAATTGAAAACACAAACATACAGGGCCAGAAATTCAATTTTTGGTCGTGGCGGTATTTTTCTGCCCAAAATACTGCTATGACTCCGCTATGATTCTAAGGCATAACATTCGGTTAAAAAATGCACCCAACGGTAAAAATCTGCGTTGCACGAGGATTGTGGTGCAAACCACGAATTTTCTGCAACTTTTCCCTGAGGCCGATACCGCTGCAAGTTGGGACTAGGGAGGGAGGAGGGGAAAACACCAAAAAAAAAATTCTAAAAAATCACACCATTCACAAGATCCTTTTGTATCGAATCGCTGCAAAAGAATAAAAAAAAATAAAAACTTTAATTTGTCTTTTTTTGTAGGTCTTCATACCTACCGCTGTTCCAAGGGCTGCGATGCAGATTTTTCCTGGGTGTTTTTTTCCGAGTTTTTTGGGTGCGCTGCGAAAGCGCTTTTTCTAGTTTTGCATGCCGGCGGTTCGCTCCCCAGTGATATTTTAAAAATTGTCGGTGCAAGACTTCAGCGAATTTCCTGCCACACCGTTTTCCGCCAAAAACAGCAAAATATCGACGAAAAACCTAACGCAAGGTTGGGGAATTTCCAGCCCACAATGTTGCGAAGATTAGTGGTAGGCCAGAGGATTGGGAAATTTTTAGAAACCAGCAAAGGAAGACTAAAAAAAATGAGAAGATAGTTTACACTCATAATCTATCAAGAAATACAAGAAATTGAAAACGAAGACATATACAGGGCTAGAAATTCAATTTTTGGTCGTAGCTGTATTTTTCTGTCCAAAATACCGCTATGATTCTGAGACCTAACAGAAAAGGAAGAGAATAGCTAAAGTCAACATTGGTCCCTTGGAGGATGAGACTGAGGAATTAATAATGGGCAACAGGGAAATGGCAGAGACTTTGAACAAATATTTTGTATCGGTCTTCACTGTAGAAGACACTAAAAGGATCCCAATAATAGATAATCAAGGGGCTATTGGGAGGCGGAAAACTTTAAACAATCACTATCACTAGAGAAAAAGTACTAGGCAAACTAATGGGCCGAAAGGTGGACAAGTCCGCTGACCTGATGGCCTGCATCCTAGGGTCTTAAAAGAAGTGGCCGCAGAGATAGCGGATGCATTAGTTGTAATCTACCAAAATTCCCTGAATTCTGGAGAGGTCCCAAGGGATTGGGAAACCGAAAATTTAACGTGCCTATTCAAGAAATGAGGGAGCCAGAAAGCGGGAAACTATAGACCAGTTAGCCTAACATCTGTCATTGGGAAAATGTTGGAATCCATTATTAAGGAAGTAGTAGCAGGACATTTAGAAAATCAGAATACAATCCAGCATAAATCAGCATGGTTTTATGAAAGGGAAATCATGTTTACAAATTTGCTAGAGCTCTTTGAGATGTAGCGTATTTGGATTTCCAAAAGTCATTCGATAAGGGGCTACATAAAAGGTTACGATTCAAGAAAAGAGCTCACGGGGTTGGGGGTAATATATTAACATGGATAGAGGATTGGCTAATGAACAGAAAAGAGTCGGGATAAATTGGTAATTTTCAAGTTGGCAAACTGTAACTAGTAGGGTGCCACAGGGATCAGGAGGAAAGGGAGCAAAATATGGGCAGAGGTTATGGTCTGAAATTGAGATCAGAAGGCTGTAAAGTGTCCAAATGAAAGATTACGTGGTGTTCCTCACGCTTGCATTGAACATCATTGGAATAGTGTAGGAGGCTGAAGACGAGGACAGAGATGCCAGAGTGGGAAATTAAAGTGACAGGCAACCGGAAGCTCGGGGTCATGCTTGTAGACTGAAGAGGTGTTCCGCAAAGCCCATCTGCGTTTCGTCTCCCTAATGTAGAGGAGACCACATCGTGAGCAGCGAATACAGTATACTAAATCGAAAGAAGTACAAATAAATCACTTCCACCTGGAAGGAGTATTTGGGGGCCTGGACAGTGGGAAGGGAGGAAGTAAAAAGGCAGGTGTTGCATCTCCTGGGCTTGCACGGGCAGGTGCAGTGGGTGGGGATGACTGCGGAATGGATCAGGGTGTTGCGGAGAGAGCGGTCCCTTCAGAATGCTGGGGAGGGGAAGATGTGATTGTTGGTGGGATCACGCTGGAGGTGGCCAAAATGGTGGAGGATGATCTGTTGAATGTGGAAGCTGGTGGGGTAAAAGGTGATGACCAGGGGGAACCCTGTCATGGTTCTGAGGGGGAGGGGAAGTGGTGAGAGCAGAGATGCGGGAAATAGAATGGACACAGTTGAGGGCCATGTTAACCATGGCGGAGGGGCATCCTCGGTTGAAGAACAAGGAAGACGTGTCTGGCACTAGTGTGGAAGGTGGCATCGTCATAGCAGATGCAATGGAGAAACTGGGAGAATGGAATGGAGTCCTTACAGGTTGCAGGATGGGAGGAAGCGTAGTCCAGGTAGCTGTGGGAATCAATGCGCTTATAGTGAATGTTTGTCAATAGTCTATCCCCAGAAATGGTGACCGAGAAGCCCAGGAAGGAAAGAGTTGGAGAGGGACCATGTAAAGGTGAGGGAAGGTGGAAATTGGATGTAAAGTGAATTAAATTTTTTAGTTCAGGGTGAGAGCAGGAAGCGGCACCTATAGTCATCAATGTACCGGAAAAAGAGGTGAGAGAAGGGACCCGAGTAGGACTGGAACAAAGAATGTTCCACATATCCCACAAAAAGGCAGGCATAGCTAGGACCCATGCAGGTTCCCATAGCAACACCTTTAATTTGGAGGAAGTGAGTGGAGTTAAAGGAGAAGTTGTTCTATATGAGAACAAGTTCAGCCAGGCAGAAGAAGGTGGTGGTGGATGGGGACTGGTTGGGCCTCTACTCAAGGAAGAAGCGGAGTGCCCTCAGGCTATCCTGGTGGGGGATGGAAGTTTAGAGAGATTGGGTGTCCATAGTGAAAAGGAGACTGTTGGGGCCAGGAAACTGGAAACTGTTAAAGTGACGGAGGGCGTAGGAGGAGTCGCGGGTGTAGGTGGGAAGAGAGTGGACAAGGGGAGAAAACATAGTCGAGATAGGAAGAAATAAGTTCCGTGGTTTCAGAACAGGATGAAATGATGGGTCTACTGGGGCAGATCTTGGGAAGAAGGTAGAAGTGGGCTGTGTGGGGTTGTTGGCGATGGAGGGAAGATCTCCAGAGGAGATGAGGTCAGTGACTATGGGAAATGATGGCTTGATTGTCTTTGTGGGTTCATGGTCCAGGGGGAGGTAGGAGGAGATGTTAGAGTTGGTGATCAGCCTCTTCAAGGTAGAGGTTGGTTCGCCAAACAATAGCGCCACCCTTATCAGCAGGTTTAATGACAAAGTTGGGGTTGAATCTGAGAGAGCGAGTGCTGCAAGTTCAGAGGGTGGTAGGTTGGAGTGAGTGAGGGGAGCAGAGAAATTGAGATGGCCGATGCCCCGCTGCAGTTTGCAATGAAGAGATCTGGAGAGGGTAAGAGGCCAGAGGGAAGGGTCGAGGCAGAGCGAGAATTCTGAAAATGGGAGAAAAGGTCAGCTGTGCGGTGGGGGAAGACTCCTGACCAAAGAAGTGGGCCTGGAGGCGAAGGCGGTGGGGCTCAGCATCGTGCCGCGCTTGAAATTCATGAGGTGGGGGATGAAGCTCAGGCCTTTGCTGAGGACTGATCGTTCAGCGTCAGAGAGGGGAAGGTTAGAGGGGACAGTGAAAACACAGCAGGGATCGCGATTGGAAGAAGGGATGGGATCAGAGGGAAGTGAAGGGTGTGGGGGTGGGGAGAAGGTTATGAAGGGGTATTGGTGTCCAAGAGTTGATGAAGCTTACGGTCCTTGACATCTGAAAGGAAGGAAAAAAAGTTTTTTGTTCAAGTGTCGGCTGAGGCGAAGGATGAAATGGAACTGTGGACCAAGACAGTTTAGAGACAGATGGCTCAATTTTCCCCGGTGATTTGCGACGGTATTTGGTATGCGCTACTTTTTTTGGCGGAAGTTAAAAAATTAAATTTCCCCAAGGAATGTGCGCCAGCGTAACTCATTTAGTTACAATTTTTTTAGGTTTTTTTGTCATAGGGGGGTGTAACCTGATGTCTGCGCCAGTTTTTGTCAATTATGGGAGTTTGCCCCAAAAACATTTCTGAGGTCGGTGTAAAACCTTCTGGTGAGTTAAGAAAAAGCAGCGCGCATTGAAAAATCGACGCAGGAAGATGCCATTGTATTTCAGCGAAGTTTTGGAAGGAGTCAAGAAGACTTAAACATGCATAATAAAGATTCAATTTTTTTAACCTTATAATGCAGTAAATGGAAGTTTGATGGAATTCTGTAAGTTTTCATATTTCTTTTAACTCTCTCGCCACCACCAAACATCTGCAAACGGGGCTGGAGGGTCATAGTGCGGCCGGCAGAATCAGTCCTGCGCCCGGACATGGGCTCGGCTGCAAAAGAAGCTCTGGGAGGTGGGGGTGTGGGGGGGGGAGAGGCGAGGGGCTGTGGAAGGCAATCTGAAGGCATCAGAAGCCTGCACTTTACATCAAATCAAGCCCGCGGTGGGTGGGGGCTTTGGAAGGCATCACAAGACTGTACTACGCATTAAAATGTAGCCCGGGGGGAGGGGGTCGGAGGTTCCCGCTCACTGCCCCTGCTCAGACCTGTGGGGGGGAGAGAGAACAAAGAACCTTGTCCTGCCTGCCTGCCGTTGAGTTTCTTGCAAAGGTAACATTTAAGAACGGGGGCAATACTGACAATGTCATACCTTGTGCAAGCCTTTTGCGTGATGGTGCTGCGGAGGAGACAATTGATTCGACGTCATCGTATGACGAACCTCGGAGCCCATAGGGTGATGAGCAGCAGACCTTATCCACATCGGGTATATCGACGTTCATACCTGCACCTGAGTGATGCAGACTGTGTCAGAAGGCTGCGTTTCCGCAAAGAAGTTGTAACTGAGATCTGAGAGTTAATAAAAGCAGACCTGCAACCTAGAAGCGTTGGGAGGACTGCTTTGTCAGTTGAAGTGAAGGTTACAGCTGCACTTTCATTTTATGCATCTGGATCGTTCCAAGCTACAACTGGGGATGTGTGCACCGTTTCTCAACATGCAACCCATATCTGCATTCGGCAGGTGACTGCTGCACTATATACCCGGAGGAATGACTACATAAAGTTCCCCATGACTGCCCAGGCAATGCGTGACAGGGCTGTGGGCTTCTCCAGGATTGCTGGCTTCCCAAAGGTACAGGGCTGCGTTGATTGTACACTCGTCGCTTTGCGAGCACCTTTTGGAGGATTCCGAGATGCACAGGAACAGAAAAGGCTTCCACTCCATTAATGTGCAGCTTGTGTGTGACGACATGCATTGCATCATGTCAGTTGATGCAAGATACCCTGGGAGCACCCATGATGCGTTCATCCTACGCGAGAGCATTATATCTGCCATGTTTCAGCAGCAGCCAAAAGGGCAGAGCTGGCTTCTGGGAGATAAAGAGTACAGCCTCGCCATCTGGCTCATGATGCCCCTACGCGCAACCCAGGCGGAAGCTGACCGAGAATACAACATGTCACACATTGCGACGCGCAGCATCATAGAGAGGACCATTGGCATCTTGAAACAGCGTTTCCGATGCCTGGACCATTCCAGAGACTACTTGCTGTACACCCCTGAGATTGTCGGTCAGTTCACTGTTGTGTGCTGCATGCTGCATAACTTAGCCATCATGTCGCAGCAGCAGATGGTGGTAGAAGACCTACCTGAGGTGAGAGTGGCTGATAATGATGAGGAAGATGCAGATGACGAGGACGACGAGGAAGCCATGCAACTACCTGAACCCGGAGCACGACGACGGCGGAGGAGGGGCGTGCTGTCATGCCCCTTTAACGATTGCTCGAGCCTTGCGCCAGCAGCTCATCCGTGAGCTGAAGGCTCAGCGGCAACTATTCCACGTGGACCATGTTTACAGTTTGGACCTTTTCCGTAATGTGTTATGTTAATGGAACAAATGATGGAAATGATTCTTGTTTACTTAAAAAGTTGTGTTAATAATCAAACAAATAATATAAATGAATCAATTATAATTTAAAATATATTTTATTCAGTTTAAAAATATTTGTTTGTACTTAACTTTAATGACCATATTCTTATCAAATTTTAAAGTTTTCACTTAAGATCACTTACTAACTTTTTTAAACTAGTAAATTTACATAACTTACAAAACTTTTAATTTGAGAACAGTAGCAACAATAATAGCAGCAGCAAAAAAAGGCTGCACCCATCTCTCCTCCATCTTATTCTAAGACTGCCCACTGACGGTGGTGCTGTGTTTCTCTGGTTGGTACCATGCTTATTCTTTTGAACATCTCGGGTAATGCGCACTTCTTGATGGTGGAGGGGCAGCCGGTAATGTGGAAGGCCCAGCTTGGGCCTCTTCAGCGGCTGGTCTGGGGATTGGAGTGGGAGTGGCAGTTGATTGTCAATGGGTGCGGGGTCTGGGCGTGTTCCCTAATTACAGCAGCTAACTCCAAAATTCCCTCCCTTGTGCCCTGACAGTGTCTCCACTACCTCCAACATTCCCTCCCTCATGTTCACCGCCAGTGTCTCGGCTACCTGTGACATGCCCTCCCTCATGTTCACCAACCTGATTTCAGCTGACTGAGATAGTCCCTCCCTCATGTTCCTGGACAGCGTTCCTATTTCTCGTGAGAGTATTGTTACTTCTCCCGACAGTCCCGATACCTCATCACCCAGCCCACTAATGATGTCCAGGAGTGATCGCGTAAGGTCAATGTTCTCCGCACTCATTGCCATCACCTGAACCACATCTGTTACATCCTGCACCTTAGGAGAGCGCAGTCGAGCTCTCCTCACCCCGAGTGTGGTTCACAGCCTCCCAGTGGGAACCGCAGCTTCGGATTGTGGGGCCCTAGCTGTGCCTCGCTGCACCACACTGGAACCCGCAGCCTCAGACGATGGGGCCCTGGGTGTGCCTTGCTGCATCCCACTGGGACCCGCCGCCTCGGAAGGTGGGGTCCTGGGTGTGCCTCGTTGCACCCCACTGGAATCCCCAGCCTTGGACAGTGTGAGTATAACAGTGGGGACTTCATCCATTCCCTCCCCCTCACCCTCATCCCCATGCTCCTGGTCTAGAAGGTGGGATTGGAAGATTTTCTCCACTTCAGGTTTGTCCTCATATGAATCTTCTGCATTGTCAGGATTGGCCTCAAGTTCTGCAAAATATAACCGAGCACAGACAAATGGTTAGTAGCAGAGGAGGGGGCAGGGTGGGTGGCGTGAGTAGGCTCACACAGCGCAGGCAGCAGGCTGATTTGAAGGACCACGATGAATGATAGCACATTGCATCAACCGAAGCGTAGCTGAGGGAGACATCCCCATGAACCGAAGCATAGCTAGCCCATGCAGTACTTAACATGTAGCAAAGCCAGACTCTGGAATTTGCAGGACTTGCCCTCGCCCTCGAATGTGGGCCCAGCTTGTGCAGTGGTGGTTGCTTTTCTCCAGGCAGGACCAATTAAAGCAGCGACCCTCTCTTCCAAGGGTGTCAGTGGGTGCAGATTTGCCGGACCTCCTCCTGTTCGAGTTCTTTCCCTTTTTATTATGTGCCACATTCCTCTGCAAAGATGAAAATATAACTTTTTAAAGAGAGGTGTCTTTCTGCTGAGTGGGACATATACAGATGATTACATTTACAATTGCAATTCCATTGAATAAATGAAAATATTACTTACACTAACTACTTGGCCAAGGTCCTGCCACTTTTTGCACTGGCCTCCAGACGTCGGGGTGGTTACCATTGCACAGTAATCTTCTGCAAGTTGGTTCCAGCGCCTCCTTCATTTCTTTTGGTGGAACTTTTATGTGACCTCTGCTGGTTTCCAGCTCCTGCTATCTGCTCTCAATCACAGTAACTATTGCCTCCACTTCATCCTGTAAGAAATTCTTGGTCCTTGCACCATGTTGCATCTTGCATTGCAGCTCCGATTTTTCCAATGAGAATTAAAGTTCTTGCACACAACTGGCTCTTTAAAAATGGCTGGTCAATGTTGAACCCAGAGTAAGTAGTAAATAGCTTGGTGGCACAGTTAACATGAACTCTCTCACTCTTGCCACCCCGCCCCCACCATGACTTCTTTCTTAACTCTGAGACATTGAGCACAATGTGTAAAACTACCATAGTTGGCACTGAAGTAACTTGGCATAATTTTGCAGGAATATTTTCAACTGTACCTAGAACTAGAGACAGCTGCTGTGCTGATACAGGATGTTCAGTAGTAGTTATTGCAGGAAACAGATAACTGCAGACTAAAGCTTCCTGATGCCTATTTGCGTGCTTAGAAGCATAGTCCGAAGTTGTGTTCACAAACATGATGCGAAATGTCATTGGCACGTTTTAACATTTTTGACCAATAATAAGTCAGAAGCTTGGGCAAAAGGGCTTAAAGCAGAACCCATCTCTTCTGGAACAGATTTTAATATTTAGTTCATCAGAAGTGTTTCATTTACGACTGCTTTTGAAAAAGCATTTCCAAACTTGTAGCTGTGTGTTATGGCTAAATAACTTTGGTAGTGTTGCTTTATAAAAATTCATTACAATTTCCCTTTTCGCATTATTATACTTGTTATAGAAATTAACACAAATAAGTTCCCAATACCAATGGTTAAAAACTGAGATTTTTGCTACTATTAAGACAGTGAGAAGAAATCATCGTCTGTCACTGTTTGAAAATGCATACAAGTGATAAAACCAAAGAAAGACTTCTATTTATATTGCAGCTTTCACGATGTTCCAAAATGCTATAAGAACATAAGAAATAGGAAGAGGAGTAGGCCATACGGCCCCTCGAGCCTGCTCTGCCATTCAATAAGATCATGGCTGATCTGATCATGGACTCCGCTCCACTTCCCCACCCGCTCCCCATAACCCCTTCTCCCCTTATCGTTTAAGAAACTCTCTATTTCTATCTTAAATTTATTCAATGTCCCAACTTCCACAGCTCTGAGACAGCAAATTCCACAGATTTACAACCCTCAGAAGACATTTCTTCTTATCTCTGTTTTAAATGGGCAGCCCCTTATTCTAAGATCATGCCCTCTAGTTCTAGTCTCCCCCATCAGTGGAAACATCCTCTCTGCATCCACCTTGCCAAGCCCCCTCATAATCTTATACATTTCGATAAGATCACCTCTAATTCTTCTGAATTCCAATGAGTAGCGGCTCAAACCTACTCAACCTTTCCTCGTACGTCAACCCCCCTCATCCCCGGAATCAACCTAGTGAACCTTCTCTGAACTGCCTCCAAAGCAAGTATATCCTTTCATAAATATGGAAACCAAACTGCACGCAGCCTCACTAATATCTTATATAGCTGTAGCAAGATTTCCCTGCTTTTATACTCCATCCCATTTGCAATAAAGGCCAAGATACCATTGGCCTTCCTATTCACTTGCTGTACCTGCATACTATCCTTTTGTGTTTCAAAGGTTGGCATCTGACAGTGCAGCAATTCCTTAATACTGAACTGACAGTACAAAATAAAGCATCAAAGGGAAATATATTCTATATAAAGTATACATGGTGATGTTGAAAAATCAGTTTGTTTTAGCATTTGGTTATAAAGTTTATTGAAATTATATAGGTTATTTTGAATGGCATAAACCAGAGGAGTGAAATGTGAGTTGTCTTCAGAATCTTTTATTCTGCCAGATGACTGGTAATTTTTGTTTTTATGCATGCATAATTCTAGTTTTTTTGCTTTTGATTTGTGTATTTGCTGTTCATTCAAATTATATTTAATACATGTATCTTCACGATGGAAGACACAAATAACCTTCCGAATATACTAGGGGACAGTAGGTCTAGTGAAAAGGAGGAACTGAAGGATATCCTTATTAGATGGGAAATTGTGTTAGGGAAATTGATGGGATTGAAGGCTGATAAATCCCTGGGGCCTGATAGTCTGCATCCCAGAGTACTTAAGGAAGTGGCCCTAGAAATAGTGGATGCATTGGTGATCATTTTCCAATAGTCTATTGACTCTGGATCAGTTCCTATGGACTGGAGGGTAGCTAATGTAACACCACTTTAAAAAAAAAAGAGCCAGAGAGAAAACAGGTAATTATAGACCGGTTAGCCTGATATCAGTAGTGGGGAAAATGTTGGAATCAATCATTAAGGATGAAATAACAGCGCATTTGGAAAGCAGTGACAGGATCGGTCCAAGTCAGCATGGATTTATGAAAGGGAAATCATGCTTGACTAATCTTCTGGATTTTTTTGAGGATGTAACTAGCAGAGTGGACAAGGGAGAACCAGTGGATGTGGTGTATTTGGACTTTCAAAAGGCTTTTGACAAGGTCCCGCACAAGAAATTGGTGTGCAGAATCAAAGCACATGGTATTGGGGGTAATGCACTGACGTGGATAGAGAACTGGTTGGCAGACAGGAAGCAGAGAGTAGGGCCCTTTTCAGAATGGCAGGCAGTGACCAGTGGAGTGCCGCAGGGCTCAGTGTTGGGACCCCAGCTCTTTACAATATACATTAATGATTTAGATGAAGGAATTGAGTGTAATATCTCCAAGTTTGT
This sequence comes from Pristiophorus japonicus, assembly GCF_044704955.1. NCBI lineage: Eukaryota > Metazoa > Chordata > Chondrichthyes > Pristiophoridae > Pristiophorus > Pristiophorus japonicus. The sequence continues at coordinate 239,202,769 of NC_091978.1, read as the reverse complement.
AGATGACACTAAACTGCGTGGCAATGTGAGCTGTGAGGAGGACGCTAAGAGGCTGCAGGGTGACTTGGACAGGTTGGGTTAGTGGGCAAATGCATGGCAGATGCAGTATAATGTGGATAAATGTGAGGTTATCCATTTTGGGGGCAAAAACACGAAGGCAGAATATTATCTGAATGGCGGCAGGTTAGGAAAAGGGGAAGTGCAACGAGACTTAAATACAAAATCTAGACTGACCCTCCACTGCTGCACTCAGGTGTGTCCATATCTGGATAAGGCTGTGCTGAGGTTTGGAGCCCAATCGTTCTGGTGGAACTTGGTGAGGAGTGAAAGCAAGTTATTGGTGAGTAGGTGTTACTTGATGATGCCATTGGCTCCTTCCATCACCATACTGATTGAGCAGAGGCTGATGGCACAGTAATTAGTCGAGTTAGATTTATTCTGTTTCATGTGGGTAGGACATAACTGAGTAATCTTCTACATTAAGAACATAGGAAATAGGAGCAAGAGTCGGCCATATGGCCCCTCGAGCCTGCTCCGCCATTCAGTAAGATCATGGCATCTGTAATTAGTTTAACATCTATAGTGGGGAAAATGCTTGAAACTATCATTAAGGAAGAAATAGCGGGACATCTGGATCGGAATAGTGCAATCAAGCAGACGCAGCATGGATTCATGAAAGGGAAATCATGTTTAACTAACTTACTGGAATTCTTTAGGATATAACGAGCATGGTGGATAGAGGTGGACCGATGGATGTGGTGTATTTAGATTTCCAAAAGGCATTCGATAAGGTGCCACACAAAAGGTTACTGCAGAAGATAAAGGTACGCGGAGTCAGAGGAAATGTATTAGCATGGATAGAGAATTGGCTGGCCAACAGAAAGCAGAGATAAATGGGTCCTTTTCCGGTTGGAAATCAGTGGTTAGTGGTGTGCCACAGGGATCAGTACTGGGACCACAACTGTTTACAATATATATAGATGACTTAGAAGAGGGGACAGAGTGTAGTGCAACAAAATTTGCAGATGACACTAAGATTAGTGGGAAAGCGGGTTGTGTAGAGGACTCAGAGGCTGCATGGAGATTTGGATAGGTTAAGCGAATGGGCTAAGGTTTGGCAGATGGAATACAATGCCGGAAAGTGTGAGGTCATCCACCTTGGGGGAAAAAAAACAGTAAAAGGGAATATTATTTGAATGGGGAGAAATTACAACATGCTGTGGTGCAGCGGGACCTGGGGGTCCTTGTGCATGAAACTCTTTTTGGTAAAATTCAACATTTTGAAACAACTGCCTCCCCGTCAGGGAATGGAACCCCGGTCACCCGCATGACAGGCGGGGATACTCACCACTTTACTAACGAGGAACTGACGGGTACTTTCCTTGTGCATGAAACTCTTTTGAGTAAATTTCACACGGCGAGTTAGCTGACCGCGGCTGAACTCGAACCTGCAATTTTCTGATAATATCACAGTTACAATCGAAGTCAGACGCCTTATCCATTACGCCACGCGGCCACTTCCTTGTGCATGAAACTCTTTTGAGTTGAAACTCTTTTGAGTTTCCTTGTGCATGAATCCCAAAAGGTTAGTTTGCAGGTGCAACAGGTAATCAGGAAGGCAAATGGAATGTTGGCCTTCATTGCGAAAGGGATGGAGTACAAAAGCAGGGAGGTGTTGCTGCAACTGTATAAGGTATTGGTAAGGCCGCACCTGGAGTACTGCGTGCAGTTTTGGTCACCTTACTTAAGGAAGGATATACTAGCTTTGGAGGGGGTACAGAGACGATTCACTGGGCTGATTCGAGAAATGAGGGGGCTACCTTATGATGATAGATTGAGTAGACTGGGTCTTTACTCCTTGGAGTTCAGAAGGATGAGGGGTGATCTTATAGAAACATTTAAAATCATGAAAGGGATAGACAAGATAGAGGCAGAGAGGTTGTTTCCATTGGTGGGGGAGACTAGAACTAGGGGGCACAGCCTCAAAATACGGAGGAGCCAATTTAAAACCGAGTTGAGAGAATTTCTTCTCCCAGAGGGTTGTGAATCTGTGGAATTCTCTGCCCAAGGAAGCAGTTGAGGCTGGCTCATTGAATGTTTTCAAGTCAAAGATAGATCGATTTTTAAGCATTAAGGGTTACGGGGAGAGGGCGGGTAAGTGGAGCTGAGTCCACGACCAGATCAGCCATGATCTTATTGAATGGCGGAGCAGGCTCGAGGGGCTAGATGGCCTACTCCTGTTCCTAATTCTTATGTTCTTATGGCTGATCATCGACCTCAACTCCTTTCCTATCTGATCTCCGGATCCCTTGATTCCCCCAGAGTCCAAAAATCTCTCTATCCCATCCTTGAATATACTGAAAGACTCCACATCCACAGCCCTCTGGGGCAGAGAATTCAAAAGATTCACAACCCTGAGTGAACAAATTCCTCCTCATCCCAGTCTTAAATGGCTTACCCCTTATCCTGAGACTATGCCCCCTAGTTCTAGACACTCCAGCCAGGGAAAACAATCTCTCAGCATCTACCCTGTCAATCCCCTTCAGAATCTTGTATGTTTCAATGAGATTACCTCTCATTCTTCTAAACTCCAGAGTGTATGGGTCCATTCTGCACAATCTCTCATCATAGGACATGCCAGTGTCACAGGTGTACTGTAATTGTTTGACTTGGGGGTGTTGCTAGTTTTGGTGCACATACCTTTAGTTCCATAGTCGGGATAGTGTTGGGGCCTATAGCCTTTACTGTGTCCATTACATCCAACTGCTATGTCGGATGTAGTGAATAGAATGCTGGCATCTATGATGGTGAAGACCTCTGAAGGAAACCGTATAGGACCATCTACTTGGCACGTTTGGCTGAAAACTGTTGCAACCACCTCAGCCTTGAGTCTTGCACACGTGCTGGGCTCCAACCTGGTTGACAATACCGATCTCCTGTTAGTCACTTAGTTATCCACCATCATTCTTGACTGGATGTGGGATGGTTACAGAGCTTTGCTGTAATCCATTGGTTGTGGGACCATTTAGCTCTGTCTATAGACTGCTATTTTTGGTGTTAGCATGCAGGTAATGCTGTGTAGTACCGTCACTAGGTTGGAACCTCATTATATGCATAGTGCTCTTGACATGACTTCTACACTCCCCAGTGAACAAAGGTTGGTCTTCAAGCTTGATGGTATTGGAGGAGTGAGGGATGTGCTGGGCCATAAGGTTACAGATTGTTATGGTGTACAGTTCTGGTGCTGGCCTACAGTGCCTTATGGACATCTGATTTTGGGCTGCTAGATCTTTCTTTAGGCTGTCTCAATTTAGGTAGTGATTGTGTAATATCACTCTGCACAGTGGAGGATGTCCACACTGTAGAGAAGAGATTTTGTGGTGGTTACTCCTACCAATGCTCTTGTGAATGGACATGTGATGGGTACATTGGTGAGGATGAGATCAGAGTATTACTTCCTTGGGTTGGTTCCCTTTCCACCTGATGCAGGTCCAGTCTCGCAGTATTCACTGAAACAGATTGAAGGAAAAGAATCCAGAAATCAACACTATGTCCTTCAAAACTTGGCCAGATCTGTCAGTAATTGTACGACTGAGCCATTTTTGGCGGACATTGAAGTTCTTCACCCAGAGTGCATTATGTACCTGGTTTTCCTTCGTGTGTCCTCCAAGTGATGCTCATCATGGAGGAATACTGATTCATAGGTGGTGATCCACAGGAATTAGAACACACAAATATTTGTTTGGTCCAACCAGTCCATGTTGGTATTTGTCCTCCACATGAGCAAGCAGCAGATTATGTGGTGTCTGTAAACTAAAATACAGACTGATTTTGAAGTATATTCTGAGAAAAAAACCTTCCTAGCAAACTTCCAAAGGAGTTTGAAAACTGACTGGAAAATTGAGGTACTACTGTTTTTCTGTGCTGAAGACCAGGTATTTATTAATTCCTATAAACATGGGCATCAGGCTAATGGATTCTACAATAAAATGTTCATGTTTCTATATAAAGCAAAGTAATAAAAGCAAATAGAACACCATGGATGTCATATGTGGATGTTATCCAAATAGAACACCAAAGTCAGAATTTAAGTTTGTGTAATTCAGAGATGCTTTTTGTCCGATATAGTAATTGCTTTGAGTTTTTTTGTTTTGTAATACTTCTGTGAAGCGCCTTGGGACGTTTTACTACGTTAAAGGCGCTATTTAAATAGTTGTTGAGGTGCATTGAAATCTTTTGTTTAAATATATTACAGGTGGATTCTCGATAGTGTTCTTGGTTCGAACTCACAGTGGAGTACGCTGTGCCCTGAAACGCATGTATGTGAATGATGCACATGACTTGAACATCTGCAAAAGGGAGGTTACTATTATGGTAAGCAAATGTTGATTCTGGATGCATAAATGGTGAATGAAAACTGTAATTACTGATGAAGTCGAGAAGATTACTGTCAAATCTTCATATATACTAAATCTCCTTAGTCTTTTTAGATGATGATCAAAGGTAGAGTTTTGGAATCAAGGCTGATGGGCAGAATTTTAAAATAAGACTTGGTATATATGCCGTTGCTTTAGGTCTCAAAATAATATAGTGTCCTACAATAATCTTTGAATAGACTATGCTGTATTTTTTGTAAATGGTCATTCATAAAATTATTTATCCTACAACAACAACTTGTATTTATATAGCGCATTTAGCTTAGTAAAACACCCCAAGGCGCTTCACAGGACTGTGACACATGAAGAAATTAGGGCAGATGACCAAAAGCTTGGTCAGAGGTAGGTTTTAAGGAGTGTCTTGAAGAAGGTAGAATGGTGGAGAGGTTTAGGAGGGAGATCCAGAGCTAGGGGCCTCGGCAGCTGAAGGCACGGCTACCAATGTGGTTGAGCGTTAAAATCAGGGTATGAAACTATGAATAACCTATTGGTTTCTTGATGGTACTTTCCTCATCAAAAACAATTTGTCCCAACAATGGCTTAGTACGTAATTGTGTAACATATAGCATTAGAACTAGGTGACAACATAGGAAAGAAAAAGAAAGTAATGAAATGCTGCGCACCTGAAACCTAATACTGCCATGGTACTATTGTGGATAACTGCATTACTTTCTTATGGGATAGATCACAGATCTAACGGAAGTCTAGAAATGCAGTACTACTTTTAAATACGATATTTTATTCATTTTAATCTGTCTTTCCATTCCATGCACTGTTCTTAATCAAGAAGCTTGGCAGCCTGCTTCAGGCCTCTGCCAAATGTTACTCTGGGCTGTCAGCCAGACTATGTCTGGGGAGGCATGGGATAACTCTCCTTTCCAATTCATCTTCCTCAAAGAAAGTAGCCTCCAATCACAACAAAGACTCAATGGCCCAGAAATTTCTGGGTCTGGGAAAATAATGGCGAGTTCACGCCATTTTCAATGTTTCCTTAATTTTACTTTGTCTCTTTTCTCTCTCTCGCTCTCAATCCAATCTTTTGTTCCCTCTCTATTTCTCCTTCTGCTTCTAATTTGATGCGAATACACCCTATTTCCTTCTCTGTTGTTCACTCAGTTTCTTTATCCTTCAATTTCATTGGTTAAGGAGATAAACCATTGGACCTGACATTCTGGAGGTCCCAAATACCCCGTTGACCACACCATTTTCAATTTGCACTTCCAGCAATTCGCGGCGCAAAACTAATACGATCTGAATTGGGAAGAAAATCCAGTTCATGCCACTCAGCAATTTCTGTGCCAATATAGTCCTGTACTAAATTTCAAATTCATACTTTTTGGTATATTTCAGTACTCTACAAGGTGAGGGGCCCCAGTGCTGGAGAATGAAATATCTTTGAGATTTCTTTCAGCTTCAAACATGCCTAAATCAAATCTATCACCTAACATGAAGTACCCATTACCTATTCAAATTCTAACCACAGAAGAACTACTCCGATTGCACCATTTTCTATTTTTCTATTTGCCACACAAGCTATTTTTAGTCTTCGAGATTGCTGCTTTCTAATTCTGTGGCCAGTAACAGGTGGATTGAGTGTGCCCAAACTCATTTCATTTAAGATCTCTATACAGGTCGAAGAAACACCAGCCTATTACTTTGAGCTAGATTTGAGCCATGATCTCAATTGTAAGGAGATAACTGTTGACCCACTACGTTACATAAGAACATAAGAAATAAAAACAGGAGTAGGCCATTTGGCCCCTTGAGCCTGCTCCACCATTCAATAAGATCATGGCTGATCTGATCTTGGCCTCCACTCCACTTCCCTGCCTGCTCCCCATAAGCCTTGATTCCCTTTATCATTCAAAAATCTGTCGATCTCCACCTTAAATATATTCAATGACCCAGCCTCCATAGCTCTCTGGGGCAGAGAATTTCAAAAATTCACGACCCTCGGAGAGAAGAAATTCCTCCTTTCCGTTTTAAATGGGCAACCCCTTATTCTGAAACTATGCCCCCTTGTTCTAGATTCCCCCACGAAGGGAAACTTCCTCTTTGCATTAACCCTGTCAAGCCCCCTCAGAATCTTATGTTTCAATAAGATCACCTCTCATTCATCTAGTGCGAAGGAGGAACTGAAGGAAATCCTTATTTGGCGGGAAATTGTGTTTGGGAAATTAATGGGATTGAAGACCGATAAATCCCCAGGGCCTGATAGTCTGCATCCCAGAGTAGTTAAGGAAGTAGCCCTAGAAATAGTGGATGCATTGGTGATCATTTTCCAACAGTCATTCGACTCTGGATTGGTTCCTATGGACTGGAGGGTAGCTAATGTAACACTACTTTTTAAGAAAGGAGGGAGAGAGAAAATGGGTAATTATAAACCGGTTAGCCTGACATCAGTAGTGGGGAAAATGTTGGAATCAATTATTAATGATGAAATAGCAGCATATTTGGAAAGCAGTGACAGGATCGGTCCAAGTCAGCATGGATTTCTGAAAGGGAAATCCTGCTTGACACATCTTCTAGAATTTTTTGAGGATGTAACTAGTAGAGTGGACAAGGGAGAACCAGTGGATGTGGTGTATTTGGACTTTCAAAAAGCTTTTGACAAGGTCCCAAACAAGAGATTGGTGTGCAAAATTAAAGCACATGGTATTGGGGTTAATGTACTGACGTGGATAGATAGTTGTGATAAACTGATCCTTTTCAGAATGGCAGGCAGTGACTAGTGGGGTGCTGCAGGGCTCAGCTATTTACAATATACATTAATGATTTGGATGAGGGAATTGAGTGTAATATCTCCAAGTTTGCAGATGACACTAAGCTGGGTGGCGGTGTGAGCTGTGAGGAGGAGGTTAAAAGGTTGGAGGGTGAATGGACAAGTTAGGTGAATGGGCAAACGCGTGGCAGATGCAGTATAATGTGGATAAATGTGAGGTTATCCACTTAGGTGGCAAAAACATGAAGGCAAAATATTATCTGAATGGCGGCAGGTTAGAAAAAGGGGAGGCGCAACGAGACCTGGGTGTCATGGTACATCAGTCATTGAAAGTTGGCATGCAGGTGCAGTAGATGGTGAAGGCGGCAAATGGTATGTTGGCATTCATAGCTAGGAGATTTGAGTATAGGAGCAGGGAGGTCTTGCTGCAGTTGTACAAGGCCTCAGTGAGTTCAGTTTTGATCTCCTAATCTGAGGAAGGATGTTCTTGCTATTGAGGGAGTGCAGCGAAGGTTCACCAGACTGATTCCTGGGATGGCAGGACTGACCTATGAGGAGAGACTGGATCAACTGGGCCTGTATTCACTGGAGTTTAGAAGGATGAGAGGGGATCTCATAGAAAATTCTGACGGGACTGGACAGGTTAGATGCAGGAAGAATGTTCCCGATGTTGGGGAAGTCCAGAACCGGGGACATAGTCTAAGGATAAGGGGTAAGCCATTTCGGACTGAGATGAGGAGAAACTTCTCCACTGAGTTGTGAACCTGTGGAATTCGCTACCGCAGAGTGTTGTTGATGCCAGTTCATTGGATATATTCAAGAGGGAGTTGGATATGGCTCTTATGGTTAAAGGGATCGTATGGAGAGAAAGCAGGAAAGGGATAATGAGGTGAATGATTAGCCATGATCTTATTGAATGGTGGTGCAGGCTCAAAGGGTCGAATAGTCTACTCCTGCACCTATTTTCTATGTTTCTATGGAAACTCTAATGAGTATAGGCCCAACCTGCTGAACCTTTCTTCATAAGACAACCTCTTCATCTCAAATCAACCTCGTGAACCTTCTCTGAACTGCCTCCAACGCAAGTACATCCCTCCTTAAATAAAGAGACCAAAATGGTACGCAATACTCCAGGTGTGGTCTTGCCAATAGCCTGTACGGTTGTAGCAAGACTTCCCTGTTTTTATACTGCATCCCCCTTGCAATAAAGACCAACATTCCATTTGCCTTCCTAATTACTTGCTGTACCTGCATGCTAACTTTTTGTGTTTCTTGTACAAGGACCCCAGATCCCTCTGTACCACAGCATTTTGTAATTTCTCCCCATTTAAATAATTTACTTTTTTATTTTTCCTCCCAAAGTGGATAACCTCACATTTTCCCACATTATACTCCATCTGCCAAATTTTTGCCCATTCACTTAGCCTGTCTATATCCCTTTGCAGATTCTTTGCATCCTCCTCATAACTTGCTTTCCTGCCTATCTTTGTATCATCAGCAAATTTGTCTACATTACACTCGGTCCCTTCATCCAAGTCATTAATATAGATTGTAAATAGTTGAGGCCCCAGCACTGATCCCTGTGGCACTCCAGTAGTTAAAGTTTGCCAACCGGAAAAAGACCCATTTACCCGACTCTGTGTTCTGTTAGTTAGCCAATCCTCTATCCATGCTAATATATTGCCCCCAACCCCGTGAGCTCTTCTCTTGTGCAGTATCATCATCATCATCGGCCTTTCCTCAAAATCAAGGAAGACTTGCTTCCACTCTTAAAATGAGGTCTTAGGTGGCTGAACAGTCTCTGTCACAGGTGGAACAGATAGTCATTGAGGGAAGGGGTGGGTAGGACTGGTTACCTGCATGTTCTTTCCACTGCCTACGCTTGATTTCTGTATGCTCTCGGCAATGAGACACTCGGTGCTCAGCGCCCTCCCGGATGCACTTCCTCCACTTAGGGCGGTCTTTGGCCAGGGATTCTCGGGTGTCAGTGGGGATGTTGCATATTATCCGGGAGGCTTTGAGGGTGTCCTTTTAACGTTTCCTCTGCCCACCTTCGGCTCGTTTGCCGTGAAGGAGTTCCGAGTGGAGTGCTTGCTTTAGGAGTCTCATGTCTGGCATGCAAACAATGTGGCCTGCCCAGCGGAGCTGATCAAATATGGTCAGTGTTTCAATGCTGGGGATGTTGGCCTGGTCAAGGATGCTAACGTTGGTGCGTCTGTCCTCCCAGAGGATTTGTAGGATCTTGTGAAGACATCGTTGGTGGTATTTCTCCTGCAACTTGGTCTCTACTGTACATGGTCCATGTCTCTGAGCCATACAGAAGGGCGTGTATTACTACAGCCCTGCAGACCATGAGCTTGGTGGCAGTTTTGAGAACCTGGTCTTCAAACACACTTTTCCTCAGGCGACCGAAGGCTGCACTGTCGCACTGGAGGTGGTGTTGAATCTCCTCGTTAATGTCTGCTCTTGTTGATAAGAGGCTCCCGAGGTATGGGAAATGGTCCACGTTGTCCAGGGCCGTGCCTTGGATCTTGATGACTGGAGGACAGGCTGGTGGAGGACCTTTGTCTTATGGATGTTTAGCGTAAGGCCCATGCTTTCGTACGGCTCAGTAAATATTTCGACTTTGTCCTGGAGTTCAGCCTCTGTGTGTGCAGACGCAGGCGTCATCCGCATACTGTAGCTCGACGACAGAGGTTATGTTGGTCTTGGACCTAGCTAGCAGATGGCAAAGGTTGAACAGGTTCCCACTGGCTCTGTAGTTTAGTTCCACTCCAGCGGGGAGCTTGTTGATTGTGAGGTGGAGCTTGGCAGCGAGGAAGATTGAGAAGAGGGTTGGGGCGATGACCCAGCCCTGTTTGACCCTGGTCCTGACGTGGATTGGGCCTGTAATGGATCCGTTGTTAAGGATCACGGCCTGCATGTTGTCGTGGAGCAGGCAGAGGATGGTGACGAAATGGAGGAGGACGCTCCATAGACCCTCACGGTTGACAGTGTCAAAGGCCTTTGTAAGGTCGAAGAAGGCCATGTATAAGAGCTGGCGCTGTTCCCTGCATTTTTCCTGCAGCTGTTGTGCTGCAAAAATCATGTCCGTTGTGCCCTGTAGGGGACGAAATCCGCACTGTGACTCCGGGAGGAGCTCCTCGGCCACAGGGAGAAGGTTGAGGAGGACTCTAGCGACGACTTTCCCAGTGGCTGATAACAGGGAGTTGCCGCAATTGTACTTGTCCCCTTTTTTAAAGATGGTTCCGATCACTGCATCTCTGAGATCTCCCGGCATGCTCGCCTCCCTCCAGATGAGAGAGATGACGTCATGTATTCTTGCCAACAGTGCCTCTCCGCCATACTTTAGTGCCTCAGCAGGGATTCCATCTGCTCCCGGAGCCTTGTTTTCAAGCTGTCTTATGGCTTTTTCTACCGCTTGCAGTTTTGGGGTTTTTCTGAGGTGGTTGCGGGTAGCATGCTGCGGGATGGAGTCGATAACACTCGAGTCAAAAGCAGAGTTTCGATTGACGAGATTTTCGAAGTGCTCCTTCAGCGGGCCCTGGCTGCCTCAGTGTCCTTGAGTGTTTCCCCAATCTTGGCCAGCAGTGGGGTGGGATGGGGCCTTGTTTTTGGCCGGTAGGTGGCCTTGATTGTGATGAAACATAAAAACATAGAAAATAAGTGCAGGAGAAGGTCATTCGGCCTTTCGAGCCTACACCACCGTTCAATAAGATCATGGCTGATCATTCTCCTCAGTACCCCTTTCCTGCTTTCTCTCCATACCCCTTGATCCCTTCAGCCATAAGGGCCATATCTAACTCCCTCTTGAATATATCCAATGAACTGGCATCAACAACTCTCTGCGGTAGGGAATTCCACAGGTTAACAACTCTCTGAAGAAGTTTCTCCTCATCTCAGTCCTAAATGGCTTACCCCTTATCCTTAGACTGTGTCTCCTGGTTCTGGACTTCCCCAACATCGGGAACATTCTTCCAGCATCTCACCTGTCCAGTCCCGTCAGAATTTTATGTTTTTATGAGATCCCCTCTCATCCTTCTAAACTCCAGTGAATAAAGGCCCAGTTGATCCAGTCTCTCCTCATATGTCAGTCCTGCTATCCCGGGAATCAGTCTGGTGAACTTCGCTGCACTCCCTCAATAGCAAGAACGTCCTTCCTCCGATTAGAAGACCAAAACTGAACACCATATTCCAGGTGAGGCCTCACCAAGGCCCTGTACAACTGCAGTAAGACCTCCCTGCTCCTATACTCAAATCACCTAGCTATGAAGGCCAACATACCATTTGCTGCCTTCACTGCCTGCTGTACCTGCATGCCAACTTTCAATGACTGATGTACCATGACTCCCGGGTTTCGTTGCAGCTCCCCTTTTCCTAATCTGCCGCCATTCAGATAATAATCTGTCCATGTTTTTGCCCCCAAAGTGGATAACCTCACATTTATCCACATTATACTGCATTTGCCATGCATTTGTCCACTCACCTAACTTGTCCAAGTCACCCTGCAGCCTCTTAGCGTCCTCCTCACAGCTCACACCGCCACCCAGCTTAGTGTCATCCGCAAACTTGGAGATATTACTCAATTCCTTCATCTAAATCATTAATGTATATTGTAAATAGCTGGGGTCCCAGCACTGAGCCCTGCAGCACCCCACTGGTCACAGCCTGCCATTCTGAAAAGGACCCGTTTATCCCGACTCTCTGCTTCCTGTCTGCCAACCAGTTCTCCATCCACATCAGTACATTACCCCAATACCATGTGCTTTAATTTTGCACACCAATCTCTTGTGTGGGACCTTATCAAAAGCCTTTTGAAAGTCCAAATGCACCACATCCACTGGTTCTCCCTTGTCCACTCTACTAGTTACCTCCTCAAAAAATTCTAGATTTGTCCAGCATGATTTCACTTTCATAAATCCATTCTGACTTGGACTGACCGTTCACTGCTTTTCAAATGTGCTGCTATTTCATCTTTAATAATTGATTCCAACATTTTCCCCACTACTGATGTCAGACTAACCAGTCTATAATTACCCGTTTTCTCTCCCTCCTTTTTTAAAAAGTGGTGTTACATTGGCTACCCTCCAGTCCATAGGAACTGATCCAGAGTCAATAGACTGTTGGAAAATGATCACCAATACATCCACTATTTCTAGGGCCACTTCCTTAAGTACTCTGGGATGCAGCCCATCAGACCCTGGGGATTTATCGGCCTTCAATCCCATTAATTTCTCTAACACAATTTCACGCCTACTAAGGATTTCCTTGAATTCCTCTTTCTCACTAGACCCTTGGTCCCCTAGTATTTCCGGAAGGTTATTTGTGTCTTCCTTCGTGAAGACAGAACGGAAGTATTTGTTCCAACTGGTCTGCCATTTCTTTGTTCCCCATTATAAATTCACCTGACTCTGACTGCAATGGACCTATGTTTGTCTTCACTAATCTTTTTCTCTTCACATATCTATAGAAGCTTTTGCAGTCAGTTTTTATATTCCCTGCAAGCTTCCTCTCATACTCTCTTTTCCCCCTCCTAATTAGACCTTTTGTCCTCCTCTGCTGAATTCAAAATTTCTCCCAGTCCTCAGGTTTGCTGCTTTTTCTGGCCAATTTATATGCCTCTGCCTTGGATCTAACACTATCCTTAATTTCTCTTGTTAGCCACGGTTGAGCCACCTCAAGGAAGAATCCTCGCACATCACGGCTGTCGGCCAGCTGCTGTATCTCCTGTGCTTTCTCCATCCATCACCTGTTCTTTAGGTCCGGGGTTTTTTGTTGGACCTCAGCCTTGAGCCGTCTGTAATGCTGCTTTGCTGCTCTCGAGTTGGGTTGTTGTTTAAGGCTCAAATGTCCTGCGCTTGTGCGCTCTTTGCTCAAAGTTTCTGCCATTTCCCTGTTTCCTATTATTAATTCCCCAGTCTCATCCTCTAAGGGACCAACATTTACTTTAGCTACTCTCTTCCTTTTTATATACCTGTAGAAGCTCTTTCTGTCTGTTTTTATAATTCTTGCTAATTTACTCTCATAATCCATCATATCTCTCTTTTTAGTATTTTTTTAGTCGTCCTTTGCGGTTTTAAAAATTTCCCCATCCTCTGACCTTTCACTAATCTTCGCAACATTGAATGCCTTTGTTTTCAATTTGATACCGTCCTTTACTTCCACGGATGTTTCATCCTTCTCTTAGCCACAGATGTTTCATCCTTCTCTTAGCGTCTGTCTTTCTCACTGGAATATATGTTTGCTGAGAATTATGAAATATCTCCTTAAATGTTTGCCACTGCTTATCTACTGTTTTATTCTTTAATCTATTTTCCCAGTTCACATTAGTCAATTCTGCCTTCATACCTTTTGTAATTGCCTTTATTTAAGCTCAGGACATGTGTTTGAAGCCAAGTTTCTCACCCTCAAACTCAATTTGAAATTTGGTCATGCTATGATCACTCTTCCCAAGAGGATCTTTTACTATGAGATCATTGATTAATCCAGTTTCCTTACACATTACCAGTTCTAAAATAGCCTGCTCCCTGTATTGTTCTAAGAAACCATCCCGAATACACTCTATGAACTCTTCTTCAAGGCTATCTTTGCCAATTTGATTTGTCCAATCAATATGAAGATTAAAATTGCCCATGATTATTGCCGTATCTTTCTTACAAGCCTCCATATTTCTTGATTTATACTCTGTCCTACAGTGTAGCTACTATTAGGGGGCCTTTAGACTACTCCACCAGTGATTTCTTTCTCATTATTTCTTATCTCCACCCAAACCGATTCTTCGTCTTGATCTTCTAAGCCAATATCATTTCTCACGAGAGCACTGATCTCATCCTTTATTAACAGAGCGACCCCACCTTCTTTTCCTTTCAGTCTATCCTTCCAAAATGGCAAATTCCCCAAAATATTCAGTTCCCAGCCTTAGTCACCTTGCAACCACATCTCTGTCATTGCTATCAGGTCATACTTCCATTTGTGCTGTCAACTCATCTGTCTTGTTACGAATGCTGCATGCATTCAGATAAAGAGCTTTTAATTTTGTGTTTGTACTATTTTTCCCAACTCTGACCCCACTTTCTGGTGCACTCTTATGTTTATATGCTCTGTCCCTTCCTATCACACCACACTCTGGTTATCATTACCCCCATCGCTACTCTGCACTATTGCCTTCTCCTTTTTCTTTGACTTTTTAAATTTCCGCTCAATTGATCCCTGCCCGCCCCCCCCCCCCCCCCTATTTAGTTTAGTGCCCTATCTACAGCCCTAGTTATTCGATTCGCAGGACACTGGTCCTAGTCTGGTTCAAGTGAAGCCCGTCCCAACGGAACAGCTCCTGCTTATACTGATGCCAATGCTCCATGAATCGAAACCCATTTCTCCCACACCAATCTTTGAGCCAATCTCTCTGATCCTATTTACCCTATGCAAATTTGCTCGTGGTTCAGGTAGTAATCCAGATATTATTACCTTTGTGATTCTGCTTTTTAATTTAGCCCCCAGCTGCTCGTACTCCCTCAGCAGAATCTTTTTTTTGTGCGACCTATGTGGACCATGACAACTGGATCTTTCCCCTCCCACTCCCAAGTTCCTCTCCAGCCCAGAAGAGAGGTCCTTAACCCTGGCACTGGGCAGGCAACATAGCCTTCGGTACTCATGCTCTTGGCAGCAGAGAACAGTATCTATCCCCATAACTCCTGTGCCCTACCACTATCACATTTCTTTTTTACTCCCCTAACTTGAATAGCCCCCTGTACCACGGTGCTGTAGTCAGTTTGTTCATCCTCCCTGCAGTCCCAGCTCTAAGTCCACACAGGGAGTAAGAACCTCGTACCTATTGGACAAGGGCTGAGGCTCTTCCATCACTACATCCTGGGTCCCCATAACCTCCCTCCTGTGTTTGACCATGGACCAAATTTGAATTATTTAACCCAAGGTGTGCGACTGCCTCCTGAAACGCAGCGTCCAGGTAGTTCTCCCCCTCCCTGATGTGTCGCAGTATCTGAAGCGCGGACTCCAGCTCATCAACTCTGAGCCGAAGTTCCTCCAGCTGCAGACACTTACTGTAGATGTGGTCGCCGTGGATCACACTGGTGTCCAGCAGCTCCCACATGCTACAGCTGCAACACATCACCTGCCCTGCCATCTCTAATGTATTTTATTTAATTAATTAGATTGACAAGTTTTGAAATATC
This sequence comes from Pristiophorus japonicus, assembly GCF_044704955.1. Taxonomy (NCBI): domain Eukaryota; kingdom Metazoa; phylum Chordata; class Chondrichthyes; family Pristiophoridae; genus Pristiophorus; species Pristiophorus japonicus. The sequence continues at coordinate 239,187,422 of NC_091978.1, read as the reverse complement.
AAATTATGTACTTATAGTTTTTAATTTGTACCACGGCTCTTAAATTAAACCAATGACCAAGTTTAGAAAAAAGAGAGAAATAGAGAAATACTCACCAACCAATCACTTACCTGTTTTCCGGTGCCGTCACACGTTGATTTCTTTTTACTTCTTTCCCCTTACAGGTCCCTTGATGCTGCTATGAGCTAGCTCTTTTCAAGTTTCCCGCTCTGGTCTGTTCTCGCGCTGGTCTCCGGGCGCTCTTTTAACCTCCTGCTGGTCTACTGCAACAAGTGTTATCAGCTACAGTAATAAGTACTTAACATGGGTAATGCTTTCTACAAATGTTTTTGTAACCAGCTCTTTATGCTTTCCTTTTAGAAAGAGCTTTCAGGCCATAAAAATATTGTAGGTTACTTGGATTGTGGCATTACATCAATCAGTGATAATGTTTGGGAAGTGCTTATTCTAATGGAATATTGCCGAGGTAAGAATACCTTATTTTCTGTTGCCTGCCTGTGAAATATTTTGCTTTTCAAAGCTTTATGATGAATACACATACTATGGGTTTCACTATATTTCCTTTAATTACTTTGGTGGTGCCCTTCGAACTGAACTATCATGAGACTAAGTTACTAGACTAAGTCCTGAGGAGGAATTTTTACTTTGAGGCGCTGGGGGTGGAGTGGGTAGCTTTTGATGATTTGGGGCTGGGAGGAAGCACTCTGGCTCTTCCTGGCCTACAAGGAGTTCTCCCTGAGGTTGTCCTCTCTGCACTGCAGCTGTTCGATTTCCTGAGGCCTGGGAAACCTGGCCAGCCACAGTAAAACCTGCAAAGCAGGCTAAATCCAAGGCATCCAGCCTCATTAATGTTTTTAATGCCAACCACCTCCTGGCTGCCCACCCCTTGTCCCGCCTCGGGTAAAAACACTATAATTTCCACCAACCTAAGTGTCTCTTAGATTTTTGTTTAATTTGTTCCTTTTAGTAGTACAAACATGCCAAATTCATATACTATTTTTAAAAATTTTTGGAAACCAATGTTCAAACTTGAAGACTTGTCATAACTTCAAATTGGTTTGGACTTACATTAGTCAGAAAACCATGCAAACTCAGAAACTTGGTTATGAGTGGGTGTGAAGGTTCAACAACTGAATCCAATGCATCCAAAACACAGCTGCCTTCTATCAAATTTACCTTAGCCACTCTATTGTCCTACTTGCACTTGCTACACAGTGACTACTTTTTACTCTTACTTTAGCAACTGTGAAGGGGCAGTGCTGTGATTGCATGTTATTTTTCTTGTTTTATTCAAACTTGAAAAAAAAATGAAAGCCAGAGCAGGTGTGACAGAAATAATGTTTTTAAAACTGTGCTCTTTTTTTTTTATTAGTGAAGTTTTGTGCTCATCAAGGTGAGGTGTGCCAGTACTGGAAATTAAATACTTCCCAGTTTAGGTCACTCAAGTCAGAATCAAGTCATTTCAGAATTAGGAAATAGTGACTTTAATGCATAGGAATTTTACATGGTAAACAGTGTGCTAAAATAGATACATTTCAACCCTGTGTAGCATTTTGTTTTGCTCATCTTCAGTTGTGTCTCAAGTCTGTAAACATTCCTTGATTCTTTCTCCTACGGTTCTGAAATTGAAGCCACTAGTTTTTGCACAAGCAGAAACCACTTCTTGGTATTTATTGACAGCGGGACAAGTGGTGAACCAAATGAACCAGAGGTTGCAGACAGGTTTTGTTGAAACAGAAGTTCTGCAAATTTTCTGCGATACCTGTGAGGCAGTTGCAAGGCTGCATCAGTGCAAAACTCCAATCATTCACAGAGATCTGAAGGTAAGAATCACATTAAGGTAGAAGTGCTACATATTGTTGCAATACTAATGAGTTTCATAGATCACACTAGTGCAAAGTTTTAATATTCGCTATGTTGTGAAAGTGGGAAACCAGTTATGCATGTACAGCCAATTATGTTGATACATTAGTACTTTATTAAAAAAAAAGCAGTTGTCTGTCTATACCTATCTATTTTTGCTGTGAGCATATCTTTCTTGTGTGATCTTCTCTCATGGATCATAAAGATGACGACACATTGACTTATTTCAGAGCTGTGTGAAATGTAACTCTGGACCTCATTAACTAAATGTTTTGTATAGTATAGGGCCCAAGTTTCCACATGATTTGCGCCTGATTTTTTAGGAGCAACTGGTGGAGAACGGACTATCTTAAAAATCGCAGTTCTCCACATTTTTTTTTCTGCAGTTCGAGTCAGGTAGAATAGTTCCACTTTGGAACAGAATTTTTTCTTCAGAAGGGGGCGTGTCCAGCCACTGACGCCTGATTTCAAATTTTCTACAGTGAAAACTTACTCCAAACTAACTTAGAATGGAGCAAGTGAAGATTTTTGTAGAACTGAAAAAACCTGTTCTACACTAAAAAATCAGGCGCAGGTTACAAATTAGGCGTCCAGAACGAGGTGGTGGGGAGGGGGGGGGGGGAAGGGAAGTCATTAAATTCTATAATAAATCCTTATTTATACTTGGAGGGAGAGAGAGGGGAGGGGAGGAGAGAGAGGGGAGGGGAGGAGAGAGAGGGGAGGGGAGGGGAGGAGAGAGAGGGGAGGAGAGGGGAGGGGAGGGGAGGAGAGAGAGGGGAGGGGAGGGGAGGAGAGAGAGGGGAGGGGAGGGGAGGAGAGAGGGGGGAGGGGAGGAGAGAGAGAGGGGGGAGGGGAGGAGAGAGAGAGGGGGGAGG